>NW_011491015.1:1523020-1542551 GCF_000754665.1 Bison bison bison | reverse complement strand
CACTTATCCTCACAACAACCTTGGAAGGAGGTGTTATCCCCTGATTACAGAGGAATCCTTGCCCGAGGTCACATAGACCGTGGTGGCGCCGGCATTGAAACGCAGGGTCTGCTGCATGGCAGTCTCACTGTCTTCCCCGGCCTTCTGACTTCTCTCTTTAGTATGCCTGCCTTTTCCGCCAGTTCAAAGGAGCTTTCCACGTGTGCGCCCCTCAGTCGGGGTTGTGCCTTCACAATCTGACCCTGCTGCCTCTCCAACCTCAGCCTCCCCACTCCACCCCACTCTTGAAGAACCGCTGACGCAGTCAGGCTTCTTGGGGTGCCCCCTGCGTTCCCAGCTCTCTTTCACCTCTGGACCTCTATGCATGCTATTTATCAGGGCAGGTCTTCCCCTAAGCCCTTGACAGTCCTTAACACATCCTTATCCACAGCTGAGAAGCCTCCTCGCACCTCCTCCCTGCTTCCGAGGCTGCACTGACCACCCCGCTCCCCCCCCCCGCCAGTCCCCTCAGAAGCCTCAACACCTGCTCTCCCAGCAGGGTGGCCCCCCTCCACCAGACCGCACGGCCCATGTTCACCTGCATCTCCGTCACTTGCCCATCACTAGGCACCCACATCCATAGATGAGGTTCTGCTGTGGACCCTTGCACTCCCAGTGTTAGCCACAGCTCTGATAAAGGCCCTGGGCTTCCTGCATGCCTGGCTGGAGACTGTGCCAACCTCAGCATGCCCCAGAGAAACTCAGGTGGTAATACCACAACTGGCAGGCAGGTAGGCTGGCCACTGTAGATTTCAATACCGAATACCTCATCTGTGCTTGTCTTTCCCCACTTGACAGCTTCCATCCAGGCTTGTGAAAATCCCCCCTAACTCGATTAGACGTGAATAAATCACCGACAAAATCACTCTGATTGTTAGGAGATCTGGTTCTGTTAGTGGTTTCCTGATATGAGACTTTCCTTCCTGCCCTGGTTTGAGGTTTTGTTTTTTATTGTCTGATCTCATTTCTCCTTGAGTGATAGCAATGGAAGTTTCCAGAATTGCATTTAATATACAATTTCTAATTCTCATTGCACGTGCCCAGGAGGGGTGACGGAAAAGATGGCAACTTAATTTTCTAAGCTTCCTTTGGCAGGAATATATTGTCCAGATTGTTTCTGTCCCTTTCACTCTCAGAAGTAATTATTCCAACAGAAAGCATGTTGGGAGCTGCTGATTGACTGCTGGAAGTTGTATCCTTCTGATGTACTGAATAATTGACTTAGAAAAAGGCTTCTGTCAGCCACCAGTGGAATGTTCAAAGGCAGTACAAGTCCGGCACAGCAGCTTGTGGAGGGCTAAGGATAGACGACTCATCTGTGCCCCGCTCCAGGCCACAGGGATTTATTGAGCACTGGTTTGAATGGAGCTCAAGTAGGTGCTATGGCAGGGAGGGGATGTGGCTACCCATTTTGGATGTGTGCAGGGGGCTCCTTGTTCAGGACAGCGGGTCTCAGGGCTGGCCTTCATCCATGGGGACGCGTGGGTGTTTGCCTGGAGGATAGGATGGGAGGGCACCTGAGTATGGCATGAATATGAGCACAGGATGGTGGGGAGGCTTGAACCTGGTGACATGGGCAAAGCTTTGGTTTGGAGTCAGGAAAGAGGAGAATCTGGAGGGAGGAGCCTGTATCCGTCTGAGCTGCAGCTCCATCCTTCCCCTCCTCTCTGCCCACACCTCCCCCTCGGATGCCAGAGCAGAGAGTGAGCCTGGTGCTCCCCAAAGTGCAACCCTTTCCCTGCCCCTCAGCAGGAGATCATTAAGGCTCTGACGGGATGCAGGTTACCGCGGTGAAGGGTGGATGGAGGTCTCGCTTTCATCACAGAGTTTTTCCTCCGTGGCCGTTATCCTTCAGCCAGTGACCCTGCCAGGGAACAAGCAAGTGCGTTTCTTCTTGCTGTGTTTCAATTTCCCATTTGCCTAGAGGCACATGGGTTGCTTGCTGATGATCTTTGCAACAGGCTCTGAGGTCTTCACCTGGAAATACCGGCTGGGGTTGGGCCAGTGAGGTGAAGAGATTCTAAGTTGCAAAAAGACAGTAATAAATGACAGGAGAAGGTCTGAGGAACTTCGCTGAATCATAAAAAGATCCCGTGAAAGTCTAGGACACATGGGAGTGTGTTATCATTCAAAGGAAGACATCCCAGCTGTTGTACCGTCCCTGGCCTCTGCCACCTCGGGCATCAGGCAGAAGCAGGGCCGGACGCTGCGTGTGTCAGCACTCGCCCTGGCTGGCTCCCTTCTGAACTACAGGACTCAGGTCTTACCTTTCATAGAAATTGCCGTTACTTCCTGGCTGTTGTTGTTTAGTCGCTAAGTCCTGTTCGACTCTTTGAGACCCCATGGACTGTAGCCCACCAGGCTCCTCTGTCCATGGGGTTTCCCAGGCAAGAATGCTGGGGTGGGTTGTCATGCCCTCCTCTGGGGATCTTCCCAACCCAGGGATCGAACCTACGTCTCCTGTGTTGGCAGGTGGATTCTTTACCACTGAGCCACCAGCGCCCTTTTTTCCTGGTAACTGAATACATTTCAGAAAGAAAACCAACATCAGTATTTCAGGACGTTGAGAAAGAAACATTCAAGTTTTCACAGCCTCAAAATACAAAGAACATCATCACCCCCTTGTCTGTCCCCTTAGTGAAGTCAGTGAAGTTGCTCAGTCGTGTCTGACTCTTCGCAATCCCACTGACTGTAGCCTACCAGGCTCCTCCATCCATGGAATTTTCCAGGCAAGAGTACTGGAGTGGGTTGCCATTTTAGAAATGTCATTTTCAACCTAGAGATTAGTTTTACTTGTGCAATTAGTAGAATTGATCCCTCAGTATTGAATACAGAGGGAAAAAGCCCAAACAAAAACAACTTTATTTGCCAGATACTTCAGAAACACTACCGAGGAATATTTTGTACATGTAATATGAGCTGTCAAAATAGCATGCTAATGATTTCCTCCATCAATGGGAAAATGAATCCTAGCTTCGAGAGAGTCATTTTTCTATTTTTATGGTCTCCAGCTTTATTGTAATTATTTATCCCCATCATTGCATGTGAATAGAAACATTTCTCAATTTAAATTAATGGCTGGATGTAGAACAAGAGTAGAATTTTCAGTGACTGTGCTCTTCTTCTTCTGTTGATTTCTTCTTCTGGAGTTTTTAAATTTTTTTGAATAGCGGGTACATTTGTGTGGCTCAAGAACCAGGAAGTATAAACAGGAGGGAGTGCGAACTCCTCCTCTCCATTACTCTCTCCTGTTCACCTGCTGTTTGGTCCACGACTCTGCCCAGTAGGTAATTACTACTATTAGTTTCTTGTATATGCTCCTGGGTTTTCATGCACATTCCAGGTATTATTCTGTAGCTGTTTGTTTACTGTTTGTCATCATTTTTGCCATTTTAATCAGAGGATAATTGCTTTACAATGTTATATTAGTCTCTGCTGCACAATAGCATGAATCAGTTATATATGTACATATATCCCCTCCCTTCCACCCCCACTCCACCCCCCAGGCATCACAGAGCACCGAGCTGAGCTCCTTGTGCTATGCAGCAAGTTCTCCCTAGCTATCTGTTTTATACACAGTAATGTATATGTGTCAATGCTACTTTCTCAATAGCTTGTTTGTTTATCTTTAATTGAAGTATAGATGATTTATAGTGTGTTTATTTTCAGTAAAGTGTACAGAAAAAGTACACAGAAAACATGTATCTCTATTTAGTTCTCTATGCTGAACAGTGGGAGAAGGCAATGGCACCCCACTCCAGTACTCTTGCCTGGAAAATCCCATGGATGGACGAGCCTGGTGGGCTGTAGTCCATGGGGTTGCTAAGAGTTGGACACAACTGAGCAACTTCACTTTCACTTTCATGCATTGGAGAAGGAAATGGCAGCCCACTCCAGTGTTCTTGCTTGGAGAATCCCAGGGATGGGGGAGCCTGGTGGGCTGCCGTCTATGGTGTCGCACAGAGTCAGACACGACTGAAGTGACTTAGCAGCAGCATGCTGAACAGTAGGTCCTTGTTGGTTATCTGTTTTGTACTGTAGCTTGTTACTTGTGTTTTTTTGTTGTTAATAGTTTATCGTGGACTTTTTTCATGTTAGTGTGTAAGGAGCATGCTGATACCTTTGTGCAGCTGCATAATCTTCCATTGTGTGAGCCTACTGGTGTGTATCTAACCAACCCCTATTGATGGTCATTCAGGTGGATGCAAAACTTTAGTTCCTGCAGGCACTGTTGTGACTGGAGTTGGACTTACATCATTCTATGCCCGGGCAAGTCTGCCTGTAGGATAAATTCTCGTAGAATTTCCGAGCTAATCCCACCCTGTCCGCCAGGTCACCAGCACTGCTTCCAATTCTTGTCAGGCCAGCTCCTCTGTGTGCAATGGGGCCATCTAATTATCAACGAGATCTCTCAGGATAGGAAAGCCTGGTCCTGCCACCCACACATGGTACCAGGCAGAGACTCCAACTCTCACATCATTTCTCCCCCAGAGAATGGCAGACTGAGAAGACGTTCCTTTGCCATGCGGATGGAAAACCAGACATTTGCCAGGTCAGGAATGGTAAACTCCTTTCCTGGAGCCTAATGTGCTTTCTTCATAGTTAAATATATTGGGGGCTGCCAAGGACAGCACTAGGGGGGCTGCCACTTTATGCAGGACGTGGTCGTCGGCAGGCAGTTGCCAAGGTCCACCTGCATTCTGGACTGTTGTATACACACAGGGTGAGAATCAGATCCCCACCAACAAGCCTCTCCTTCCCTCATACCCAGGTTGCTGCTGTTCAGTCGCTCAGTCGTGTCTGACTCTTTGCGACGCCATGGACTGCAGCACACCAGGCTTCCCAGTCCTCCTCTGTCTCCTGGAGTTTGCTTAGACTCCTGTGCACTGAGCCCATGCTGCCCAGGTTGTCTCTGTATTTTCAGGCTTTCCAGTGATCGGGGCTCTCGCAGGTCTCAGTTAACTTGCGTGCCCAGTCAATATCAGCAAAGGCCTGTCCTACTCCTCCCTGCTCGCTTGGGATCGTAGGGTGAAGCCCCAGTGCTGGAAAGTCCTCTCTTCCAATCATGTACCCCGTGATAATTATTTCCACCACACTGGGACATCAGGAGGGAAGATTCTAGATCAATCTGCAGTCTCTTGTATCACCTGGGCCCAAATAAAGGACCTTTTCCATCCCTTGCCTTCAGACTTATGCTTAGCATTTACCCTTGGTTTCTCTGTGGGCAGGGTCCTAGGAATGTTCCAGCCTGTACCCTAGGCCTCCGGACCACCTGCGTTTTCTGTTCATCCTGTCGAACTGACTCTTGTAACCAAGAGGGAAACCCATCCAAGTTCCCACTCAGATCACTAGCGCTTACCTCCTCCCCAGCCTCTTTCACAGCTCATCTCAAATAGGTTTAATCTGAATAAATGAGTACAGAGTTGCCTAGGTCCTTTGGGAGGGACCCATCCATTTTCAGGGGGCTTCCCAGGTGGCCAGTGGATAAAGAATCCACCTGCAATGCAGGAGACATGGGTTTGATCCCTGGGTCAGGAAGATCCTCTGGAGGAGGGCATGGCAAGCCACTCTAGTTTTCTTGCCTGGAGAATCCTATGGATAGAGGAGCCCGGGCCACGGTCCATAGAGTCACAAAGAGTCGGACAGGAATGGAGCAACTGAGCATGCATGCACATCCATTTCCAGCATCTCTCCTTGGCACCAGGGCAAGCCAGTATCGCCACTGATCACGGGCCCATTCTCCCCTCTCCTAGCACCTATAGCCCAACAGGGGCCTCATTTCTGTCCAGCCACCTGGCCTGCCCTGGGTCCATTCTTGTCCCATTCTCCCTGGCTCTGTGCTCTCACCCCTCCCCATGCCTTGGCTGCACATCCCAGGATGGCTCGGCCCCGCCGTTCACTCACACCATTCACGGGATTGTGCCTTCCTGGACAAGTTTGCCTTACCTGGGCCATATGGACTGGGTAGTCACTGACATAAAGGCGTCTTATTCCAGTAGGGCCACGATCGCAGCCCGATCAAGGGAAGACCCTCTTCAGAAGGGGATTTTCACATCTCAGAGCAGAGGCAGTCCAGGCAGTTTCCTCTTATGGTAAATGGAATACAGTTGAGCCATAGCCCAGGTGCAGAGCAGAAATCTAAGACTGGGTGTAGGTTCCAATTACAAAGTACTCATTAAACTAAACAGAGCTCACCAGTCACGCAGTTCATTCAAAGGGTACTGATCACCTCACAGTCCTAAAGGCTACAAGAGTCAGAACTCAGTTCCCGGGGTCTGAGTTCTAAGCCAGCTCCTCATGGATGGGCCAGTTTCCTGTTTCTACCTGAGCACTCTCTGAGTCCACGTGGTTCTAAGGACCCCAGTCCCAAATCGCTTTTTCCTCACAGGCTACAGGAGGGACCAAAGAGAAAAGGATGGGGTGGTTTGAACTAGGGCAGGGTTTGAGAGATGTTTTGTCTTTGTTGTTTAGTTGTTTAGGATGTGGTAAAACGAACGGACCTTCAGGGTTCATTCATTCATTCAGTACTGTCCTCTCGAGCTAGGGATAAGTCAGGAATCAAAACCACAGTGGTTTCTGTCCTTATTAGCCTTATGGTGGCGAGGAGGCTTTGACATAGGAGTACGGGGGAGGTCGAGAATTTACCATCACATTTCTATAGAGTTTGTCATTTCTAAGATAAGAGATGTGGAAGGAAAGGACTTGGGGGCTGGGAGCGTATATATCTGTCAGGGTTTGGTCAGGAAAACAGCACCCACACGTCTTTTGGAAGTACAGGGTTTAGTATAGGAAATAGAACTTATGTAGCGTGGCGGAGTTGGGGAATTGGGATCTGGAAGAAGTGAGATGAAGGACTGGAGAAAAGTCACCACACCCCCAGAAGTATCAGTTCAGGTGGGCAGGCTGAGGCTTATGGGAAATTCCCCAGAAGCTGTGCCCAGCGGGCTGCTCAGTGAGATGAAGGGGGCACTCAGGGACGTCAGCAAGACTGCATCCAGGTCAGTAGAGGTGGGCACAGGGCCTCTGTTGTCAGCAGGGTGGTCAGAAAAGAAGGTGGGTGCACACAGCGATGGTAGGGCCAACCGGCTCCTCCTGGGCACCTCCGCATTTGTCTGTCCCCAGGTCTGACCATCTGACCCCTGCCTCACTTACGAATCTCTTCTGTGTTTCCTCTGGTCCAGCTCTCGTCGTGCAGGGACGGGAATCCTAAGGAGATGGTTCCCCGCCCTGGACAGTAGAGTAGTGCCAAGATGCCAGCACAGAATCCCCTACAGGGCGCTCATCCTGGAGTTGGTTTTGATGTCTCAGCATGTTCAGAGGCTTAGGAAGGGGCATCCCGGGTGGGTCTGGGATGGGTGTGAGTTAGAGATGAAATTTAGGAGAGTCATCAGAAACCATCTGCATGCATGCTCAGTTGCTCAGTCATGTCTGACTCCGTGTGACCCCATGGCCTGTAGCCTGCAGGCTCCTCTGTCCATGGGATTCTCCAGGCAATAACACTGGAGTGGGTTGTCATGCCCTCTTCCAGGGGATCTTCCTGGCCCAGGGATTGAACCCGTGTCTCTTAACGTCTCCTGCATTGGCAGACAGGTTCTTTATCACTAGCGCCACCTGGGGAGCTCCATCAGAAAGCACATGGATGTAACACAATCTAGGGAAAAGTGCAGGGTGAGAAGGGAAGAGAATCTGGACCAGAGCCCCAAGGAGCTCTGGCATTTTCGAGTAGGAGAGGGGGCAGGTGCCAGCAAGGAAAATGCAAAAGGGAAGAAGGAAACCAGAGAGTGAGCCGTGGAAGCCATGAAGGCAGTGGGTCACAGGCACGCACTCAAGGGGCTCCAGGGAGAGAAAAGTGGACGGAGGGGTTGTCTGTGGAGGTCACTGGTGAGCTTAGCTGATCTGATCGCTGCATGTAGGAATCTAAGCCAGGTGGAGTGAGTCAAGAGCATGGAGGTAGTGAGCATGAACAGCTGGAAAAGTTTAGCTTCAGCATTCAGGGTGTGGGAAGAGGAAGGATCAGTTTCCTCTCCTCAGAAGAGAGGGAAGTGGCATTTTCATTTTAAGTTGAGGAGAAGCCTTTGTTTGTTATTCAGTCAGTAAATCATGTCTGACTCTTTGCAACCCCATGGACTGTAGCATACCAAGCTTCCCTGTCCTCTATCTCCCAGAGTTTGTTCAAACTCATGTCCATTGTGTCGGTGATGCCATCCAACCATCTCATCCTCTGTTGCCCCTTCTCCTCCTGCGCTCACTCTTTCCCAGCATCAGGGGTTCTTCCAGTGAATCGGCTCTTTCAGGGAGAAGCCCTGTTTCCTGATAAAAGTAGAGGAAGATCTGTTCCCATTCGCATCCTAAAACCACCTGCTGAGTTTCCTCTATTGCGTCTCAGCACTGTCATAAGACAGTGCTCGATAGATCACAGAAATGACGCGTTCTTATCCCAGGAGCTTAAGGTCTCCAGAAGGATAGCAAGGGTCTCTGCCATGGGGTGAGGAGTGTGTCCCCGTGGAGGGAAGTGCCAGCTCAGATGGGGGCAACTGGGGAGGCCTTGCAACCAAATGAAATGTCAGTACTGGGTTTTGAAGATCTGTGATTTCTCTGGGCAGAGATGTGTGCAAAGAGACAGAGGGGCTGAGCCTCAGCACCTTTCACCACAGGAGATGCCCCTGGGTGCTGTAATGGGGCCATTTATACAAAAGCACCTGCTGTCGGAAGATGGCTTAGGAAGAGGGGTCCAGCCCCACCCTGTGTCTCCCCCTCCTTCCCACGGGTAAAAGCTTCTTGTGGGGCACAGTCATACAGGATGGAGCCCCAGTCTGGCGGGGAAAGAAAGGGAGAGGGAGGAGGAGAGGTGCAAGGATGGGAGACGGGCTGAGGAGGGGGCACGTAAAAACCAAAGAGGATTTGTTTGACCCTCAGGAGGATTTACCCCAGCATGTGCTCTGAGAGCCAAGCAGCCCTAGAAAGAAAGGCAATGAATCATTTATGATTGTTTTCATTTTGTATTCATTAAAGACCTCTGCACTATTATTATCAAACCTTAATTGGCTTGGCTGTTAGCTAGCGCTGCCTTTCCCTGCACCCTTGTTTCTCCCTTCACCATCAGAAACTCCTCTGGAGCATGAGCCAGGACCATGCTGGGGAGCCGGGGCAGCTGGGCAAGAATCCACCCGAAGATCAAATGGAATGCAGCTGCTTGGCTCTCTCCTCTCTGATCATATATTAATAAATGTATCTCGCTGGTCTCCAGCTCACTCCCCACCATCCGCTCTCAGCTCCCTGCCATCTCTGCACCCTCTTTGCTCTCTCAGCCACTCGAGAAGTCTCCCGTTAGCCAGCCCCCTCTCACGGCCCCACGAGCCCAGCAGCTTCACGCATGACAGCACACATGCTTTGTTCCAGGTGCCATGGTGGGCAGTGAACCAGCAACCATATGCAGGTTACCTGATTTACTTCTTTCAATACACTTCAGTGTAATTATAACTGCACAAAAGAGAGGACAAATTGGCAAGTGATTACATTGTTAATTTGCCAGTGTTTTATCACATTGTGGAAGCACGATTTCCTCTCTAATTGTGTGGGGGTTGGGCAACGCGTTTGTCTACAGTGTGGGCTTATCGAGGAATTCTGGGGCATAGAAATGAAATACACAGGAGACGGGGAAATCAGCTCTTCTCCCCATAAATATTCCTTTATTTTGCATGTGTCTTGCAGCCTCCTTCAAAAAAGCTAATTCGTTGATTCAGGCCTAATTATTGAAATGCTCCAGAATGCATAATCAGGCTGTGACAGACCCAGCTGATGGATGGCTTTAGATCTGGAGAAGGGAGATAGCCCCAGTTAACAGGGCTGACTGCTTCCCTTCCAGAATCTCACTGGCTGTGCATGCCTCATGACCATCCCACCTGAGAACGCGACCGTGATTCCTGGAAAATGCCCCAGTCCCGGGTGTCAAGAGGCCTTCCTCACCTTCCTGTGTGTGATGTGTGTCTGTAGCATGATCGGGGCCATGGCTCAGACGCCTTCGGTCATCATCCTCATCAGGTAAGCACAGCCCCAGGGACCGGAGAGCCAGCCGCCCCGCCCCACCTCCCTCCCTGCTGTGTGTCTGCAGTTCTCCCAGAAATCAGAGCTCTGGGGACTGTATGAGTCTTGCAAGCCAGCTTCCCTAGGCTGATAGGAATCAGTTATGTTTGATGGAAACCTCACAGCAAAAGTAAGGCTTCCCCAGTGGCTCAGACAGTAAAGAATCTGCCTGCAATCCAAGAGACCTGGATTCAATCCCTGGGTTGGGAAGAGCCCCTGGAGAAGGGAATGGCAACCCACTCTAGTATTCTTGCCTGGAGAATCCCCATGGACAGAGGAGCCTGGTGGGCTACAGTCTGTGGGGTTGCAAAGAGTCAGACATGACTGAGCGACTAACACTTTGAACTTTCACGCCAAAAGTAGAAAGCACAGCCCAAGAGAAAACACTGCACTTTCATGTCCTACCAGGAACAGACTCTGCAGGTAATTTTGAAAGGTACTGCAGTCTTTCATTGATATTTGCAAAGAGCAACACTGTTGGAGTGAAATGAAAATGGCGTGGGAATAGCCAAGTCCCCGTGTCTGGCTCCTGTCTCAGGGCACTGATTCGTAGTATGACCTTGGGCTCAGTGTTGTTTCTGAATCTGGAACTGGAGGTGATGTCAATGGTCCTGCCTGCCTCCTGCAGTGGGCTGGGTCCTGCTGAGACCATGTGTGTGCAAACTCTGTAAAGATATAACAGGTCATTGACAAGGTATGATGCAGTGCTGAGTGGCTCCGTGGAAGCAAGCAGTGACTGCTTTTGTATAGATGGATAATTGGAGAGAGTCAGCCATAATTCTGTGTTTCCCCGTTTCTTGGGAACTATCGTGGTGGGTGGGTGAGGTGTCTTAAAGGTGAATTATTGAGTAATTTTCTGAGTAACTTACACAGTTGCAAAGTTATCTAGATTTGCATGAGGAACCCAGAAGAGGCAGGCTTCATGTCTGGTGACCATCTTTTACAGAGGAAGTGGTACTAAGCACAGATAGCCGGGATGTGGTTATCCAAACAAACCAATTCAATCCCAAGGGCTGGACATAAAAGTAGGAATGAAATGCTTGGATGCAGCCTGTACAAATATACATTTTATTGTTGTTTAAGTCGCTAAGTATTCAACTCTTTTGTGACCCCATGGACTGTAGTGCATCAGGCTCCTCTGTCCATGGGATTTCCCAGGCAGGAATCCCAGAGTAGGTTGCCATTTTCTTCTCTGAGAGATCTTCCTGACCAAGGGACTGAACCCATATCTCCTGCATTGGCAGGCAGATTCTTTACCACTGAGCCACCAGGGAAGCCCTGGTATGTAACATTTGCAGCTGCTTTATCCAGCCTCTCTGTGTCTACTACATTTCCTGATCTTGGTTAGAATTCACAAGGAAAAGGATTTATACAAAGTACTTATGTTTTAAAGTTTTTAGCAAAGCTTTTTCAATGTGCAGAAGCAATAATGGTACAATAGCAAATTGCCATTTTATACTTGTTAAATTTGAAAAAATAATTTTTAAAAATTCACACCCAGTTCTGTAAGCAAGGCTCTAACAAAACAGGTAAAGTCACACCTTTCTGCTGCCATTGAGAAATATACTGATCCTTTCATAAAAGCAAGGTGGCAAATATGAGTTCAAGAGCCATAAAAACATTCAGTTTGTTTTTTTTTTTAATGAGGTAACCCTACCCCTTGCCACTTATCTTAAGAAAATACTCTACGAGAAGAAAAGCTCAATGCAGACAGATTTTTATTACAGTGTTAACTATAATAGCAGAAAAATCTGAATTGGAATAGTGAGTTAAATTATAGTCCCACAGCTCAGTGGAATAATGAAAATTCTTAAGAATGTGAGAAGTGTTTATGAAATGAACTGTTGACTTTAACTTATATATGGAGAATGGATTAGATATAATATGCACTGGATAAAACCCATCAGATCTCAGGCATGGGTTTGGGGTGGCTGCATTATTTTTGTTGCTAGGAATTCCCATGAAGTTGTATTGTACCAGTTGACACACAAAAGGCACCAAAAAGCAAGAAAAATGACCCTTACAGCCTTTAGCAATGACTGGTCCCCTTTTTTCTCTGCCCTTGACTCTGCTGCAAAAACCCAGCTCAGTAGTTGTGGCTGCAGACCAAACACAGAAAGTCAGCCGAGACCTGAATCGTGTCCAAATCTCAGCTTGATAAACAGCTTTTGGAGATTTTCAGGAAATATGTGATTCCCTTTCAGTGGACCAGCAACAGATGGCCTAAATGACCTAGGTGGGGCCCTGTGCACCTCATAGCTCCACGCTGCTGGGGCCGGCTGGAGGTACGTGCCATCACAGATGTTCTAGGCAGACACAAGGGCACAGACGGTCTGAGCCACAACCCAGATTATGGGCACCAGCCCTTGTCCCATCCCAGAGCAGTGGGCCCACTTCCACTCTTACTCCAAACAGAAGCATACTTGCCAACAGCAGCACTCAGGACATCCACAGGTGTGAGGATACCGGCTATTTAATGAGTCACATAGGGGCCAGCACTGGGCTCTTTGTTTTCAGGATTTATTTGGCTGCATCAGGTCTTAGTTGTGTCATCAGGGGTCTTTCGTTGTGGCATACAGACTCTAGTTGCGGGGCTCGGGCTCCAGAGCACACAGGCTCAGTTGCTCCATGGCAACGTGGGATCTTAGTTTCCTGACCAGGGGTCGATCCTGCGACTTCTGCATTGGAAGGCAGATTCTTACCACCGAACCACTAGGGAAGTCCCCAGCCTCTTGTTTTTTGGTTTGTGTGTTTGTGTTTTATTACTCAGCATCTGCTGTGTGTCACACACCACACTGATGATGAATAAGACACAAATAGTCCTTGGCCTCAAGGAGAAAGACAAGCATTGAGTCAGTACTAGTTGCTAGAGTAAGAGGCCTGACAGAGGAGAGCTGTGACTAGCTGTGAGGGCCTCTCTACTTGGAATCAGTCATCATTTCCAACCCCCCCTCCTGTCACTCTTATCCAAGACAGTGTGAGAATGTTCTAGAAAATGTTTGAAAAGATCGTGCTCAGGGACTGCTGTGGGTAAACCAAAGCCAGGGGCACTGAGTCAGTTCAAAACAAAGGCATGTGACCATATAAAGCTGTGTGTGTGTTAGTCGCTCAGTCGTGTCCGACTCTTTGTGACCCCGTGGACTGTGGCCCACCAGGCTCCTCTGTCCATGGGATTCTCCAGGCAAAAATACTGGGACAGGTCGCCATTTCCTCCTCCAGGGGGTCTTCCTGACCCAGAGACCGAACTCACGTCTCCTTCAGGCAGATTCTTTCCCACTGAGCCACCTGGGAAGGCCAAATAAAGGCACCTTTCCAGTTTAAAAGGTACCAAAGCTGGATACAGATGAATGGACTGTTTCACAAGTGGTCCATCTAGGGAACCAACCCATGCTAGTCTGGTTGATTTCGCAAAATGATGCAGAATGACAGAGGTGTTTATGGTTCTGGCCTATCTGAGTAGCATAAGGGGAACTGTCTTCCCCATTGATATTTCCCCTGATACATGTACCCACCAACTTAAGATGTTTCCCCATGCCGGCAAACGCAAAATGCCTTTGAATGAAGACTTTGGGAACAAATTTGCATTCCATCCTTCAAATGACTAGTTTTAGTTAATAAAAAACACTGCTAAATTCCTAAACTTATCTTGTCCCTGCAGATGCAGTGATTTTTCAGACTTTTGGCAGGGAAGGTGAAAAAAGCAAAAGAACAAAACCATTAATAATTTTCTAAGGAAGGGCTCTGATGGACAGCAGCGAATGACTCTGGGGTCTGTTAATTAAAGTGAAGCGATAAGAATCTTTTCTTTTTTCCTCTTCATCTCTTTGCATGTAGGACAGTCAGCCCTGAACTCAAATCGTACGCCCTGGGAGTTCTTTTTCTCCTCCTCCGTTTGTTGGGTACGTATTCTTTCTTTATTCCCTCAGTAATGAATCAGATGCTTATAACCAGGTGAGTGCATATATGAGTGCAATCATGACCAGGTGAGTACAGATCACTGGAATCATCCCTTGAGTTGTCTTTTTTCTTATGAAGTTTAATTTTGATAACAAGAGAAAGGTCTGTTAAATGTTGTTCGGGGTTTAGACCTACACTCGCACACTCCCTGGATATCACAGAGTTTTTGTTGGTATTAACTGTGCCTTCGTGCCACCCTGAATTTTCATTGGCACAAGGAAGAAAAGTGAGGAACCAAAAAGAAAGGAATTTGATGGTGTCATTGGGCACCCTCATTAAGCAACCCATGAGCAGCTTGTGAAATGCTTCATTTATGGGCCTGCCAGCTGGGGGAGAGAGGTATTCTCATAATGCTTCCCAAATGGAAACTTCGCATCCTTTAAATTTTTCCAAACTGATTTAGTTTCCAAACTGATTTCCAAACTGGTTTCCAAACTGATTTACCTTGGGTTTCTGTTGCTACTGCTGCTGCTGCTGCTACGTCACTTCAGTCGTGTCCGACTCTGTGCAACCCCATAGACGGCAGCCCACCAGGCTCCCCCATCCCTGGGATTCTCCAGGCAAGAATACTGGAGTGGGTTGCCATTTCCTTCTCCAATGCATGAAAGTGAAAAGTGAAAGTGAAGTCACTCAGTCGTGTCCGACTTGTAGCGACCCCATGGACTGCAGCCTTCCAGACTCCTCCGTCCATGGGATTTTCCAGGCAAGAGTACTGGAGTGGGGTGCCATTGCCTTCTCCACCTTGGGTTTCTAGGATAAGGCAAATATGACCTTCATGCTATAAAGCCTATATTCTGTAGTTTGGTATGGACAGAAGAAATTAAGTCTAAGATGGGAATAGCCCATGGTTCTCCTGGAGTGCTGGGACCAGCTGAGGAGAAGCTGGAAAAGCCAATCAGATAAACCTTCTCTCTGTGGACCACACTGCTGCTTTATGAACTCCCTTTATCAAGGCCAAGATCAAGATAGGATGACATTTTTTTTCTTGAAATGATAAGGCTGTGGTCTTCCTTAGTGAATATTAAGTGATAAATAAAAATGGAAAGGAAGATAACCATGGCCTATACCTTCAGAATAAAAAGTTCTCATTCCAAATAGTATATAACCTGAATGAGCACAAAGACTAACTATAGAAATGTTTATAAAAATATTCACAAAAGTGAAAAATCGGCAACAATTCAAACATCCATCAGCAGGGAATTAGTTAAATCCATTATGGGTTCTAATTTCAGTAGGATTTATGTACCCCTTTAAACTGGAAAGAAAAATATTGATAAACTTGGAAAGGGTACATGGTAAGTGGAGGGAGAAAGAGGTCTATATTGTATATGCAAATGTTTTTAAAGTATACATGAAAGTCCCAGTCATGTCCAACTCTTTGCGATCCCACGGACTATACAGTCCATGGAATTCTCCAGGCCGGAATACTGGAGTGGGTAGTCTTTACCTTCTCCAGGAGATCTTCAAGACCCAGGAAACAAACCCAGATTCCTGAATTGCAGGCAGATTCTTTACCAACTGAGCTATCAGGGATATATATATAGGGGAAAATACTGGAAAGCTAGATAAGAAAATGGTATCAGCTATTATAATTGAATAGTGAGGCTATAAATGATATTTTATAAATTCATTTTTAAAATTTGAATGAAAAAATGTTATTACTTTCATAATGAGATTATATTCTATATAATTGCTATGTGAAAGAAAAATATTCACCCTTAAATCCATTAATAAGATGAGGCCCTCCCTGGGGAATGGAAAATACTTACATCTGCCCTAGCTCTGCCTGTAGCAAACCACTTCCAGTCCAGGTTGTGACCTCTTTTGCCATGTCCATGACAAGACCTGGGAATCTTCTTAATCACTGTCAGTCCACATCGTTGGGATAAATGGAGAATCTTTTTTTTTTTAATTTAAATTTATTTATTTTAATTAGAGGCTGATTACTTTACAATATTGTATTGGTTTTGCCATACATCAACATGCATCCGCCATGGGTATACACGTGTTCCCAGTCCTGAACCCCCCTCCCTCCTCCCTCCCCGTACCATCCCTCTGGGTCATCCCAGTGCACCAGCCCCAAGCTTCCTGTATCCTGCATCGAACCTGGACTGGCGATTCATTTCTTATATGATATTATACATGTTTCAGTGCCATTCTCCCAAATTATCCCCCGCCTCCCTCTCCCACAGAGTCCAAAAGACTGTTCTATACATCTGTGTCTCTTTTGCTGTCTTGCATACAGGATTATCGTTACCATCTTTCTAAATTCCATATATATGCATGAATGGAGAATCTTAAACAGCATCTTTGTCTTATTTCTGGTTCATGGAAAATAGAACCAGAAATAGTAACCAGGTATAGTAATACCCAGTGCAAACAAGTTCAACTGTAATTCAAACTAAAACATTTTAGGCCTTCCTAGAATTCATAGTGGCCTTTAAAGCCAACTACACAGGGTACTAATTATGGTGGAGTTTTTTTCTCTCATCACTGGGAGGATAGAAAATGCATGTGTGGTGATGCCCCCCATTCCACCCTGGTTAGGTGGATGGACAGATGAATGTGTAATATCAGGTAGCAGGTTGGAGACCCTTATTTCTGAAAATGGTGAAACCATCCCACATGCGGCTTCCTTGGTGGCTCAGCTGGGGGAGAATCTACCTGCAGTGGGGAAGCCTGGGTTTGATCCCTAGGTTGGGAAGATGCCCAGAGAAGGAAACGGATACCCACTCCAGTATTCTGGCCTGGAGAAGTCCATGGACTGTAGAGTCCATGGGTCCGCAAAGAGTCGGACACAATGGAGTGACTTTCACTTTTTCACTTTCACTACTTCCATTCTACATACACATTCACTCAACAAACTGACATTTATTGAGCATATAATGTGTTCAGAGCTTCATGAACCATACCCAGGCAAGTGAGCCCAGCATTGCTCTTAGGGAATTCCTTTAGGAGCTGAACAGAGAAACAAAAAGCCCTCCATTTATGGGATTACTACAGAGATCTTTTGTACCTCTAAACACATGCTGAGGACTCAATATAGTGAGTAAAAAATAACCTTCAGAATAATTTTGATAACACAAAATGTAAGAAAAATTTGCAAGTTGTTTTCAAAATGAAAATAATGAAAATTATGAGACACTTGAAGACAGAAATGGAAAATTATACAGCATGTGTAATGTGACACCATTAAGATCACTGTATGTTGCTCTAAAGCTCAAACATTATCTAAACGAGTATGTTGCAACTTCTGTGATATAATCTACAGCAAGAGATGAACTTTATATTGTGGCCCAGTGCATTCATATGAATAAATACAACTGAAGCAAAGATTTCATGAAAAATATTCACCCTTAATGTGTGTGATGTGCTCTGATATTTTCTATTCTATTTCATTCTTTTAAAATAGTGGGTCATGACCAACTATATTGATTGTATTGTCCAACTGGGTCACACATCAGAGTTTAGAAAACAGCTGTAGAAGGATATGCCACAGTTTCATCTTTTAATTAAAAGTGGCTCATCAGAGAAGTCTTTGCCCGATTCCATTTCCTGCAGCACCCAATGAGATTAACCACCATTACAGTTAATGAAGGACCAACCGAGAAATCAGATTTCAAGACATTGTCAAGCTTTGTGCTTGGCCCCACTTGGGTAATGGGTGATGGTAAGGACCTCACAGTTCAGTGTGATGAAACTGGAGATGCAGTCAGTAGAGAGGTGTAGGGTGGATGTGTGCGAGAGCCACCCAACCTGGGGTTGGGGATGGGAGTGTGGGTGAAAGAATGTGATAGTAACCTGAAGCATGAAGAATGCAGAAGAGTTACCTTGCTAGCAAAAAGGAGAGAGTGCTTTAGACCGAGGGACTTAAAGGAGCAAAAGCCTGGAAGTGAACAAAGGCTGAAGCCTGTTTGGGGGCTGCAGGAAGCCCTTGTGGCTGGAGGGGATGGCTGTCAAGGACATGATCAGAAAGAATTGCTGCGCTGTTGACAAGGTTGACCTTTATCCCCAAGGCAAATGAAATCATTGATGGACTTTAACATGGGGATAAGATCCATTGTGCATTTTTAGAAAGGCCTACTGTCTGCCACACAGAGAATGTGGGAACTGAATATTAAGCCACTGGTATAACAGAGGAGCTGACAGAGAACCATGTGAGGATGCTGGCCACCAAGATGGGGAGCTGTGGACAGAGGAAAAGTGTCAAGGCCTAGTCCCTGAATGGAAGTGTACAGACTGAAGCATCGAAGAGGGAGGAATCCACAGTGACAGTGCCTTATGAAAGGTTTGGATCATGTGATACATGGGCGATGTTTTTAAAGCAGGAGGACCAGAATGAGGAGCAAGCTTTTGGGAGTGGCATAGACCAACACCATCCAATAGACCTTCCTGCAGTGGTGGAAGTGCTCCATGTCTATGCCACGTGGGGCTGTGGAGCACTTGAAATGTGGTTTCTGTAAACTGGCTTCTCCTTATTTTTGTTGATTTTCATTTACGTAGCTGCGTGTGACCAGTGACTATCATACTGGACTGTGCAGGATGCACCACCATTGGTGGGTCAGAGCTTGAGGCAGTGGGGGCAGCGTGGGGAGACTGCTCTTTGCAGATACTTGGCTGTGAGGAGTGTAAAGAAAGAGGGAAAGACCCAGAAGTGAATGCGGGTTATCTTCCCTTGTTTTAAATGCTGATAGAAAGGAGGTGTCAGAAAGGGCAGAGACCTTGGCACCAAGAGCTTCCTACATAGCCCATGGGCGCCCTGGAGTAGGAGCAGTAACGTGGTTGGTGATATCAGTGGTGAGTGGGGAGGAATATGGAGCAAAGAGATTAAGAGTAGTGGTCACAGTAGGGCTAATGCAACTGACCATGGTGCCTGAGCTGGACAAAGACGAGGTAAGCTAGGAGAGGGGAGAAAGAACAGAGAGAGAGAGGGCACATAGGAGCTGGATGTAGTAATTCATGAAAAAAGAGTTGCAATCTGCAGCCAGAGCTTTGTTGTCTGACTTTGAGGTGGTGGAGCAGTTTTGAGAAATGACAAAACCCAGAGAGGAAAGAAACAGCCTTGACATTGAAAATGAGTTATTGAAAGGCCTGAGTGAGAGCTCATGTCCATGGAGAAGTTCAAGTCACCCAGGACAGTGGCGGAATTTGAGTGGAAGAGGACAGAGTTGGATAAAGGGTCAGGAAATTCAGAGTAAATGAATGACTTACTCAAAGCAGAACGCCTGATGTAATCAAATCCATCCTTTTTCATCCTTATACAAATGTCCTGATCACTGTTTTTCTCTCTGGGTGTGGGCATAACATCCACTCAAGGGTCTGATCTCATTCCTGGGGAGTCTGTTGCATGCCGCAGATGCTACACCAAATTCGACTGGATTCACTACCACGAACTCTCCTCCACAAATGCCTGCTCTTGGTTTTCCAGAACAACAAGCTGGGCAAAGATCAT
>NW_011491015.1:1522324-1522920 GCF_000754665.1 Bison bison bison | reverse complement strand
GCAAAGATCATTGGGAATGTCAGCCTCAGGGTGCACTTCTGTATGCAGGGGTCATTCCTGAGCAGATTGTCCTTGGGTCTTGGGTTATTGGTGAACTAATATAAGAGACCTGTGTCTTAGAAGCTCCTTGTGTGGTTCATCCAACATTTGTTGAGCTCCCATTGTGAAGTCTTGAATTTCTACAGGCACATGGGAGAAATGAAGATGTTGAATGAGTGTTTTGGAAGAAGTAAGCCCAGCCTGCCAGAAACTTCAGAGGAGTGGCTGTGGGATAGTGGGGTGCAGGATACAATGTCTGGAATGTGAGGGGAGACTCCTTCTACTCACCTCTGCATTTATTTATTCATTCAGCAAACTTTTGCTAAGCACCAACAATGTATCTAACTTCCTAAAGGACCTGTGGGCTTAAAAGAATATTCACAATCTAAAAATTGAGAGTTATGCTTTATTCAGTGGGAATTTTTAGGACTTCAAGCCCAAGAGACAGCATCTCAAGTAACTCAGAGAACTGCTCCATGGAAGTGAGGGAAGGAGCCAGGTTAAAGAAAACCAGATATCCCAAGTTAAGAAATTTAGTGCTTTTTCTCTGTATGGGA
>NW_011491015.1:1496528-1522224 GCF_000754665.1 Bison bison bison | reverse complement strand
TCTCAAGTAACTCAGAGAACTGCTCCATGGAAGTGAGGAAGGAGCCAGTTAAAGAAAACCAGATATCCCAAGTTAAGAAATTTAGTGCTTTTTCTTCTGGTTGGGAAGATACAAGAGTCCAGGCTCACTGAAAGCATTCCTTTGCTATGTACCTCAGGTATCTGGGCAAGTATCCTGTATTTTCACGTCCTGAGTCCCCTCAGGGCTCACCGTTGGGAGTGGCTGCCGTCGATGGCTGCTAGATGGCAGGTATTCTTTCCTTCCTGAGTCCCCTCAGGGCTCACCGTTGGGAGTGGCTGCAGGCCATGGCTGCTAGATGGCAGGTATTCTCTCCTTCCTGAGTCCCCTCAGGGCTCACCATCCCTGGTAGGTGCATTTGTTGATGACAGTGACCTCCTTTGCTTACTGATGTGAAAGTACTTGATTTCTTTCTAAGCACCAATGATATATCTAACTTTCTAAAGGACCTGTACCACCCAGGATCTATCTATGTCCTGACCAGTGCTAAGGTGACACCCCATATTTGCCATGGACCCTGCTATAGTCAGGCACAACAGGTTTGAATCCAGCTCTGCCGTACTGAGCATGAGACCTTTAACAAGTAATTTAAGCTTCTTGAGCCTCAGTGAGTTTAACAAGGCAGCCAGGAATGAAATGAGAATAGAGAAGCTCCTCTCAACTTCTCGGATTTAAGAAAAGTGAATGTCAGGTATCTGTGGATGATGCTGGACAGTATCAATAGAGTCTCTTTCTTGGCATCACTGAAACAGAGAAACTCATTAATCCTTTGAGGAGAACATTCTTTTCAACATCCGTTTCTAGCTAGTGCTGGACATAACAGTAATTCCTCCAGGTTGAAAAGAGGTTCCATGGTGAATCAAGTCTTGGCAGGTAAGCTGGGAGAGGAATGGATATCTTTTGAAATGTAAATACTGGAGTGATTTGTAGCTTCCATTTTGTTTCATAAAGGAATGTGAATTTATTTTTCTTACAAAAGCTTTTCCACTCAAATTTTAAGTTTAGACCAAAGAGTATAACTAAGCCTGGCGTTTTCAACCCACGGAGTGAATTAAGTAGCCAAAATTCAAGACCTGGAGGTTTAATCTCTGTTAATAGATTTCAGGAAAACAGAGACAATTTCCTTAAGTGATACCGCAATTTTTGCATTGAAATATAGCTGCAATTTGAGCCCGAGTATAATGGGAAGTAAGATTTAATCCTTTTAATATTCTCTGTAATAACGAGTAACAGCTCTAAGCTTCCGGATACCCTCCCCAACATATGGTGGGTTCCTAGTGTCCCAGTGGTGGGACCTTGGTTAATGCCTACTGAATCTGCGAGTTCCCCCCAAGGAAACACAGGAAGAAAAGAGAACGAAGGGGAGAGGACTGCTCCTGCAGGCACCGAGGAAAAGAGCATTCCTTTAAAACACACGGTTTCTAAGAAATACTTCATCATTATCATCAGCTGCCTTCTTCTTGCTTAGGTAACTGAGGCTGTAACAGAAGTAAGTACTAACATACACCTTACCTGTGTGACCTCCCTTCTGGAAACATCTGATTATCCTCCAAAAATGTCTTATGAAGTGAAGGATTCCTGCCAGTTGGGGTTAGTCACTGAATCTTGACTTGGAGGGTGTTCTGCAAATCTTTCTCTGGAGATGAGAATTTAAAAGGAGATGAATTTTCATTGATCCAAGTGAAAAGCCAAAAAACAGGAAAGGAACCAGATTTGTTGAGCACCCACTCCAAGAAGGGCTTTCCCAAATACCATATCAACTTTGCAAAGATCAGAACCCCTGTTGAAAGCTTCAAAACCAGCCTTCTACAAACCAGTTATTCCTAGGAGCTTAGTGGAAGGATAAATAATGTTTTCTATAGCCCTGGAAAGCCCTGATAAGAGCTCTAAAATCTTCTCCTCAGATCAACAAACTTTAAATTTGTAGGAAAGAAATGATTGGACTGGAGGTTTTGAAATATCAAGCCGGGGACAAATAACAAATAGCATCTGTTTCTCTATAGGTATAATAAAGGGGGTTGTGGGGGGTGGATTGTGATGTATGAACACCCCATGCAGTGGAGGGGTGAGGGGGCAGTTGGTAGTAATTATTGTCACTGGGTTGGGAAGATCCCCTGGAGATAGAAATGGAAACCCACTCCAGTATCCTTGCCTGGGAAAATCCCATAGATAGAGGAGCCTGGTGGACTATAATAGTCCATAGGGTCACAAAGAGTTGGACACGACTGAGCACCTGAGCACACACGCAGTTATTGTCCCAGTCGTCACTCTGTAGAAGTCTCCCACTGCCATCTGGGGAACTAGCATCTTTCAGGGGCTACAGGGCTTTTCTATGCCCCCCTGAATGATAAACACGTAACAGTGAATGGCCATTTGTGAAAATTAATCAAGTGGGATTCCCTCTGTCACTAATCAGATGAATTTCAACAATGGCAAAGGCCTGTAAATAAGAGATCCAGCAAGGGCCTTGTTTCAAAATTCTCTACACACCTGGAACTCAGGACCTGTGAGCTAGAGCTTCTCTTTGGAAAAGCATTTTAAGTCAATAAAAAGGAAAAGATGAACTTGGCAGAAAAGAGTTGTTTTTGTTTGTTTGTTTCTGGGAATCTTAAAGGAAGCTCATAAAGTTTATGAGGTTCTACTCATAATACACTCAATCAAAAGTTTATTCTGAACTGTCACCCCCAAATACCCTGTACAAGATGAATAAGGGAGCAAAAGTTCTGGCCATATGGGACCAGACCCTTATATAACACTCCACTCACTTGTTCTAGTATTCACCTTGACTCGGTAAGGTCAAAGTGGTTACATTCGAAAGATCAAGAAACAGGCACATAGAGAAAAGTGACTTACCCCAGCATTTCAGCTCAAGTTAGAAGGTCTTTCATCTTGACCACAAACACCCTCCAAAATATTGAGTATAAGATGAAAACCCTTGCTATGTACTTAGCTTTCTCATTTCTGTTTGAAGGCTATTTCTGACATTTCTCGGGGTCTTGTCATCCGATAGTAGAGCTTGACGAGGATAAAATTGACATCATTAGCACAGAGAAATATGCCTTACTTCAAGACAATTCCATAATATAAAAATCCTCACTTGGATACAGGTACAAAAAGGAGTTATGACTTATTGGCACTTTGGAGGGATTTTTTTTTTAAGCAAGTATTAGTGAATGGCTCCATTATATTGAAAATTTTCCTGCGATGTGCTTAAAATTCGACCTGATTTGCCCAACTTGGATTGCATACAACTCTTTAGGCACCTGTGCATTGGAACAAGAAGCCCCAGTACCATCAGTTCCTTCCCTCAGCAAAACTTAAACGAGAGGTGTAATAGTCTTGGCTTCCCATTGCCTGGTGATGGGTGGGTAAGAAGAAAAGGAGGGAGGAGAATTAGGAGCAAATGACAACCAATAGAACTCTGACAGATAGAAAGGTGAATGGATCCACCTCTCCGTTGGACCACAGGACAGGTCAGATTTGTCCTGTGGATCCCCAAGTCCACCCGCCATCCACAGGGACTCCAGGTCGCTATTTCTTTACCTAAGTAACGGGGAGTGTGTCTAGTGTCTGTCAGTGGTTGCCGTGGCAGCTCCTCCAGTTGCCTCTTTTCCAGTTAAATGAAGAAAAGTCGTCTGTTGAGGAACTGAGACAGGACACACTGGTTGGTGACAAAGATCTCGAACACCTGAGCAGCCTTCTGGGCAGAGAATGCCGGGAATGCGAGTTTCCACTTGGCAAGACCAGCCTGAGCTGCAAAGAGGGAGCAGGTTGTGTGGGATTTTGAGTTTGGCATTTTTAAACTCAAGCTGCCAGAAAGGTTAAATGCTGTTTCAATGAAAATTCTTTCTTAGGGGGGTTTCTTTCAGGGGGTCATAAGTGACAGATTTGGGGAGTGCTAAGGATTAGTGCCAAGGCACTTGGGCCCAGGAGGAAACCCTGCCAACCTGTCAACGCTGACAGGATCACGCAGCCCTCCCCCGACCCCATCGCTGACCAGCCATTAAACCGAGGAAACAGACGCACAGACACAGGAAACAAACTTATGGTTACCAAAGGGGGAAAGGGATGGCTAACTTAGGAGTTTGGGATTAACAGACACACAGTACGATATATAAAATAGATAAGCAACAAGGACCTACTGTACAGCACAGGGAACTATAGTCAGTATCTTATGATAATCTATAATAGAAGAGAATCTGAAAAAGAGTAGATATATATGTATAATTGAGTCACTGTGCTGTATACCTGAAACTAGCACAACATTGTAAATCTGCTATACTTCAATAAAAATGATTTTTAAAATTTGAAAACTAGACTTCAATTAGTAAAAAACCCAAGGAAGTGCCATTTCCTTCATTAAGCCTCTCCCTCCCAGAGGGCCCCTCAAAGGAGATTCTGCTATGGATATAATATAGCCTTCCTTGTTCTGGCACTCATGAATGGACTTCAGGGGTCCATGAATTCCCTGAAATATGGATGTGGTTTTGTGGGTAGGTATATTTTTCTGGATGAAGGGATGATGCTCATCAGATTCTCAGCACATGCTCAGGTGTTCAGTCATGTCCAACTCTTTGTGACCCCCACGGACTGCAGCCAGCCATGCTCCTCTGTCCGTGGGATTTCCCAGGCAAGAATACTGTAGTGATCTCCAGGGGATCTTCCCGACCTACGGATCAAACTTGCATCTCCTGCATTGGCAGGTGGATTCTTTACCCCTTAGCCACAGAGGAAGCCCCCAGATTCTCAACAGACCTTCCTTAATACAAAAGTGAACCTCAGTCAAGAGCTGGAAAGGACACTCAGGATACCAGGACACCTCAACAGAGGGATCTTGGAATTGTCACCACCTGCTCCCAGGGATCACTTCCTGCTTCTTAAGGAAGTTGACTGGCACCATATTCTGGCCTTGGGAATGCTATTTTTTCCAAAGCAATTAATTTGTGTTAATGCCCCGTCCATTGCTTCCCCATAATACAGATGAAACATTTTCCCCCCAAGAGGCAAGAATCACCTGGGAATGTTTTATTTTAACCATGCCAATGACCAGGCCACACACCCAACATTCTGATTTCATTGGTCTGGGATAGGATACCTCATGATATAATGTCATCTATTGTGAAGGTTTTTAAAACCAGTTCCCAGCTCAGAAAAGTGTTCTGCTCCAGTGGTAACGTCTAAGGGAAGGAAAACTGTCAGTGTGTATGTGGGTGTTTTCCATTTTAAACCGTACACACATGTATACTTACATATCTGTCTGCATATACACATGTATGAGAACACAGCCTTCATATGTACAGGTATGTGCACATACGTATATATACCCACACACAAGGTATAGTGTGGACTTGCCTGGTGGCTCAGTGGTAAAGAATCCACCTGCCAATGCAGGAAAGGCGAGTTTGATCCCTAGGTCAGGAAGATCCCCTGGAGAAGGAAATAGCAACCCACTCCAGTATTCTTGCCTGGGAAATCCCATGGACAGAGGAGCCTGGCAGGTTACAGTCTGTGGAACTGCAAAAGAGTTGGACACAACTGAGCAACTGACACAGCAGCAAAGCACAGTGTACTCGTCGTCACCTTCTGTTCCCCTCTGATTCCAACCCCCCCTCCTTGAGAGCACACAAAGCCCCAGAAGCCCCGTGCAAAAGGACAGCACACGGAACATGATGCCTCTTAACCATCTTCTCTACAACGGTGCGCTTCTTTGAGTGACACCAAGAACGTCCCCCTTCAGAGAAGACTGTTTTTCTCCTCAGACTCTCCGTGGATGATGATAATGATATCATCTGTCATCCTGTGTAATTTATTTTGTATTTACTCTGTGCCAGTTCAGTTCAGTCACTCAGTCGTGTCCGACTCTTTGCAACCCCATGGACTGCAGCATGCAGCTATTCATCACCAGCTCCCAGAGTTTACTCAAACTCATGTCCATTGAGTCGATGATGCCATCCAACCATCTCATCCTCTGTCGTCCCCTTCTCCTCCCACCTTCAATCTTTCCCAGCATCAGGGTCTTTTCAAATGAGTCAGTTCTTCTCATCAGGTGACCAAAGTATTGGAGTTTCAGCTTCAGCATCAGTCCTTCCAATGAATATTCAGGACTGATTTCCTTTAGGATTGACTGGTTGGATCTCCTTGCTGTCCAAGGGACTCTCAAGAGTCTTCTCCACCACCACAGTTCAAAAGGATCAATTCTTCAGTGCTCAGCTTTCTTTATAGTCCAACTCTCACATCCATACATGTGTATGTATCACATACATACTCTGTGCCAGGCACTGTTCTAAATGCTTCCCACATATTCAATGAGTCAGCCTTCACAGTGATCTGAGAAGGACTCCATTTTGCAGATGGGGAAACGAAGGCACAGATGTGTGAAGTAAGATTTCATGTTAAATAACTTGCACAGGTTTGTGAAGTAAGAGGCAGAGGTGAGGTTTGAACCCAAGCAGTTCAACCTCCAGACGGGGTCTTCCCCCCACTGTGCTGTAGAACCACTGAATATGGCCCACAAACCCTGCAGTCCCATAGGAAGACACACACATGGGGAGTCCTACTCTCCTGTGGACCAGCCATCAGAGCCCGCACATTAACTGTCCTTTCCCCCGACAGGCTTCATCCCCCCACCGCTCATCTTCGGGGCTGGCATCGACTCCACCTGCCTGTTCTGGAGCACGTTCTGTGGGGAGCAGGGCGCCTGCGCCCTCTACGACAACGTGGCCTACAGATACCTGTACGTCAGCATCGCCATCGCGCTCAAGTCCTTTGCCTTCCTCCTCTACACCACCACGTGGCAGTGCCTGAGGAAAAACTATAAACGATACATCAAAAACCACGAGGGCGGGCTGAGCACCAGTGAGTTCTTTGCCTCTACTCTGACCCTAGACAATCTGGGGAGGGACCCTGTGCCCGCCAACCAGACACATAGGACAAAATTTATCTATAACCTCGAAGATCACGAGTGGTGTGAGAACATGGAGTCTGTTTTATAGTGACTGAAGGAGGGTTGAACTCTGTATTAGTCTTTCAAGGGTCATTTTTCCTAAAGAAAAAAAAAATGAAAAAAAGTTTCTCAAAAAAAAAGATTCAATACACACACACACACACACACACACGTATACCCAGCACCTTTGTCCTTTTCTCAAAATCAGAGCCAGACAGGATTCAGAATAAGGAGAGCGTGGGATCACGTGGTTGGCGTGCAACCTCCTGGGGGCTCAGAGTCTGCTTTTGAAGGCACCTCATGGCTGTTCAGGATGCCGACAGCTGCAAGCAACAGGCACTGCCAGATTCAGGGAACACTGGTGGCCAGCTTGGAGGATGGACCCTTCTGGATATACATACACATACAAAACAAACAAAATATATCTAAAAATCTACTAAAAACACCCACGTTGACAATGTTGCCAGGATAAGCACTAGTGACAGCCCTGTGCCCCCGTGCCCGTCTACACAGGGACGGAGGGGCACCCGAGTCGGAGGAGTGGACACCCGCTTCTCTCTCTAACGTTTGCAATAGGGGCCACGGTGCAGGCGACTCACCCAGTCTACACCTGTGGCTCAAGGCCCCAGAGTTCTCTCAGCGATGCTAAAGGGTGATCCGTGCTGGAGACTGTAGTTGGCACCTCTCACCAGCTCCATTTCCATTTCTCAAGACTGAGGGCCCCAGGGGGGGAGCCGGGCATGGGGGGCCAGCACCTCCCCTTCCCCCACAGCACCTCCCATTGGGGGGCGCCCCCCTCCCCCACCAGCCCCACAGAATGACCTCAGGAAGCAGTGGGCCTCGCCTGGCTATGACTGACTTCGCTCAGAGCCGGGGAAACCCAACCCAGTCCAAGTCATTTGCTTACATTTGCCAAACATTTTGCCATTTTTAAGGGAAAAAAAAAAATGCAATGCATATGAATTTCAAATTGTTGTATGTATAATCCTCTGATACTATTTTTAACTACTTCTCAAATCTGTGTTAACCCTTCAGTCACTAACACAGTCCTCTAGGCCGAATTTATTATGCTGGTTGCTTTTAATTTTCTCCTTTTATAATGCACCAAAAATATAATGTGATTCAAGGGATGCAGTTAATCTATTGTAATTTTTTTATTATCATTTTATCCTCCTTTGGATAGTTTGCGAGAACGAGACTATACAGTGTGTTACGAGAAAAAAATGCTTGAAAAAGAGTGTATATGCAGCTTGCCTTTAAAAGAATCACATTTGAGACAAGAGGAGATGACATGATGAATTGCAAATTTGCCTTCTCAACTTATGCCCCACAATTCAGTGATTGCTGTCATGGGAACCCCTTTCATATGCCTGCTTCACATGCCAAGAGGCGTTCTTTTCCGCCTGTGGTGGAGACACGCTCAGCGGCATGTTGTGTGTATGGGTGCAGGGCTTCTGGGGAGACGAGAGAAAGAATAGCTCCCTGGCACATGCTTTGAACAGCTTGTGTTGTCTGGGATTACAGACCCACAAGCTCCTGGAAGCTACTGGACGTCCACCACCTGAAAATGTCAGTAATGTTTTCAGGGTCAGTCTTGAACTAAGCAGCCTTGTGGAGTGTATGCGTGTGTGTGTTTTGAAAGTGGCTGAACCTCAAACAGCTAGAAGTGAACCTACCATTGTTTGGGGTAAGAATCAAGGGGAAATCTCTTGCAGCCAGCAGACTCAGCCTGGTGAGTCATTTGCAGACGGGGCAAAGCTTATGTGAGAGCACAGGTGTGCTTGTACTCACGCACGCACGCACGCACGGCCCAGGGAACCCACTTTTCATGTTGCAATGTCCTTGATCTTGGCCACTCCTGGCTCTGGAAAGATTCTAAGGGTTGGTTGGTTGGTTGTTTTTTTTTTTTTTTTGTAACCTCAGACACATATTTGCAGGTCATCTAGAAGATGAAGAGCATCAGGAAAGAGTAGGGTGGGTAGTGTGCCAAAGTTTTAACAAACCCATAATTGGGGCAGTTTGAGTGAGAGCCCCAAACTAGAGAAGGCCGCGTGCAGCAAGGATGCCCGAGAGAAGCTTGTGTGGCGGTGCAGAGCCACATGGTCAGCCGCATCCTGGGGACAGGATGCTTCCAGAACAACTTTTTCCTGTCTTGCTCGAGTCCCTCCTTGCTCCTGAAAATGGAGACATTCATCAGTGTGTTAACTAGTTAAACAGGGGGTTGTTCTCCAACCAGTTCATAAACTCTGTACGCCCTGTGAATCCTGAGGCTGTGATTCCATCCTGTACGGGTGTTGAGTTGGTTTTGTCTTGAAAATGTATTGCTAGTAGATCACTGCCCTCTTGGATATGATTGTGGAGCTCTCCAAACTCAGTCCACAGACACTGAGGCTGCAAGACCTCATGTTTCATGGGGCTCTTTGCTCTTTTTTTTTAAAGGTTTTTGAAAACTCTTTTTGGCTATTTTGCCTAAGATTTTAGGCTGAGTGAGAATAAGATGTTAAGATAACAGAGGAAAACAATCCCAGGGTTCAGTTTTATCAACAAATGAATTGAAATATAAAGTCCTTTCTCGTAAGATGCTTCTAACATGTGTTGTTATCACCTTTAAAACTTTTTAAATTTGTCTCCTGGACTCCAGAACCAGAAAAACCTAGTCTAGGTTTATTTTCCCTTGTGCCGCAAGGATCCATTGTACATGCCTTGCCCGATCCAGTCCCTGGCTTCTTTGGTCCTGAGCAGGATTTTGAATGGAAAGATTTCCTGGGAAGAGCTCCAGTGGACGTCCTCTCGAGCCACCAACCCCGCCGCCGTCTCAGTGGAAGGCGCCCAGGGCTGAATGGAGGAAGGCTGTCTTTGCTGCAACTTGTGACAGATTTTTGTCACTCCTACATATAGATCAAAAAGTTTTCTACCCATATTATTCCTGCATATGAAGGGAACACATCTTTCGTGAGTCTCTGTCTCTGGGGGGGACTGGGCTTGCTGTCTTCCCCGTGCTGAGTCTGTGGGCTGTGAGGAAAGCCCGCCTTCACGCCTCCACAGGGGACGCAGTGAAGCTCCCAGACACCCCGGGGACACTTCCACTCTGGGAGGCCACGGCGTGCAGGCTTTCCTCACAGCTAACGAAGCAGCCAGAGAGGCTTCTGCTCACAGGTCCCCTAAGGAGTTTGCTGGCAACGCTTAACAGGCAAAATAATAAGGGGAAACAAAGAGCTTCGGAGGAATCCTTTGACAGACTCCCTAATGTCTTCAGAGCAGGAGGGAACGTGCTTATTCATAAAAATTGCTTCTTTTTCATCACCTTCCAGCAGAATAGCTTTGCCAAGTGATGGTTTTAGACTTTGGCTACGTGGTGTCTATACATTCAAATCCCCGATTCCAACTTCTCATCCCCAGTAATAACCTAAAGCAGGGGTCCCCAGCTCTTGGGGTGCAGAGCAGGAGGCGAGCAGCAGGTGGGCAAGCAAGCAAAGCTTCATCTGCCCCTTCCCCATTGCTCACATTACCACCTAAACCTTCCCCCTCTTCTTCCCCCCTCACCCAGCTGTGGAAAAATTATCTCCCACGAAACCAGTCCCTGGTGCCCAAAAGGTTGGGGACCACTGACCCAGAGCTTCCTCTCACTCAGATGTGGCAAGATTTCCTGAGGGGACTTGCACAAACGTTCCACACATGGTGGCCAGCCAGCCCCTGGGATGACTGCCACACCACTAAAGTTTCTCAGGAGAAAGATTCTGCCATAGTTGCTAATGGATTATCTTCCACACTTCCAAAGCAGGTTGCTTATTAGGAGAGTGTAAAATGGAAATAAATACACACACACACACACACACACACACACACACACTCACTCACTCACTCACTCACTGAGAAACCCTCTGAGGAAAAGTAGTGATTGGCTCCCTGTGAGCCTACAAGGCCAGTTTTCTTGCTACCAACTGTTCAGGTCCTGGGAAGAAACCACACTTCCTTCTCCACCCAGTCAAGTCCACCAGGCCTGTGTTCTAAGCCCTGCTTAGGAGTCCTGCAGGCACTCCTGAGTGACTCGAAGCAATAAAGGTCAACCTGTAGAAATCAGTGCAATGGTTACACAGTCGGGCAGGGTAAGCTTCTGTCCTGTTTGGTGGTGGTCATTCTATTTCACTGGTTGGTTGGTTTGGTTTGGATGAGGGGAGAAAACCAGACAAGCAGGTTTTCAGTCCACCAGACAGAATATTTGCTGTCCTGTGCTGTTCTTACTTCTTTTGATGGTTTGGAGAAAGTATCTGTCCAGGAGAAGGTACTAGACACAGAGTAGGGGCTTACTTGCTCCCCTGAGCACATGTCACTGCCTCTCAACAGCCTCCTTTCAACTGTGATCTGCATTTCCCTCAGGTTAGAATCCAGATCAGAGCCCTCAGAGGTGACACATTTTCCAAGAGAGGGTGTTAGTGAATTTCAGTTTGGCCTGGAAATTAGTCTGAAACGTGACTACAGCCCTTTTCTTCCTCTCTCTGCTCCTCCCTCCTTGTTTCCTCCTTATCCACCTCTCCCAACCCAGTTCCAGTTCTTGCGTTCTGAATAGCTATGAGAAGGTAATTCTCTGAGAACAAACGGTCCTACTGATGGCCTTTCAACCTAGCTCCCTTGGGGTATTATGGCTGCTCAAGAATAAGTTGGTGAAACAGGAATCTCTAACTGCCAGAGAATGCAGAGAAGATGCTGTTCAGATGCTTGTTATGAGGCCTGTTACCTAGGATCCCAGCTTCCCTGGTGGCTCAGACAGTAAAGAATCCTCTTGCAACGCCGCAGACCTGGGTTTGATCCCTGGATTGGAAAGATCCCTTGGAGAAGGAAATAGCAACCCACTCTAGGATTGTTGCCTGGGAAATCCCATGGACAGAGGAGCCTGGTGGGCTGCAGTCCATGAGGTCACAAAGAGTCAGTCAGAACTGAGCAATTAACACTTACACTATTTTTTTTTTTTTAAACCGAGGATCACATGGAGAATTTACACTCTCTGCATACAGGCCTCACCTATGCCTCCCCTCTCTCACCTCAGAGTGCTCAGTTATCATGGCAGGGAGGACATGAATTGAAAAGCCTAAAATGGGGAGTTCAGAGAAGCCTGGATGCCCCAGCACCTTAGAAATCTGTGACTGTGGTGGAGATAAAGACAAAGCTCATGCTTCTCAGGGACCATCCATGTGGTAGCACAGTTTTCCTTTGCAGGTAATATTAATGCTATTTGAGGGAGCACTATATGAGCTTGATGTTTTCCAGCCACGTTTATTCACTCTAGTAAAATTTTGACTATGTGCCAGGCCCAGAACCAGGTACAAAGGTTAAAAAAAGACATGGCCCCATCCTCTAAGAACTCACAGTTTAATAAGAGAAACAGACCTGAACACAAAAGCAATAGAATAGGGCTTACCTGGTGGCTCAGACAGTAAAGAATCTGACTACAACGCAAGAGACCCGGGTTCCATCCCTGGGTCAGGAAGATCTCCTGGAGAAGGAAATGGCCACCCACTCCGGTATTCTTGCCTGGAGAATTCCATGGACAGAGGAGCCTGGCAGGCTGCAGCCCATGGGGTTGCAAAGAGTCAGACACGACTAAGTTATTGCACTTTCACTTTTTACTTTCGTCATTGTAAGAGCCAGGGTCTATTTATTTATGTCTGGGAACAAAGAGGGCTCTTTTAGGGTGCTGGGAAGTTCCACCTAGGGGCATCAAGAATCAGGAAGACCTAGTGCTCTCGAAAACAAGAACTTAAGAGCAGTTGGTTAGGGATCCAGGGGAAGAGACCCTCTACGGAGAGAATCAGCAGAGCAAGTTCAGAAACCTTCCATAAAGGGCCAGGTGGCAAGAATTTGGGCTTTGAGGGCCACAGAATCTCTGTGGCCTCTACATTTTTGTCAGAGCAGGGATGCAGCCCCAGACAATGTGGAAACAGATGAGCGGGCCGTGCTCCAGTAAAGCTTCATTTATAAAGACAGTCAGTCTCTGGGTGTGGCTGAGAGAAGGCTGTAGTGTGCTGATCTGTTCTGGAGAACACGGAGGTCTGAAGCAGCATGGCACACAGTCCCATGGACTGTAGCAGTGGAAGCTGCTGTGCCCTGGGCTGAGTCATGCATTGGAACAATCTAATTCAGGTACCCCATTTTCCAAGAACGAGGTAAGTATCCCATTATTGTCAGGGTTTACAATGAAAGTAACATTATCTTTCTTCTGTGTAATGAGGGGAATTGGAACTATACAATCTACAGTCTCTTCCAGCCCTGGCACTCACTTCCTAGCTCTACCAGAGTAATCATCCTTTTTTGTTAAGTGATGGAAGTGGGCATGGGAGGGGACAGTGTAGGAACTGGGCAAAAAAGAGTGAATCCAGATACTGAATAGTATTTCAGATTCCTTCCCTCCTTCCCACCAATATGAACAGTGGCACTAGAAAGCTATTTAATAATAGTACATTTACCAAGCACTTACAATGAACCAGCATACAGTAGTTAAAGAATCCACTTGCCAATGCAGGAAATGCAAGAGATGCGAGTTCAAACCCTGGGTCAGGAAGATCCCCTGGATGATGGCAAGGCAGCCTACTCTAGTGGTCTTGCCTGAAGAATCCCATGGACAGAGGAGCCTGGCAGACTGTAATTGCAAAGAGTTGGACGTTACTGAGCATGCACGCACATATACATAGTCCTGTGAGGCACACTGTTATTAAGCTTCAGTTTACGAGAGAGGAAAATGAGGCTGGGGAAGCTTTCAGAACTGGCTCAAAGTCACAAAGCAGAGATTCAGCCCAGGTCAATAAATCCAAAGCTTGTGTTCTCTGCCTTTTTGGATACTTCCTCCGTATTGGGCAAGAAATGAGGGACCCCTTTCCTCCGGTAGGGACTTCCTATTCAGAAGACTTACAGGGCTCCCTACACTCTCATATTCCCCCTAACAACTAAGACAAGTTGTATCAGTTGTATTGTAGAACACAGATGTATTCTGGGGACATCCGTTCTCCTTGTTGTTATTCCCAGACTTGATCACAGAGCCCAGTGAACAACACACATGGGTGGTTCTGCTGTTACCAGGCAGGTAAGAGGAGCCAGGAGACACCTCTGCTCTGATGCATTTGGAAACACAGTTTCAAAGTGCTGAGGTGTCTGGGAGACAGTCCTCGGTGCTGCAGGTCATCAGCATTGGTGGGAAACCCCAGACACCGTTTCCCACCTGGCACCCCTGAGGTCCTCAGCATCAATTTCAGGAGCTCAACTCTAGCCCAGGCATCAGACACTGATGCTGGCCACTGGTTGGAGCTATGTCTTGCTCTGTGATCAGATATGAGGCTTTTAGGAACACAGTTTCTAGACATTTTGATTTTTGTATTAATGTCTCAGGCCAATCAATAATTGAAGATTAGCACAAATTCTGAGTCTTTTTCTGTAAGGTAAAGTGATTATGTTCTCTTACTAAGAGCAGATGGAACAACTATAGTAAATTTTCTGGAGGTTTAACATTCCATAGGTTGAGATTTTACCATCCCATTAAATCGCAGAAAATAATGTTCTTCTTAAATTCATGCCAACCTAATAGAAGGTAACTCTCATGGTGCTGGGTTTGTCAAAACTGTTGGATTTTATTATCAAAGGTGATAAAATGAAGTAGAAGTAGGTAATATAGGAAATTTCATTATAAGAGAAACTTAGATAACACAAAAATTGTGCTCTAGCCCAGCCTCTTAATGGAGGAAAGGGGCTGGGTGTTTATGTTTACTAAGAGGTTGCTACCCTCATGCCCTGGTGCTCAGAAGGTAAAGTATCCGCCTGCAATTCAGGAGACCTGGGTTCGATCCCTCGGTTAGGAAGATCCCTGGAGGAGGGCATGGCAACCCACTCCAGTATTCCTGCCTGGAGAATCCCCATGGACAGAGAGCCTGGTGAGCTACAGTCCATGGGGTCACAAAGAGTTGAGCACAACTAAGTGACTAAGCGCACACACACGCACATGCACACACACACACACACCCTCCTGCCAGGGGCCTTAGCAGCTTTCTCACACCTTCCCTGTGAGGTAAGTATCATTATTCCCACTTTACAGATCAGAAAACCAAGGCTCAGTATACCAAAGCTTCCCAAGGTCACACAGCTAGTTAGAAAGTCTCCAGGGGCCAATGCCAGGTCTGTCTGACTCCTGAACCAGTGCTCTTTCCATGACACTACAAAAGCCACCAATCTGAGAACACAGACGTGCCTTCTTAGAAAGATTTGATGCGGCCTGTAAGGCATCTTCTATTGGAAACCACCACAGAAGTCTATAGTTTCATAGAGAAATGAGCCAAGAGCTGGAGGTGAAAAATCTAAAATAAGAAAAAACACCTTTTTCCTTTGGTAAATGCTGGAGATCTTTAAAAACACCCCTTCCTTTTTCCCTCTGAGCCATGTCGGCAAAAGCTGGCCAGCTCCTCATTGTCTTCTACCTGATTCATTCTGCACACAGGAACCAACCCCAGCTCTCTCATATCTATCCCACCTTCCCCAACTCCCTGCCCCGCTGGCTTCTAACAGAGGCCCCAGGAATGTAAAAACTCAGACCTTGTGAAAGTTGAGAAAGGATGCTCCAAACTGTACCACTTCTTCTATTAAGCCAGATCTCAGCTGCAAAAGAAAGGAGAGACATTTCCATCTTTTGTACCAGAGTCTAGAGAAGATAAGAAATGAGTGAGGATTCTATGGTTCCACTGCAGCTCTCACTGAACCGAAAGGCTGCATGCCACAGTCATGGAGACCTCCACGGCTTGTATATCATGATAGGGACTAAGCTGGGTGTTTCTTGCCTTTTAAGTGAAGCCACAGCATCTATTTCAGACACATGGCAGAGGCTTATGCACCTCGCTCCAACAAGGAGATTCTTTTGCTCAGCAGGTGGTGACCTGCTGTGGCTGAATGGAAAGTAAACTGGCCCCAAATGCTGGTGGATAAAGCATGACATTATGATGCCAAGAGGTTCTCTCTGGCACAGAGCCACCTCTTCAATAGAGATTGCAATGACAGGGTCCTGGAACACAAGGTCTGTCACCGGTGACTCAGATAAGATGAAGATAAGTTAAATGATGGAGTTGCATCTTATTCATTCCCATAGAATAAAAATCTGCATGGGCATTGGCATAGATACATATAGATAAATGCTTCTCGGAAAGATTTAGCCTACATAAAGGTCTTTGGGCTTGGAATCTGGTTCCCTGGGGTGATGTGGAGCACAACCTAGCATTTTATTGACTTCTGCTCTTATCCATACCACTGGAAAGCCAGGATGCTATTATGTAAGCCTAAAACATAAGTAGGAAAACTGGAAAAGACCGATCTCTTTTTCCTCTTGGCTCTCTTCCCCCCCTTACCCCTTTAGGCACAGAGTACCAAGACATTGAGACTGAGAAAACCTGCCCCGAGTCACAGTCACCTTCAGAAGACTCCTTTGTGAGAAGCTGAGGGCCTGGCCCTCTTCCTGCAGAGAACAGCCCGCCACCGCCCACAGACCTCGCAGGCCTGACTTAGCGTGCTCTGCCCTGTCTGAGAACCCAAGGGTCCCCGTGGGGACCGTCCGGCCAGTGTGTGGTCCTTTGAGGCCCCAAGCACAGGCCTGTGACGAGGACTGAGCAGGTGCCTATGGCCTGGAGTCCTCCAAACCCTTGGAGTAGGCATTTTCCTGGATCGCTAGAGAGTCCTATTGGCCTGGTGTGCAATTCTTCTGCCCACCCCTCCTTTGGCTCCTGTGGGGATGGCCTGCTGACATGCTTTAGAAAAGCCCCTCTTGGGAGTGCTTCTCTGGCCGGGGGCTCCAACAGTTCTTCTGAAAGCAGCCAAGGCTGGATTTAAATAGGAGGGGGTAAAAATTACCCTGTTTCATAGAACAGAGGGGGGGAAAAAAAGCACATACTCAATAGATTTTGAGTGTGGTATTCTGTATTTTTGCAGCTTATATTTTCCAGATGAGCAGTTTAGAAATATGTCATGTAAAGTACCTACTGTACGTTTGCTGAAAATTATATTAAAAGCACTATTTTAATTCTTCCTCGGTCTCACGCTGTAATCTCTATTATCTTTCTCTTCTTGTGTCTTTGGGTAGAACAATCCTAAAAGGCTCTTAAAGAGAGTGTTTCTGGCTGTGTGTGTTCTGTATTTATGGGCTTTGAATTGTTCACAAGAGCACAGTCTTAGAAGCCAAAACAGACCTGGGGTCGACTCTTCACCCCAGCACTCCCTACCAGTGTGGCATTTGGGAAGTGGCCTGACCCCTCTGAGCCTCAGTTTCATCATCTGTAAAATGGGAATACTGTCACCTGCTTCACACAATTGTGGTCAGGCTTCAGTGAAATCCCATGTGAAGGCAGCACAGTGTCTCACAGAGAAATGGTACTTGCTTATTGCTCCCCAGCCTCTAGCTGGAATTAGATGCTCTAAGACACAGCTATGGTTCCTACTGATCCATTCAGTAATCCTGGACTGACCATCTGGTTTTCCTTTCTGGTTCTCCCATTGTCTGTAAACCCCTGGGAGAGTGGCAAATGGCTTCCTCTCAGGGTACACTGCCTAGGATAGTGTGTGACATTTGATGGATGCTCATTGTACAGTTGAAAGAATGGATGGACGATGAACAAACAACCTCAGACTCATCAACCTCTGGGGCTCTGACTTTAGCCCCACGCCTCTGGGGCAACCAATAGCATTTGCCTTTCTTTCTCTAGTTGCATAGATCCTCCCACAAGCCTCACCCTATGGATGGAGCTCCAGTTGCCTTCCCAGTCTTTGTGAGGCCACTTCCTAACTGGCTACTTTCTCTGCTACATCCTTAGTCCACTGGCAGGACTCTTACCTCCTATGGACGGTCAGGTTGATGGCTGCCACCAATGTGCATATCAGAATCCTCACTACAATCATTACATCTCTGGCCAGACAGGAGCTCTAGGAGCTGATGCTCAGCCTCTGTCATTCGAAGCAAGGATCCAGGATGGCCCCAACCCTTGTGTGGGGCTGACCCTGATAACTAACCCATGGTCTCATAGCCCTTTCTAGCCTGGATCTTGCCCTCATACCCCCATCGCTTGCATTTGAGCTCACCTGAAATCAAAGCTTGTCAAGCTAGTATTCCTTGAAGCCTGCACCCTCCCTCAGCCCTGCATGACTCTTTCACTCTGGAATCTGTGGACTCAGAAAAGCACATACTTAGGTGAGTGACCTTCTCTGAGGCCCTATTATCTTGTTCACTGGTGCCTCGAGGACTTTTCAACCTGACCCTGTTATTTATGTGATTGTTTCTTTTCCTTTCTTTTTCTTTTTGTGAAACAGCATGATTTATTCTTTCTGGCATAAAAATCCAAAGAAAATGTAATTTCAACATTTCCCATCATGATGTGAAAAGATGCTGAAACAGCCGAAAAAGTGGTTAGTGATTCCTCGTGGGAGCTGGGCTTCATTTGCACTGGAAATTCAGTGAGAGGCAGAAGACAGAGGCAGGGGCGGGTATTGCTTATGGCATCCATGCTCTCCGTCCAAAATTTCACGTTTGTTTTTCATCTGCAGTCCAATTTCTTTCCTCTTGCTATCTTTTCCGTCATCTCAATTTACAGAAAACTAACACTCCCCTCTATTTTATCTGAACTTCATAAAGACATCTTATTGGGGGAATCACGAGATTCATCCTTCAGTATTTAAGCAGGTCCATGAGAGAGCTCTGCACACAGGTTGTTCAAACAACTCAGGGAGAATAGACAGCTTAGATAATCCAAATGCCGTTTTCTTGCCAATGTCATATCACAGGCCACTGGGGCTTTGAACTACATATACATTTGTTCCATCTTGATCTAGATCTGAAAATCCAACTTGACCCTTCTTTGAGTCTCTGTGGAAGGGTTAGTCATGCACCTAAGTGTTTGACTCAACTGAAATAAAAGACAAGCTGTTTCTGTGGCCTCGGACGTAGATTCAGAACCACCACGAGCATATCCACTCCACAAAGAGCTGCCTGTTTTTCTTTTTTAGGCTTTGTTATTTCAGGAACTCCTGCTATACAACTGTTTCCATAACTCTGCAGAGAAATGTCTATAATTAATGCAGAGGACAGAGACAAGCTTTTGCTTTCCAGAAAGCACTTTAAAAAGTATCTTAACCTTTCTGAGTTCTCACTTTCCCACATACGAAATGCATAAACACAGAGTTACCAGATCCCTGGAGGAGAGCTTTGCAGATCTTCAAGAGTGTTTCAATGGACAGTCTCACTTCCCTCTTCCCCCTAAGGCAATTAAGGGGTGAAATGAAGATAGCAAGCAGCCTGGAACACAAAGGCAGGGTGACCAAAGCCTGAGTTCATCTGACCAGCAATCTGAAACGCAGGCTCAGGGACTCAAACATGGCATGGAAGAAGCCAGCAGCTTCCTTTGGAAGAAGAGTTTCTCCTGTGAAAGTCCTCTCATCACCTGTCACTGAGAACTTGCCCACAACCCCCCGTCACTGGCAACTTGCCCACAACCCTCCGTCACTGGCAACTTGCCTGCAATCCCCGGGTACAACTGAACCATCTCCCAGTGAAATGGAGGTGGGAACCTCTGTCTTCAGGCTTTACACCCCTTAGCTTAGCAAGAGGCTACTTTCTCACCCCAGAAGCTCAACTCACTCCCATTTCAACTCTTCCATTTCTTTGGGGCATTATTGTGCAGGAAGGCAACTACATTTTCATAGTAAAATCAGTGCTCAATAAGGGTTAAAAAAGAAAAGCTCACAAAGAAAATGGCTGTTCTTTCAGTTGTTTCTAAAATAATCATTGCCTCGTTCTTTAACTCCAATGCAAATGATTAGACATTACAATGCAACGCTACGAAGGGAGACACTGGTCCTCTTTTTAGCTTTCTTTTATTGAAGTACAGCTGATATTCAAGCCTGTGTTAGTGTCAGGTATATGGCAAAGTGATTCATTTATATATATTAAATCATTTTTCAGATTCTTTTTCCTTATAGGTTATTACAAAATATTGAGTACAGCTCCCTGTGCTATACAATGGTCCTTGTTTATCTATTTTACATATAGTTAGTGTGTATCTGTTAATCCAAACACCTAACTTAACCCTCCTATCCCTTTCCCCCTTCAGTAACCATAAGTTTGTTTTCTACGTCTGTAGGTTTATTTCTGCTTTGTAAATAACTTCATTTGAATCTTTTTTTTTTCCTTTTTCGTTTCCACATAAGCAATACCATATAATATTTATCTTTCTCTGTCTGGCTTACTTCACTAAGAATAATTATTATTAATAATTAATTATAATTATTAATAATAATAAAGTATAATAATAATCTCTAGGTCCATCCATGTTGCTGAAAATGGCATTATTTCTTTTTTATGGCTGAGTAGTATTCCATTATATATAGTGAAATATATATATATATTATATATAGACTTCTTAGGTGGTGCTACTGGTAAAGAACCTGCCTGCCAATGCAAGGAGCACGAGTTTAATCCCTGAGTTGGGAAGGTTCCCTGGAGGAGGAAATGGCAACCTGCTCCAATATTCTTGTCTGGAAAATTCAATGGGCAGAGGAGCTTGGCAGGCTATAGTCCATGGGGCCATAAAGAGTCAGACATGACTAAGTGACTGAGCACGCACACATACTACATCTTCTTTATCCAATCATCTGTTGACAGACACTTAGGTTGTTTCTATGTCTTGGCTGTCATAAATAGTGCTTCTATGAACATTGAGGAGATGTATGTCTTCAGCAGGACACTGGAGGTAAGAGTTTATTTAAATGGCGACTTTCTCTGTGAATGGGACCCTTGAAGAAGCGTATCATTGCCCATCATTTCTTCAGATGCTATCAGCAGATCAGTCCTGAAAAAATGACTGAGGCAAGGAGCAGAGACAGAGAACTCAGACATGTGGTGAGGACAGGGCTTTAAAAAAATCCTTGGAGGCCCTCTGTCTGACTTGGCCCCACCCTGTCCTTCAGGGCATCCTGTACTTCTTGGGAATATGAGCTCTGGGGGAGATGACTGGTGTCCCTCCATCCATTCCATATTTCGAACTGACGCGTGTTAGGTTTAAAGCAAGGCCATGATTTTCAGTTAGTACGGATAGGACTCCATGAGGTTCCCCTGTACATAGTAGGTGCTGTCCAGCTGGGGCAGTAGGAAGTCAGGATGGCTTGGTGGAAAGAGCAAGCAACAGGTCTGCAGCTCAGCTCAGCTGCTTGCTCACCTTGTCAGGTTAGCAAATCAGGTCACCACTCTGAACCTCGGCCCCATGTGGCTCTGAGATGGAAAGGTTTCAGCCTCCTTGCAGAGACATCATGAGAATTCATTGTAGGCACAGCCCCACATCCATCCCTGGTGGAGCTCAAGAAGTGATAAGTTTCACTGAGAAGTCTTGTCCTCAGCCATTTAAATACGAAGCAACTGCCATTTACCAGTATTTGCTACCACTCTGCTTCTTGGAAAACCCTCTTTCCTGCTGCATACTGCTCACGAAATGACTTAATCAGTCAATTCTTTAATTTTTTTGAGTCATTCTTACTCATTAAAATAGCTTCACTTCACTTCTTAAGAGCTGGTCCTGGCCATGGGAGAATTCCTGGCACATCTTCCATTCAAGCCCTCCCCAACACGGGCAGACCAGACAGACCTGCAGCTCTGGGGGCCTAGAAGGAGGGGAAGCCCGATCTGCTCTCTCTCCCCCACCACCTTCCTCTTCTCTGCCCAAACTCAGCTCCAGACCATGGTGTGAAAGTGCAGAGAGAAGGGAGGTTTGCTTACCGGACTGCCCGGGGCTAAGCTTGCTGCCATCACTGGAGTCCCTGCTGCCCAAGCGCCTTCTGAAAAGTGCTGGTGTGGAATCAGGCAGGCCCCAGGAAACCCAGCTCATCCCAGGAGCTCCGCTAGGCTCTACAGCTCCCTAGGAAACCCGTAGCCCCCAACCTCATCTTCCCCACTAGCTGGAGCTCAGGCATGGGGTGGGAACAGAGCCACTATTCCCAGATCTCAGTTGGTTCTGAAGGATGTCCTTGTCTCCCTCCTCCCTGGCTCCATCACTCCAGGGTACTCCTGTGCCTTGGTCCAGCCTGCTCTGATAGCAGCAGAACAAGGAGGCTAGCCCATGCCCCCAGGGTGCAAGATGTCAGCCTGCCCTTAACATAACTGCAAATTTCACCAGCAGTTGCTTTGGGGACTCCATTCCCTTAATTTGGGGGCAGAAAACCTCCAAAGAGTGTCAATGTCACCCTTAACACACATCAGTTTGGCCTCTAAAACGGTAACCGCTCCCCTTCTTCCACAGCCCTGTGTACTAGGAGCACAGATGGGGCATGGGGAAGGAGGGAGTTATCAGTGCCTGCTTTTCTGAAGAGGGAAATGCCCCCAGAGCTCTCGCCTGGCATGCCACACCACATTATGCAAAGATCATCAAAAGAGGAAGGCCAACCAACAGGTGGCACCAACAACGGACGACAGTCCTCACAGAAGTTGCCCACCTTTTCAAGTAAATAGCTGCCTTGCACCTTAGCCCTCTGCACCTCCTAGACTTCAGGTAGTTAATGACTTGCAGGTTTCACACTTAATCAAAGAGTATTGATCCAGGGTCTGGTATAGAGCTATGTACCCTAGGAGACCCTGTGGAGAGATCCAAGAAAGCCTTGTACACAATAAATCTGCAATCTGAAGAAAAACAAGCCTCCATGTAATCAAAAGACCTTTGCAATATACTCTACATCCAGGCCCTATTATTAAGAAACAGAGACATGGCAGTGATGGGAATTCAGAGAGGAGAGAATCCCTAAGGACCAGGGCAGCCAGATGAGGAATTCTCAAGGACATGGGGTGTGCAAAGCCATCCAAAGAATTCTCTCATTTAGGATGCAGGCATGAGGTTTTTGTAGACTTCCCCAAATGGCTCAGCAGTAAAGAATCCACCTGCAATGCAGGAGATGCAGGTTTGATCTCTGGGTTGGGAAGATCCCCTGGAGAAGGAAATGGCAACCCACTCCAGTATTCTTGTCTGGGAAATCCCATGGACAGAGGAGCAGGGTGGGCTATGTAATCCATGGGGTCGCAAAAGAGTTGGACATGGCTTAACAACTAAACAGCAATGATGTTTTGCCCTGTTGGTTGGAATGGGTTTCTGGAAGGAGGCAGGCTGTGAGCACAGAAGTAAAATCTCTATGACAGATGTGACGATAAGGTTAACAACGTACTAGGCCCTGGGCTCAAGTCTTGACAAATGCTGCCTCCTCGTTTACTTGCAAACACCCTGTAGAGTAGGATTTATTTCATACCAGCCTATTGGCCTGGGTTTGAATCTAGGTTCCTCTACTTGCCATCTACAGGACTGCAGGTTTCTCACAAATAAGATGAAAATAATCAAGCCCACTTCATAGGAAGATGGTGGGATTCAGTGGAATAATGTATATAAAGCACTTAACACTGTGCTTGGCACCAAGAAAATGCCTATGAAACGCGAGGGCTCTTCTTCTAGCTGAGGACATAGGAAGCTCAATTTCTCACATTGCCAGGTCACCTGAGAGAAGATTAAATTTTTAACTGAGCTAACTTGCATGGGTAAATAATTACAAGAGCAATTATCTCCCTGAGGACAATTATTTGCCATCACCATTTGCATCCACTGAAACTGCATGCCTAAGAAGCAGAGTCACTCATTGGCAGATAAGCATAAATTGGAAGAATGACATCCAATGGCTGATTGGATTAATAAAAGAAATTTATTCCCCAGAGGTATTTCAGAAATGCTTCTCCAAGCTGGATCATATTTTTTTAAAGCCTGTACTCTGAATTCAAATTATGTATTAATTCCTTCCCAAAAATCAGCATGCTTTCAACCCTTATAAACATTATGTACTTCTGAGAAGCTTCAACTAAGATGGTTTTATAAACCACACAGACACCAATCCTACTCTTAAACAAAGATCAAGTGATCTATAAAAGACAGGATTTCATGGTAAAGTCAATTCTTCAAGTATTTCAAGCAAATAATACATTTCCATGTTTGAGAGTTTTATTTTAAATAGTAGGCAAAATGTGATACCATATAATCACTTTGCAAATTTAAATTACTTTTTGTCTTTAAACTCTCCAAACCTGCATGGTTTGGCTCAAAATAGCTTTAAAAATTGAGTTTTCAAACTCTTTAATTCTCAATTTCATAACAAGCTAGAAGTGATGAATAGGGTCTACATTTATGGATCCTGAATGACAAAGGATTTTTTCCTTTTCTTTTGGGGTTAACCAATACTCATTCTTATGAATACAGGTCTAAGTTTTTATTTCTAAATCTTTGCCTACCGTTTATCATTCCCCAAATCCCCAGATATTTGCTATCTGTTAGTTACATGAGTGTATATGCAACTCTCTATTTATTGGTGTTGGTGGCCGTCTACATTCTACATTGGCATACTTCTTAGGTGCTTGAAATACTTCTGTGAGGTAGAGATAAGAAAGGCATAAAGCTCTACTTACTACCAGAAAAATCCAGAAGACAAAAGGTATCTTCTCAGGAGTGCTCACCTCACTCTGTTGTAGAGGAAAATTAAAACCATCTTGCTAAGAATTCCGAGATGGCTGCCAGAGACGACCACAAGCTTTTACTGGCCTGGAAGAACAGTTCACTTTCACATTTTCACACATGAAAAAGAAAATTTCACACAAAGCTATTGCAGAAGTAAAAATGGATATGTCCCATATCTACTGCACACTTTAAAATGACTCTCAGGTTCTAGACCACGGTTATGTGCTTAGTCACTCAGTCATGTCTGACTCTTTGCTACCCAATGGGCTGTAGCCTGCCAGGCTCCTCTGTCCATGGGGATTCTCTAGGCAAGAATACTGGAGTGGGTTGCCATACCCTCCTCCAGGGGATCTTCCCAACCCAAGGATCAAATCCAGGTATCCAGCATTGCAGGTGGATTCTTTACTGTCTGAGCCATCAGGGAAGCCCAACAGCAGGGTTAGCTTTGAGAATTTCAAGATACATTGAAATGTACCCTTAAACCAAACCAAGTTCATAAATTATCTAAACTGATGAGACTGCAGCTGAAATACAACCAAATTGGTATTATCCTCAACTCCTTGGAAGAACATTTAATGATCTTTCTAAATATTTACCTGAAACTCTTGGTTTTAGAAAGATTCTCATACTTTTTCCTCTTTTAAATATAAGGTCATCTTTTTTAGTGTGAATAGATGGCTTATCAAGGCAATTAGACCACAGCTGTGTGCATAAATTAGTAATGTGGTAAGTTGATGTTCACCACTTCTCTTGCTTGTGTAGGCTCAGATTTGCATCTGATACGTCATCCCTTAATGGTAGAAATCTGCACACCCTTATACCTGGGACACACTGTGTGTAGAGACATGGTTCTGTTGCTCAAGTCCTGATGAATAGAAAAGTCCTACTTGCTTCAGTTCAGTTGCTCAGTCACGTCCAACTCTGCGACCCCATGAATCGCAGCATGCCAGGCCTCCCTGTGCATCACCAACTCCCGGAGTTCACTCAAACTCATGTCCATCGAGTCGGTGATGCCATCCAGCCATCTCATCCTCTGTCGTCCCCTTCTCCTCCTGCCCACAATCCCTCCCAGCATCAAAGTCTTTTCCAATGAGTCAGCTCTTCGCGTGAGGTGGCCAAAGTACTGGAGTTTCAGCTTTAGCATCAGTCCTTCCAATGAACACCCAGGACTGATTTCCTTTAGAATGGACTGGTTGGA
>NW_011491015.1:1463073-1496428 GCF_000754665.1 Bison bison bison | reverse complement strand
TGGTTGGATCTCCTTGCAGTCCAAGGGACTCTCAAGAGTATTCTCCAACACCACAGTTCAAAAGCATCAATTCTTTGGCGCTCAGCTTTCTTCACAGTCCAACTCTCATATCCATACATGACCTACTTGCTTAGGAATTAGAAAAATCCTACCTGCTTTCAAATGTCTGAAAGAGTAGAATGCTAAGTCATAGCTACAGAGAAGGCTATACTCAACTGAGTTTGTTTACAAAGATTTTATTATTTTGTGGTTAATAAAAATCTGAGTAATAATGATGCTACCTCATTCATGACAGCAACACACATAACTCATAAAAATGCCTGACAGAAATGCCTATTATTTAAAGAAAAACTATAAAGTCATCTTCAAAGACACAGATAATAACTTAAAAAATAGAAAATCCTACTGTATTCCAAGATTGGATGACTAAATACTTGGAAAATGTGATTTATTTTTTCTTGTAATGATTGCAATGCAATGCCCAAGAAAATCTCAATAGGAGTTTTTTATGGAAATTCATAAACTGATTACAAAATTCAAAAGGAAATGCTCAAGAATAGGCACAGTAATTATGAGCATAAAAATTAAAAATTGCAGTGTCTACAGAGTAGCCTTCTCAAAAAGTCAATGTTAATATAAGTCTAATATTTTTAAAGGTATGGCATTTTTACAAGACTAGATGAATAGCTTGGAGACACAGAAGAACAATTATAAACAGACACTAGAATGGGAGACTTAAAATTGCTGGGAAAATGCTGAACTATTCAACTAATGGGTTGGGGCGAAAATTTGGAAATGAATTTGACTCCTGGCCTCTCACCAGTGGAGAGTACATATCCTACATGGTCTACATAGTTGAGAATCTCTAAAAACTATGAAGATTTAGGAAAAACAGACATATTCATGGTTTCAGGATTTCCTAAAAAGATTTGAAATGCAAAAATCTGTAAATAAAATAATTGATAGGTTTGACTATTTCAAAATTAAAGTATCTATAACCTAAATCATCATATATGAAATCTAAAGAGAATATAATATTTGAAATATCTATAAATGACAAAGAACTACTGTCAGAACATATAATGAATCTCTCCATATTGACACAAAAAAGAGAAACAATGAGAACTGCTGAATTATGCACATCCAGGGGTTGCCATTGTCTCAGTAAATCTCATAGAAAACAGAGCAAATAACATGAATGGGCAGTTCATAAAAGAGGGAACACAAATGTCCTGTAAATATTCAAACTCACTAGTAATTAAGAAAATAAGAATATTTTAAAAATTAAAGATCATCTTTACATATCAGGATGGTAAAGATTTCTTTTGATAACATTTTGTGTCAGGGGTACAGGGCAATGGGCTGGAGTATAAATTGGTATGGTCATTCCAGAAGACATTTTTGCCAATGTCTGCTACAATTTTAAATGCTCATATAGCATAATCCAGAAATTACACGTCTTAACCCTAAATAAAGGCGTGTGGGGCAGGCAAATGAAGGAGGCACCATGACCTAGCAGAATTTGGGTCTTAAGGTCCCTGATGATCAGGAATTAAGTTCCTGGCCAATCTCTAATCTTTTCCCCATTATGACCTGCAGAGAGAACATGGTTGGGCGCTCAGCTTCAATTCCTTGAGCTGACATCCCTGTTATAACTGCCTCCCTTGGTGTAAATTCATCCATCCTTCAACGTCAAGCACAAACATTATAGAGAACCAGAGTGCTATCTACGATGGGTTCATTAAGCTTGACTTTTTGCCAATAGCTCAATATCTACTTTACATAGTAGTTCCCATGTGATGTCCTGCCAACTCCTGTTATCTCCAGGATGACCGTGGCATCTTTCAAATCCAGGTTGGCCCCTCCACTGGGGTCTCACAGGCAAAAGCTGGGCTGAGAGACGCTTAGGGTACCAGTCCAGTGGTGAGTCAGTGGAGAGTCCACTGATCTACATTTCCCGCACTATTTCACCAGGAGTGATGGTTTCTTGCTAGATCCCACAGTCCTTTGCTCTCACACCACTTACACTCACGGTCCATATATTATATTCCTCTATAGAGATATATTCCTTACAGACACTATCTTTTTTAATTCTTTAGTCCTGAAAGTGCTTAAGACAATTTCTTATACGTATAAAAATACATTAAATGTTTTTGATGCATTAAGTCAACTACTTCTCCAGTAGCCTAAAAAGCTAGACAACATTACCAGGGGCAAGGTCTGATACTCACAGCTGCTCTAACCATACACACCATCTAGCATTAACCAAATCACTCCTAAGATCACACGAGAAAGACCAGAACTCAAAGTGTCTAATTTTCCCATCTCCTTTCAGCCTAATCTAAATAAGTCACTCTGGACTGATAATTCTTTTTTAATTGAAATATAGTTGACTTATAACATTGTGTTAGTTTCAGGTGTGTAGTGAAGTGATTTGGTTATACATAAATATATGTATGTACTGCTATTCTTCTTTATTCTTTTCTGTTATAGTTTACTACAAGATATTGAATATAGCTCTCTGTGCTACACAGTGAATCCTTGCTGTTTATCTACTTTATATGTAGTAGTGTGCTCTGTTAATCCTATTCTCCCAATTTATCCCTCCTCCCCCTTTCCCTTTGGTAACCATAAATTTGTTTTCTATGTCTGTGATTCTGTTTCTGCTTTGCAAATAAGTTCATTTGTACTATTTTTTTAGATTCAATATATAAGTGATATCATATAATATTTATCTTTCGCTCTCTGACTTACTTCACTTAGTATGATAATTGATAGATCCATCAATGTTGCTGAAAATAGTCTTATTTCATTCTTTTTTTATGGCTGAGTAATATCCCATTGTATCCAGTACTCTATATTCAACTCTTACTGAAAAGACATTTGGGATTCCTTCTCTAAAAGACCCTCAAAGGTAGACCCCAGAGATTGCTTTTAAATGCACCCCTCCGGGCACTTGAATGCACCACCACACCTGAAAAAAGCCTAACACCCACCAGAGTAAACCAGGTGTAGCCAGAGGCAGGAAGTAATTTTCACAAATTAAGCAGGATGATTTCTCATTATGCCACATGGCAAGATGGAGAGACTTGTGGAGCAGAGAGCCACTGCTGTTTTTCCTTCCTCTTTCTGCCCTACCCTAAAAAAAGGCAGATTATCCCAGAGGGCAGCTGAGAAGTAAAAATAGCAGCTGTTATTTATTTACCAAGGCTCAATTATATGGTAGCCATTGTCCTAGGTATTTCACATTTATCCCCACACTCAATTTTAGAAGGCAGGTATAGTTATCTCATTTTTCAGAGAAGGAAGGAGGTATTCAAAGCCTCTGTTAAGAATGAGTGGGGCTGGAGTTCCAATCCCAACCCCTGTGACTTCTGTCTCCACTCGAGGGCGGGGGCTTCTCCTTTTCCAGCCTTAGGACACTTGACATCAGTTGATGCTTCTGACGGGCATGGTGACTTCTGGGAATTGATGAAGCTCTGTGTTCTGAATGGAAAGCCTCCTCTTCCTGTTCAACCAGGACAACCAGCCCCTGGGAGGATCCATTAACATCCGCACAAGCCATCATGTCACTCACAGCTCTCTGGGCTCTGGTGGTGAGAGGAGCATTGAAGCCAGGAAGTGTCAGCAAAAGAACCACCACTAATTGCACATGGCCACATCCAGGAAATGCCAGCTCAGGAACTGGAGGCAGGAGTCTCTGGACTCAAGTCACCTGTGGGTGGGTGCATGGGTATGTGGGTATCAGGAGAGCAGAAGGTGCTTAGTGATCTGTGTCTTAGAATTACTGGCAAGGCCACAGCACTGATCAATAGAACTTCCAGCAATGATGGAAATGCTCTGCACTGGGCTGTTCACTGTGGTAGCCACTTGGCACGTGTAGCTTCTGAGCACTCAGAATGTGGCTAGAGCAACTGAGGAATTGAACTTTAAATGTGATTATAGTTAACTTAAATAGTCACTTGCATCTAGTGGCTACTAAACCAGACAGTGCAAACCTACATCACACTACACCACTTCTGAAGATGAAGGGGCTAGGAGGTCGACACTCTATAGCAGAAGGTCACAAGTCAAAGGGCTGGAAAGGGACCCTGGGCAAAGATACAGTCTGGATTCTTCAAGAAATTGCAGCCACCACTTTTTAGTCTTCTACAAGAAAAAAAAATCTGCTACAAGTTAGAGAGACTGAATAAGGTCATCTTTCATCCCCCATATCCCCATCTCTGGATTCTTCAAGGCTGGCTCTATCTCAGCTACCTCCACACTCTTTTCCAGGGCTCCCTTGGGCTGCAAGGAGATCCAACCAGTCCATTCTAAAGGAGATCAGTCCTGGGTGTTCTTTGGAAGGAATGATGCTAAAGCTGAAACTCCAGTACTTTGGCCACCTCATGCAAAGAGTTGACTCATTGGAAAAAGACTCTGATGCTGGGAGGGATTAGGGGAAGGAGGAGAAGGGGATGACAGAGAATGAGATGGCTGGATGGCATCACCGACTCGATGGACGTGAGTCTGAGTGAACTCCGGGAGTTGGTGATGGACAGGGAGTCCTGGTGTGCTGTGATTCATGGGGTCTCAAAGAGTCAGACATGACTGAGTGACTGAACTGAACTGAAGAAATTTTAGCTGCTGTCTACCATTGCTGGAAGCTCTAAGAAACTAGACTCAAAGACTAGGGTCTCAATAAAACTCTAAGACTGTTCCAGGATGTTTCTGCCTAAAGAAACGCCAAGCAGCCATTTCTAACCTATTCCTTTCCATTCCATGCTGGCCTCAAGGGGATTCCACACACTTGCCAATCCCCCAGGCTTCAGTCGAGCAGAAAGACACAACTGCTCTTGAAGCATCCTCTAACCTACCTAGGGGCTCCATAATGATGAGACCTGACCCTGGAATGATTTACAGAAACCCAGGATATCTTCTTAGAACCCAAACCAGAGCTTACCTCTGTGTCTCGCCCACCCTGATTCTCTCCTTTCCCTCTTCTATGTCAGAGGACTTTAATTTAGTGGAGAGGGGGAGAGGAGAAATTGCTTCTGACAGTTGTCATCATCCAGGGTGTTGAATTTTGACACTCAAAAGTCCAAACTTTTAAACTCTTCACTCTTTTCTGCTCTACCAACACTTTATTAAGGCAACAGTTGCTTCACAGGCTAGTTTAAATGGGAAAGGACTAAACATTTTTTTAAGGAGGGGATGGGAGGGGAGAATAACTAGAAACATGTTGCTTGTTAATCTTGCAACATATTTTTATGCCACTAGGCACAGAAATTGAGATTCAAAACTCTGAATCTGCAGCAAAATTTACAAAACCTCCTTCTCCCATTCCAGTCTCCAGATGCCTCACAGCTGAAAAGATATTGGGTCCGTTTTTCTTGAAAGTAAAAGAAGTTAGTACTGAGAGGCCCTTTGGTTATTTCCTCATGCCAACATCCTGGCCTTGCATTTGATCTGATCTGCAGGCTAGAACCTGGCCATGCTGTTTTCCCCAAGGACCTGTGGAGGGCTGCAGTCAGCTGGTACTCACGAAATCCTACAGGAATCTTGATGTGGTGGAGTTCACTGTCAGTCAATGATCTCCAGTTCCCTCTGACCACCTTTCTTTCTCACCATCTTCTTGGGAACAAAAGAAGCCTCACTGAGTGTCTGTGGTTCAGGGACGAGATAAACTGAAATCTCACTCCTTTCCCATGCTAGGGTAAAGAAGGCCCCCATGGGGGCTTCCAAGGGCTACTTCTGTTTCTAAAGGCAGCCATGTCCTGTGGAATCTGAAAGGCATCTTCATGACTGAGGGCTTCCCTGATGGCTCAGACGGGAAAGAATCCGCCTGCAATGCGGGAGACCTAGGTTCAATCCCTGGGTTGCGAAGATCCTCTGGAGAAGGAAATGGCAACCCACTCCAGTGTTCTTGCTTGGAGAATCCCAAGGACAGAGGAGCCTGGTAGGCTACAGTCCATGGGGTCACAAAGAGTTGGACATGACTGAGCAAGTGAGAGAATGAGTACAAGTCATTCATACAAGAATCCATAGAAATAATAAACCTAGATATGATTGGGGAGAAGGCAATGGCACACCACTCCAGTACTCTTGCCTGGAAAATCCCATGGATGGGGGAGTCTGGTAAGCTGCAGTCCATGGGGTGGCTAAGAGTCGGACACAACTGAGCGCCTTCACTTTCACTTTTCACTTTCATGCATTGGAGGAGGAAATGGCAACCCACTCCAGTGTTCTTGCCTGGAGAATCCCAGGGACGGCGGGGCCTGGTGGGCTGCCGTCTATGGAGTTGCACAGAGTCGGACATGACTAAAGCAACTTAGCAGCAGCAGATATGATTGAGGAGATATACATTTTCCCATCTTTTTCTTGAGTGGGTACTTCTTATAGGGGTAAACCATAATCAAACCAGGGAATCAAAAAATATAATGCAGCAGCCGTTTTCTAAGCACTAACAAGTCTCCGCTAGTCCTGCCCTCAGGGATGTGCATCGAGCAGGCAGGTTGAGGTCAAAAACACAGTTAACCAGAACACAAAGCAAGAGACGGCAGTCCTTTACAATGGATGTTAACCTCACCTACATGCCTTTCGCTCTAGGATTCAATGAGAGCTGAAATAGAATCTCAAACAATTTAAACATGTATTAACCCCTCCATGACACTGTCATTTACTCCTTCTTTTTTTTTTTTTTTTTAATGGGGACCATTTTTAAAGTCCTTACTGAATTTGTTATAATATTGCTTCTTTTGTTTATGCTCTGGTTTTTTGGCCTTGAGGCATGTGGGATCTTGGCTCCCTGATCAGGCATCCCCCTGTGTTGGAAGGCAAAGTTTTAACCACTGGACCACCAGGGAAGTCCCAGCCCTTGAGCTAAAGTATGAGCTGTGAATACTTTGTGAAGCTGGGTGTTTCTTTCTTGACTTCTAAGTGGAAAAGCACAATGTCCGTTCTGACCACCAAACAGTGGCGCATCTTCAGGGGAAGTGGTGGTGGTGCTGTGCTCGTAGGAGCTGTGCTCGATTCAACAGAACACAAGTCAGTGGAAACTGATTCCTTCAGCTGGAGGGAAAAGAGAAGGATAACCCAGGTCGTGGAATCTCTTCTCTATCATACTCAGCCCGATGCTCTTCCCATATATTTTCTTATTTAGTCCTCCCAATAGTGAAGTATTACTATATTGATGCAACAGAATAGTGCTTTTGAGATGTTGCTGTCATTCAATCGCTAAGTCATGTCCGACTCTTTGCTGCCCCAGGGACTGCAGCACACCAGGCTTCCCTATCCTTCACTATTTCCCGGAGCTTGCTCAAATTCATGTCCATTGAGACGGTGATGCCATCCAACCATCTCATCCTCTGTTGCCCCCTTCTCCTCCTGCCTTCAATCTTTCCCAGCATCTTTTCCAAATGAGTTGGCTCTTTGAATCAAGTGGCCAAAGTATTGGAGCTTCAGCATCAGACTTTCCAATGAATATTCAGGATTGAGATACTAATGAATTTTTCTTTTTGTCATTACTTTCCTCTCTTGGTCCTTTTTTCTCCTCTCAATCTGGTAGGCTATTTTGTAAGTTGCTTGGTGGAAGGATGTGGTAACAGAGAGCAAAGAGTCATTTCAAAAGCCAAGGCCCTTTGGCAATGGAGTCACTCAAGCTTAAGAGCTGGTCTGAGTAACAGAAGTCACTACCTCTAACTCAAAGCCATCCCACCAAATAGAAAAATATGCCCTAGCCTAGAAGCAGACGGAGTTAGAAAAGAAGCAATGAGATAGCATGGACAATGGGGGCTCCTGCAGAAGTGGCCCTGTCTCCTCTCCCTGGGCAGCTGAGCAGGTAGAAATACTCAGATTCATTTCAGGGATATGAGGACAAGAAGACTTCTGTCTTGTCTGCAGGTGTTGTGGAAGGCAGGCCGTTCATCTCCAGAGACCTGGTCCCAAGATGTGTCACATAGTGGCAGGCTGGGGCTGGCTGGGATTGATTGATACATCTCCAGGAATTTCGTGAGCTGGCTGTTAAAACACTGGTAGCTTGAAGTCTGCCATTGTGGGAGTATTTATACCCTCGAAGTTGGCAAGCACTGCAAATCAGGACCGTCTCCATCCAGAGGTGGTTGTTAAACACTTACCAGCACACCACTGGAGGGATGGAGGGATGGAGGGAGCCTCAGGCAGTAACATACAATGATACCTGTGCTCCCAATAGTGCTGAGAAGGAGAGGAGAACGCCCCAGATGGAGGGACCCTCCAGACAAGAGGCTGTCTCTGGAAATTGCCTGGATAGACAACCGAGACCCACTCGGGGAGGACAGCTCAGCAGATGCCCAAATGACATCGATGAGTGATTGGGCCCCTGGAATGATGGTATTTTTAGCTCAGTCCCCCAGAACATAAATGTAAAGCTGAGGAAAGGACAAGAAATCCCAATTTTTTTGACAGTACATTTCTTCTACCGTGCAGAACAGGGACTCAAAACATAAATTCTTCTAGAAAGATTAAATCACACACACTGTGCAGCTGAGTTGTGAAATGTCCATCTACGTCTATGTGACATTTAAGAAATGTGAAGTTTGGAACGGTTGCCTCCCCCCCGAATCTCCCACTGCCTTCTCTAACTCCCGAATCTGTGCTCTTTTTACCACACTGTGGGGAGCCACTACTGGGGGTGTCAGTGTTGGAGGTGGCGAGTTGATCTGGGGACAGGGTGGAAGGCAGGTGCCAGCCACAAGATGTAGAACATCTCCCTAAGTCCCAATCCAGGTCAACAAGAAGCTCCCGTACCCCTTACCTAGTCAGGTAATAAAAAACACTAAAAAGAGAGCTGAGAAGACCTCTTTTGAGCTGGTCAGGTTTTGCCAGATAATTTAAAAGCTGTGTTTGACAGGGGACAAGAGGGAGAGATTATTAATCCAACTGATGACAGAGGGAATGTAAACACAGCAGATCAGGGACCGAGAGAGGGGAACACGGCCATGGCCCCGTGTAGGAGGCAGGGGTACATTCAGTGGGATCCACACAGTGGGTGACGGGTATGGCATCTGAGCATGACTGGGTCAGCTCTCAGCAAGCCTTAGAAGATGAATGACAATAGGGTAAAAGGGCACCCGTGTCCCTGCGGATGCAGACAGGAAGAACCCTCTGATACAGCCTGAAATTTTCATCATTATTCATCAGGCACTCACTTCCCTATCCCACCCTCCTCCTCTGAAAAGCAAGCCTCCCACTGACATGAACACAGCATTTCCATCCAACGCCAGCGTAAAGGAGTCAATCCCAGCTGAGGACCAGCCCATGGAAGCTTCTAAAACTAAGCAAATGACACTGATAGGGGAAAACACTGACCGAAACCGCCCACCCAGGCACCACAGTAACCATCTGCATGAGCTATTTTATTACAGGAGGTCCTGGTAAGGAACACAGGACTCACAAACCACTACCAAGAGAAAGGATTCAGAAAAGGTCAAAAGGTCAGTCCGTATGTCCTACCAACCTCCCAGAATGCATCCTGCTGAAATCCATCTTGGCTAAGCCATGAGCACACGAGCGAGAAGGACCCCGAGTCAGAATGAGGGGCCAGAGACAACCAGGAAACTAACCCCATCCCAGGAAAACCTGGGACTGCCAGCCACGTGGCAGAGCAGTCCTCCTGGGTTCCCTTCCTCCCCTGCTCTCCACCTGGGAGCCTCTTTCCAATAAAGTCTCTTGCTCTGTAACTACGTGTGTCTCCTCGGACAATTCATTGCCGAGGGAGTGTTAGACAAGAGCCCACTCTTGGGCACTGAAAGGGGTTCCCCTTCCTTCAATAAGACTGTTCTTCCAGACAGCTTCTCTGCATGCACTGCATCCTCCCAGGCACAGAGGGCACCCCAGACCTTGGCTCACCCAGGGCAGAAGCAACATCCCACTTCCAGGGTCTGGCTTATCCCCCCTGAAAGGCCAGCCTCCCTGAACTTTGAGGGGAGACTTGAGCGTGTTGCTCCTTTCATGAAGTCCCCTAGCTATGTCGGTCATTAAAGGTTTTTTTTAGAAGATGAGGCAGCATCTCTGTCCTCAGGACTTGGCTGGCAGCCCTGAGGTTGGGAGGACGAGCAGACAGTGTGGGGCTCTCGACTCTGCCTTCACTGGGGTGTAAAATCTGTCATCCATCAGGGGAGCCAAGTAGCAATGCAGGTCTCTGTCCCTCCTCCCTTGGACATCAGCCAGGGGCCAAAACACACCCGACACCTCGGACAGCCTCTGAGCGACAGGAGGGAAGAGCAGAGGCTGCTCTTTCAATCCCACTCACATTTTCCCTTCTTTATTCCAGTTGCTGGACCCTCTTTCTTCACCTAGGTCCTAAATACACTGAGGTGGGGGGCTCTGCCTAATACCTTCTAGAATCACAGTAAGAGCTCAAGAAATGCATGTGTAGTCTGATCACTGATAACAGGCCTGTATGTATAATAGCAAACAAGGCCAATATCTTCTCAGTTGCTCTCACTACCTGAGTGCTAAGGAGGAGGGATGAAGATGGCAAAGCAAGGCCGCAGACTGTAATAGACTATCTCCCACATAGTAGGGAACAGGTCACTAGTGGTACATGAGATACCGTTAGGTGTGAAAGTGTCAGGCACTCAGTCAGGTCCGACTCTTTGAGACCCCATGGACTGTAGCCCACCAGGCTCCTCAGTCATGCCCGACTCTTTGAGACCCCATGGACTGTAGCCCACCAGGCTCCTCTGTCCATGGAATTCTCCAGGAGTGGATAGCTATCCCCTACTCCAGGGGATCTTCCTGACTCAGGGATTGAACCCCGGTCTTCCGCACTGCAGGAAGGTTCTTTACCGTTAGGGCTCAGTTCAGTTCAGTCGTGTCCAACTCTTTGCGACCCCATGAATCACAGCACGCCAGGCCTCCCTGTCCATCACCATCTCCTGAAGTTCACTCAGACTCACGTCCATCGAGTCGGTGATGCCATCCAGCCATCTCATCCTCTGTCGTCCCCTTCTCCTCCTGCCCCCAATCCCTCCCAGCATCAGAGTCTTTTCCAGTGAGTCAACTCTTTTCATGAGGTGGCCAAAGTATTGGAGTTTCAGCTTTAGCATCAGTCCTTCCAATGAATAACCAGGACTGATTTCCTTCAGAATGGACTGGTTGGATCTCCTTGCAATCCAAGAGACTCTCAAGAGTCTTCTCCAACACCACAGTTCAAAAGCATCAATTCTTCAGCTCTCAGCTGTCTTCACAGTCTAACTCTCACATCCATACTTTAGGGCTAGGGCTACCCAAATAGAATGATGAAATAAAGTTGGTTATTTACTTTGATTATTGGGTAATCATGTTGGTTATTAAAATGCAATACACAGATATGTTGTTAAATAACAGGAGTCATAGAGTGGGAAAGCTGGTGTACTTTCAAATTCCTTTCAATTCATCTGCGTAGAATACAGAGAGTCTCTGTTGGGTGCCGGGGTGTCTTTGACACTTTCAAACACTTGCTAATCTTCCTTTTTCAGAAGCTGCCTTAGTACCTTTGCAGGCATCTGTGTCTAGATAAAATTAATTAACATTGTTTATCGTATTTTAACAACAAACTTACAATTTTGACAAGAGACATGGGTTTCCTATTTCCAATGGTTATTGGGCTTCATTTTAAAGCAAACTTATGAAAAAGAACCAAGCCTGTTTTAAGAAAAGTAGTAAGGAATATCACAGATGGTGTGCTAATGTAAAAAAAAAAAAAAAAAACGTCAAGGAGTTACTTGAATGATAGAAGTTTCAGAATGTTACATAAATGGTGGTAAAAAGAAGACAGAGTTCAGATTCAGAAATGCCCTCATCCTCAGGTGATGACTGCGAGCCAGCGGCCCCAGCCTCACCCAGGCAGGAATCATGTGTGAAGTTTTGTCTTGATGGAACAGAAACATGGTGGGCATCCCAGTTAACTCCCAAACTTCCAACCACCCTTGTTTGGACCTAGAAAAGCCAGTTGGCTCGTGGCATTTCCCTAGTGACTGATTTTGGCCTCAGATGGGTGTGTGTGTGACCTAACTTACCCAGCCAGGTAAAAAGGAAAGGCTTTGATACCATGAGTAGGAAGTGGGTGGCCATTTTCTCCCCCTTCTATGAACGAGAGTCCGTGTGACCCCCAGCGGCTCCACCTTACAACCAGCAAGGAGAGTTTGAAGATGAAGGCAAAGCTGAGGACACCTGAACAGGTGGCTGATGCCTGGGTGGCACTGAGGAGCGGATCGCCATCCACGCCAGGACCCTGACCTAGCTCTCCATGTCCGCTGATGGGAGATGATGCCTGTACTTATTGGGGAAGCCGATTGGAGCCGGGGTATCTGCTTCCTGCAGTTGAAAGCTCCTGTGATTCCGAACACTTTGAAGAGTCCCAGGTGGCGCTAGTGGTAAAGAACCTGCTTGCCAAGGCAGGAGACGCTAGAGACATGGGTTCGATCCCTGAGTTGGGAAGATCCTCTGGAGTAGGAAATGGCAACCCAGTATTCTTGCCTGGAAAAACCCCATGGACAGAGGAGCCTGGCAGGCTACAGTTCATGGGGTCACCAAGAGTTGGACACAGCTGAGTGTGTGCACACACACACACAGACGCTCAATACCTTATAGGATTCCAGTTATTGACACAGATGGGAGGGGGAGAGCAGGTGACCTGTGTCCTAGCCCGTGACTTTCCTCAGACCATGCAGCAGGAAATTCTGCTATTTTGTATCCAATCCCTGCCTCTCCTTTCAGGAAAACATTACTGAACAGGTCAGTGCGTTCAGATAGCCAAAGGAGACTCTGACAAACCTTCCTGGGAAGTTAAGTCATCCACCAAAGAAAATTCACACTTTCATTCATGTGCCTTCTGGTCCCTGCTATGTTTGCTTTGTCCACCGTCTAGAGACAGTGAGCAGTGGCCCTCTGTTCCCTTTGTAGTGAATTTTTGCTATCTGGTATATCTAAAATGTCATCTATGGGCCCCTTCATCTTTCTCTTCTTCAGATTAAGTCCTTTGAGTCCATTCTCATAAGCATTATTTTCTAACTTTAAGTATTATTCCATTTCAATTCAGATCCTCCAGCAGCCAAGATCCTGATTAAAACTCCTTCAATTGTACATGGCTCCAGGGAGGCCTGAAAAAGCCCAGGCTTGTGAAATCACTTTATGAGAATAGCCTGAGTACAAGGGCAGGGCATGGTTATAGATGGAGAAGGCACTCAACAAAGCTCATCATTTGTCGTACTGAACCGAAGTCATTTCAACCAATGCCTCTTAAACTGACTTTTCTCACAGGGCTGGTGAATTGCAAGCAGCTTTAGCCTGTAATCGGGAAACCTCTGCTCTTGGCTCTCCAGCTGAGACAGTTCTTGGCTATCAGTTTCCTCCTAGATTCTGTGATTTTAATGGCAAAAATGAGAAGTGATGCACAGACTCTAGATGAAATCAGGGACCACTCGGGGGACATAGGCCAGTGCAAGGCAAGCAGGGACCTGAAAGGGTAGAGTTCTGTTTGAACTTCTTTCTTTCCTGCATCCCGGTGGCCTCCCATCCTGCCTGTTCCTTCAGACTCCAGCCAGGTTTGCTCTCCTCTTTCTCCAGGGAAGGGATCGTGGGAACCAGGCAGGAGATTTTCCCTTTGATGTCTGAGGGCGAAATGCTTGCCCATGCCATCGGCCTGATGACTCCCTTTAGATGCATTACAAAGTAGGCTTCTAGGAGAGGGACTTCCTCAGCCGCGGGGAGCAGTCCTAGATAGAAGGGAATGAGGAGCAGTGACTTCAGGCTGACAGTTCTGCTCGCTACATGTGGTGGGGTACTGCATGTTCCAAACAAGAACCCCCAGGTCCTCCCCGTGTCTGGGCTCGTTTAACCCTCACATCTGCTCTGCAAGGGAGATGTCAGCTTTAATGCAGACACACGACCACCTTGATTGTTAAAATATTGAAATACTTCCATGAGAGCTGGTAAACAGCCTGCCCTGAGCCCCCTGAATTCCTTGCCCCCCACACCCTGGGTCTTAGCAAATGAAGAGAATACCTGGGCACTAAGTAGAGCTCCAGAAATCAGTTCCAGCACTTATAACATCTGTGGTTGTTCGTTAGTGCCTGGCTGTTACTGAACATTTTAAATATTATCTCTGATGCATAGTGCCTATAATATATAAATTATACAGATCAGGTGTCTACAACAAAGTGTGGCTGTTTACCCATAAGAGCAATGTGAAGTGCATTAATAAGATATGGTATACCCACATTAGAATCTTATTCAAAGCTGACTCATTGGGAAAAGACCCTGATGCTGGGAAAGATTGAGGGCAGGAGAAGTGGATGACAGAGGAGGAGATGGTTGGATGGCATCATCGACTCAATGGACATGAATCTGAGCAAACTCAGGGAGATAGTGAAGGACAGGGAAGCCTGGCGTGCTGCAGTCCATGGGGTCACAAAGAGTCAGACACAACTGAGAAACAACAACAGCAGCCGTCAGAAGGAATATGCTTATCCATGGTGCTTTATCCTACAACAGACCTTGAAAACGTGGTGCTGAAAAAATCCAGACCCAAGAGGCCACATTAGTACAGTAAGTCCCCTACATACGGATGAGTCCCATTCCAAGAGTGCATTCATAAGTCCTATTTGTAAGTCCAATAAAGTTAGCCCAGGTAGCCAATGAACACAATCGTCTATATAGTACCATATTAAAATAGGTTTATAATATTTTTCACACAAATAATACAAAAAAATAATAATAAAGAAAACATCTTAAATCTTAGAGTACAGTACCTTGAAAAGTACATTGGTATGGCACAACAGCTGGCATACAGGGGCTGGCACAGAGTGAACAGGCCAGAAGAGTTCCTGATGGAGGATGGAGAGGAAGTGAGAGATGGTAGAGCTGAAGGGTCATCAGCGACAGGAGACGGAGGGCAAGCTGCAGTGTCACTCACGTCTGATGTTGATGGAACACACGTGTGTAGGGTACTTACTGTATGATTCTGCTTACAGAAAATACCAAGACTAGGAAGATCTATAGAGACAAAAAAGTACATGAGTGGTTGCAGGGCCTGGGGGTGGGGCAGATGTCAAGGGGTGGGATTGGGGGAGGTGATAGCTATCGGGAGTGGAATTTCTTTTGGGGGTAAACAAAATATTCTAAAATTGATCCTAGTGATAGGAATACGACTACACACACTAAAAGTTACTGAATTGTATACTTGAAATGGATGAATTGTATGATATGAGATTTAAAGCTGTTTAAAAATGACTGGATACAACTTCCATAAACATTTACTAAATTTAAATTTATACCTACAGGCACACGTATACACCATTGCTTTAACATATTATATACACTATAACACAAATACAGAAATCAGATTTTTTTAGGGTGAGATGAAAAATACTAGATTTGCTTTTGGAGACCCCTGCCCTAGGAGCAGATGCTGAGGTTAAGAGAGGCTACAGATCCTGCCCACTCACAGAGCCTTTGGTCTTCCTAGCACGGAATACAGATTCCAGGGCCTCCTAGAGTTGAGGAGGGCCAGGGAGCACTGCTATCATTTTTTTATGCTCACAATGTAGTACTGAAAAGAAAGAAATGCTGAAATAGGGTTAAAATATCAAGAAACAATTTTTGTTTATGCTTGAAAAAAAATAAGACTTCATGACATAAAGAGAATGCAATATCATTTTGTTATTTACAAGATAATTAGAGTTTTCTGGGGAAAATGAATTGAGAGCACAGGGAGGCAGGGGAATGGTTATGGAGAACACTTCGAGGTGAGTGTCTTAACATCTCCATTCAGTGCAGTGTCTTCGCGGGTGTGTGCACAGTCGTGCTTGGTGATGCTGGTTGAGGCCCTGGTGAGTGTGTGAGTCACACTGATGGACGCTGGGTGTCTGCACTGATGGACCAGTGGACACCTGTGCTTCAGGGCAGAGCATGAGAGCAGGGAGGGAAGCGGCCTGTGAGCTGCCGTTTTGTCTACAAGCAGTTATTCTGCGGAAGTATTTAGTCAGGGAGCAGTGGAACGTGGAAGAACACTGTGGGAGGAGCCACCAGTTCAACCAGAAGGGGGATTATCAAGTCTCCTCGGAGGCAAGGCAGCTCATTAATTCACAGCTGGTAAAATGTGTCCTGTCTAAGGTTGATACATATCTTTTTTAAGTGTCTTTCTCTCTTGCCAACAATACAACAGTAGTGAGGACAGAAAATTGTGGGAGCCCCTCCTTTATTTCTTCCTTTGCCCCACAAATGTCCAAAGACACAGAGCTCTGGAGAAAGGCAGGGTTAAAGTCTCCCTCAGGTCTCAGGCCTTGGAAATTGAGTCCCTTCTTCATTTGGAGCCGCCCACCAGTTGCCATGGTGACACAACATCTGCTACCCAACTCTGCTCCAGCGGTCACTGGGTTTGGCATCCTCCAAGCTGTTGTTCGTTCTGTATTTTGCCTGATGAGCTACTCTGCTCCCCGAGGAATGCATCACACTTTTTCAGCAAGGGAATGCTTATTCAAAACGCAGGGTTATGGAGAGAAGGAGGTTAAATCTGTGCAAGCTGCAATTCTGAGACAGCAAGCTCTTTTGCGTGTGGGCCATTAACTCTGCCAATCTCTGGATTAATGTTCTGCATCTGTTGATCCCAAATTCTACTGAAAATCATCCTCCTAGATTTATTAGCATTTGTTTCTAAGGAGCGTACATTATTATTAAAACTTCTAAAAGATATTTAAAATATATATAAATTCCATGCTCCTTTCCTTTATTTTCTCATTTTAATATATCTCAAGTTTAATTGCTTGTCTGCCATTATTTCTAGTCACCAATTATTTTTGAAACTGAATATAAATATAGGTTTCTTTGCCTACCGCTTTCTCCTGTTCTTCCAGGCAGCATATTGATTCCCACTTCCTCATGAAAAGACACGTTTTGTCCCGCTTGCTTTAATTGTTACAATCCTTAAGGGGTCTCTAAGAAACGGAGAGGTGGTGTGGTACAGCCACAGAGGAGGAAGTGGCACCCCACTCCAGTACTCTTGCCTGGAAAATCCCATGGACGGAGGAGCCTGGTGGGCTGCAGTCCACGGGGTCGCTAAGAGTCGTACACGACTGAGTGACTTCACTTTCACTTTTCACCTTCATGCACTGGAGAAGGAAATGGCAACCCACTCCAGTGTTCTTGCCTGGAGAATCCCAGGGATGGGGAAGCCTGGTGGGCTGCTGTCTATGGGGTCTCACAGGGTCAGACACGACTGAAGCGACTTAGCAGTAGCAGCAGTGGTACAACCAAAAGAACACAGACTCTGGAGTTAAGGGAATTTAGGACTGGTCTCCCATCTCATTTTGCCTGGAACTTGACCAGTTTAGTGCTGAAAGTCCCCCACCTAGGGAGAACCTTCAGTCTTGGGCAAACTTGGACGATTTGTCACTCTCTTCCCAGCTTCGTCACCTTCTTACTCTTCTCTGTTGCTTTTCTGACACTCAGTTGTCTTATTTGTAAAATGAGAATGATAATAAGATGTTCCCCAAAAGGTTTTGGTGGAATTAGGCTTCCCTGATGGCTCAGAAGTAAAGAATCTGCCTTGCCAGGACAGGAGACACTGGAGACGTGGGTTCGATCTCTGGGTTGGGAAGATCCCTAGAGGAGGAAATGGCAACCCCGCTCCAGTACTTTTACCTAAAAAATCCCATGGACAGAGCTTGTGGCTACAGTCCATAGAGTTACATAGTCAGACACGCCTGACCAAGCGAGTGAGTGAGTCTTCTAAATAAGTTAATAGATAGGATGCCTAATGTTAAAACAGAAGTCCATGCTCAGTAGCTATTATTATTATTAATCTTAGAATTAGAACTCTAGGGACAATTTTGAATTGCTCATCCATTTTACATCTGAGAAACTGTTTTTTTCAGGTTGTTTACCTTTTTAAGGCTATAAGAAGGGCCAGGACTAAGATCAGCAAGGGAAGTGCCTAGGGCTCAACTTTTAAGGAAGAAGTTATTCTGGGGTCATCTAAGTACAGACTGCAAGCAAGATGCCAATCTGTTCACCTGCTCAGGGCCACTTAGGTAATGCTGCCAGGATTGTGTCTTAGATAAAAAGTCACATTCTCTACTAGACAGATGCTTCATCTTATCTTTGGTGACAATTGATTTCTAATAGCAAGTTTTCCTAAAACATCTAGAGTTGGGACTGTAGCAAAAATACTTTCATCATCATTAAAACGAGCAAAGCAAAACCCTTGGTTCTCAAGAGACTGTAAGAAGTGAATCATTATAGCCAATCGTTTCCCAAATAGCATTAAATTTCCTTTTATTGTTAACAATATTTCATGGAAATCTTTCTAAAAGATATTGCACATTTCCACGCTGTTTTCTTTCCATTAAATTAGACTTTTTGTTTTGAAATAATTATAAGTTCAGGTGCAGTTGTGAGAGAGATACCATGTAAATTTTACCCACTTTCTCTCAATTATAACATCTCACAAAACTCGAGTATAATATCACAACCAGGATACTGATGTGGATACAGTCAAGATACAGACCATTTCCATGACTGCAAGGACCGCTCTTCCTAACCTTTGGTAAACACACTCACCACCCTCCCACTATCATTCCCCTCCCTGCATGTGCATGCTGTCACTTCAGTCCTGTCTGACTCTTTGCAACTCCATGGACGGTAGCCCACCAGGCTCCTCTGTCCATGGGATTCTCCAGGCAAGAATACTGGAGTGGGTTGCCATTTCCTCTTCCATGGGATCTTGCGGACCCAGGGATAAAACCCACATCCCTTATGACTCCTGCATTGGCAGGCAGGTTCTTTACCACTAGCACCACCTGAGAAGCCATTTTTATTCTTTCAAGAGAGTTATATAATGGAATCATATAATATGTAACATCACAGATTGGCTTTTCTTGGCCTAGCTCTCTGAATATTCATCTGGGCTGTTGAGTATATCAATAGTTCATTCTTTTTATTGCTGAGTAGTATTCCTTTGTGTGAATGTACCACAGATTGTTTATCCACTAACTTCTTGAAGAACATCTGGGTGATTTCTAGTTTTCTACTATTATGAATAAAGCTGCTATAAAAACTCAATGCATGTTGCTAATAGAAATTTAGAACACAAATAAATGGGCATCTCATGTTGATGAACTGGAAGACTTAATATTGTTCATATGATAATACTATCCACACAAACTAAAGCAATAGAATATACAACCCAGAAAAATACTTGTACATATGGTCAAATGATTTTTGACAAAGGTCGAGACACTTCATGGGGAAAGGACAGTCTTCCAAAAAATAGTGTTGGAAAAACTGGGTATATGCCTGTACAAGAATGAAGTTGGACTATTATCTTATACTATATAATAAAATTAATTCAAAATTGATCAAAGAGCTAAATATAAGAGCTGAAACTCTGAAACTTAGAAGAAAACACAGAGGGGATCTTCACGGCACCAGATTTTGCAAAGATTTCTTGAATATGACATCAGTTACAGGCAAAAGAAAATACAGATAAATTGAACTACCTCAAAATTTAAAACTTTGTCCATTGAAGAACATAATAAAGAAGACAATCTAAGGAATGGGAGAAAATATTTGCAAATCATATACCTGAAAAATGGTTAAGATCCAGAATATATAAAGAACCTCTACAACTCATCAACAAAAAAAAAGAATTTTAAAGCCAATTTTAAAATGGACAGAGTACTTGAATAGACATTCCTGAAAACAAGATACATGAATGATTAAAAAGCACATGAAAAGATATTCAACATCACACTGATCATTAGGGAAATGCAAATCAAAGCAATAATGAGATACAACCTCACACCCATTAGGATAGCCCCTATAGAAAGAAAGGAAGGATGGAAAGGGCTGACAAAGATTTAGAAATGAAACCCTTGTGCACTGCAGTGGTAATATAAAGTTGTTTAGCCACTATGGAAAATAGTATGGCAGTACCTCAAAAAATTAAATATAGAATTATCATATGATCCAGCAATTCCACGTCTGGGAATACACTTAAAAGAAGTAAAAGCAGGACTCAAACAGATATTTCTACACCCATGTTCATAGCAACATTATTCACAATAGCCAAAAGGTGAAGAAAGGCAACCCAAAAGTCCATCGACAGATGAATAGATTTTTTTTTTTTAAGAGGCAGGAATGACACCACTAAGATACCATGGGTTGTTTCTAACTTACCTCTCCCTCACGAGAACGACTAGCAACTATTCATGGGCAAGATACCACCAAGAAAAATCCTAGAATACAAAAGTGTGCCAAAGGACCCATGGCACCACAGAGATCAAATAGACTGCATTAGACATGTAAGAAGAGCAGCTACACAGTGGCTGGCTTGTTTCTCCCCCAGGCTGGTGCAGCATCACACCAAGGGGTCTCTCCTGAGCCTCTGGTTCCTCTAGTGGGAAAGGAAAGCCAGGGTGAACACTGAGATCTTATAAGTATTGTGGGCTGCTTCTTGGGCATCCCTACTCCGGTCTCATCCCACAGGTATTATGAGGGAATCTGTGAAGCTTGCCCACTATGAATCTGATTGTGACTGATAAGGGAGAACGGGCTTGCAACAACCAGTTCTTAGATCCAAGCAGATGCAATTTCTACCTGTAGCACCCAAGCAAAATTCTCAACCAGCAACTTTGCTTATCAGCAGCATCAAACCACTGGCATGATCTGACCAGAGAACTCAGCAGAGTGCAAGTCTACCTGATCTGTGTCCTCAGGTAAAGAACCCTGCTGGCCTGGGAGCTTGGTCTACCACTTCCCAGGCAGGTGAGCTAATTCATAGTTCTACCTACTGCTGAATTTAATTCCCTGCCCCTCCAGATCAGGGATCACCTGAGATCAGGAACACCTGAGAGCTTTCTTGGAGCTGGCCCCTTGATTCCACTCAGGCAGGCAAGCTAATTCATAGCCCCATGCTCTGCTGAGTGCATCTCCCAACCCCATTCAACCTGACATGCTGACCAGAGCACCTGGATAGCTGCATAGCCCAGAAATGCTTCAACAGACAGTACAGCAGACGAAGTTGACCATCTGCAGAGCAAAGTCAATGGCCCTATTTGGCCAGGAAACTTGGGGCAAGGGTCGACTTGAGTCAAGACCACAAGCAAAAAGCCTTGCCAGACTTGAGTTGGGTCTTCTGTTTTGCTAAGGCAGGGAAACAAATTTATAACCTCACCCAATTCTGAAAACAGCTTTCAACCTGCCCAACCAGGGAACCCACCCAGAACACACAGAAAACTGCGTAGCTATCTAACAACCCTGCTTATAATCACAATTGAACAGCATGCAGAGTTTGTAGCTTTTTCCAACTGCAAGGCAAAATCAGTGGCTTCATCTGGCTAGGAAATTCAGTGCACAGTCTTGCCTTATTCAGCCCCCAAACAAAACCACCCAGCCCCATGATCCTGCCCCCGGAGGGCAGGAAAGCCAATTCATTGCCCTAGACGAGTATAGAACCCAGTCCCTACTGTCTAGAAATCCTGACCAGAGAATTCAGACAACTACTGAGTTCATCCTATACCCTTGCTTGGGTGGGGAACCAACCCAGCAGTCCTATCTAAGTGTTCTCAGCCAGTGGCACAATTATCTAACTTCAGAGCTCAGGCAGCGGCCTTACCAAAAATAGACCCTGATAGTAAACCCCACCCACCCAAGGATATTACCAACAGACTTGTCTGGAAACCCAAACAGAACTGACAGGTGAAGAACTATCTTTGTCAAAGTGAACCTATAAGGCATCAAAGGGGAGCTTACTTACTGAAATGCTGAGATACCAAGGTAAGAAATCAAGGATCTGGGAAACAAACAAACAAACAAACAAACAGGTAAACATGATACCAACAAAGGAAACCAATAAAACTTCAATACTGACCCAAAATTGACTACACTAAAGCCTTTGACTGTGTGGATCACAGCAAACTGTGGAAAATTCTTCAAGAGATGGGAATACCAGACCACCTTACCTGCTTCCTGCGAAATCTGTATGCAGATTAAGAAGCAACAGTTAAAATTGGACATGAACAATGGACTGGTTCCAAATTGGGAAAGGAGTATGTCAAGGCTGTATATTATCACCCTTCTTATTTAACTTATATGTGGAGTACATCATGTGAAATGCCAGATTGGATGAAGCACAAGCTGGAATCAAGATCACCAAGAGAAATATCAATAACCTCAGATATGCAGATACCACCACTCTTATGGGAGAAAGTAAAGAGTAACTAAAGAGCCTCTTGATGAAGGTAAAAGAGGAGAGTAAAAAAGTTGGCTTAAAATTCAACATTCAAAAAACAAAGATCATGGTATCTGGTCCCACCACCACTTCATGGCAAATAGAAGGGGAAACCATGGAAACACTGACAGATTTTATTTTCTGGGGCTCCAAAATCACTGCAGATGGTGATTGCAGCCATGAAATTAAAAGACACTTACTCCTTGGAAGAAAAGCTATGACAAACCTAGACAGTGTATTAAAAAGCAGAGACATTATCTTGCCAACAAAGGTCCATTTAGTCAAAGCTTGTTTTTTTCAGTAGCCATGTATGGATGTGAGAGTTGGACCATAAAGAAGACTGAGTGTCAAAGAATTGATGCTTTTGAACTGTGGTGTTGGAGAAGACTCTTGAGAGTCCCTTGGACAGCAAGGAGACCAAACCAGTCCATCCTAAAGGAAATCAACCCTGAATAATCATTGGAAGGATTGATGCTAAAGCTCCAATACTTTGGCCACATGATGCAAAGCACTGAATCATTAGAAAAGACCCTGATGCTGGGAAAAATTGAAGGCAGGAGAAGGGGATGACAGAGGATGAGGTGGTTGGATGTCATCACCAACTCAATGGACATGAGTTTGAGCAAGCTCTGAGAGAGAGTGAAGGACAGAAAAGTCTGGTGTCCATGGGGTTGCAAAGAGTCAGACATGACTGAGTGACTGAACAAATAAAACTGACCTTAAAGAGGTGGAGATTTATGAATTGTCAGAAAAAGAATTCAGAATAATTCTCTTAAGTGTGCTGAACTATAAGAACAGAGAAACAACTAAACAAAATAGGGGGGAAAATGCATGAACAAAATGAGAAGCTCAACAAAGAAATAGAAACCATAAAAAAAAAAGAAAAAATGAAAACAGATATTCTATACCTTAAAAATACAAGTAATACTCCAGTGTGTGTATGTATCACAGCTTTCTTATCCATTCATCTGCTGATGGAAGAAATGAATCGCCAGTCCAGGTTTGATACAGGATACAGGATGCTTGGGGCTGGTGCACTGGGATGACCCAGAGGGATGGTATGGGGAGGGAGGTGGGAGAGGGGTTCAGGATTGGGAACACGTGTACACCCATGGCAGATTCATGTTGATGTATGGCAAAACCAATACAACATTGTAAAGTAATTACCCTCTAATTAAAACAAATAAATTTTTAAAAATACAAGTAAACTGAAGAATTTGATAACTATAAAATCAGACTAAACTGTACAGATGAATCAGCTATCTAGAAATGAGGACATTTAAAATTATCCAGTCAGAGGAACAAAAAGAAAAAGAATGAAAAAGAGTGAAGAAAGCCCACAAGACTTATTGGACACAATTAAAAGAATCGATATCTATATCATGGAATTCCAGAAGCAGAAGAGAAAGGGACATAAAGTATATAGAAAGCAATAATAGCTGAAAACTTCCCAAACCTGAAGAGAAAAATGGGTATAAAGATCCTTGAGGTCTAAAGGACCCCAAATAGGGCTACACTGATATACATTATAATTAAATTGTCCAAAAGTCATATTTGAAAGCAATAGGAAAAAAAAGTGGGAAGTTATATTAAGGAAGCCTCCATAAGAAACTTCAAGCCAGGAGAGAATGGAGTAATATATTCAAAATATAAAAAGAAGAAAATGTCAATCAAGACTTATATGCCTGGTACTTCCCTTATGGTCCTGTGGCTAAGACTTCACGCTCTCAAAATAGAGGACCTGATTTGATCCCTGGTCATAGAACTAGAACCCACATGCCACAACTAAAGATCCCATATCTGTAACTAAGACCTGGAACAGCCAAAATAATTAAAAAAAAAAGAATTCTAATCCTGCCAAAACTCTTCTTCAGAAATGAAGAGATTAAAGACTTTTCTAAACAAACAACATCTGAAAGATTTCATTACCACTAATCCTGCCTTAGAAGAAATACTAAAGGGAGATCTTTGGGTGGAAGTAAAAGGATGCCAGTTAACATAATACAAATATAAGTGTAAAACTTACTGGTAATGGTAAATAGTCGAAGTTAGATTCTGTCATGCAGTAATGGTGGTGGTTCATAATTCACTTACAACTCTTAACATAAAAGTTAAAGAACATACACAGTAAAAAATCATAACTAGAATTATCTGTTATTAGATATACAATATAAAAATATGTAAAGTACATCAGTAACCTAAAATGTGAGAGGAGGAGAAAGTAAATGTGTAGAATACAGAAATTCTATTGAAATTAATTTATTACCAATTACAATTAGGGTGATACAATTTTAAGATATTTAATATAAACCTCATGGTAACCACAGGGGAAAAATCTGCAGTAATTATACATACTCATGCATGCATAAACACACACACACACAAATAATAAAGAAGTAAAAGCATACCAAATACCAAAAGATATATTTTAAAAGAGGAAAGGATAAGAAAAAACATTAGATCTACAAAATAACCAGAAAACGAAACAGCAATAGTAAGTTCTTCAGTTCAGTTCAGTCGCTCAGTCATGTCCGACTCTTTGCGACCCCATGAATCGCAGCACGCCAGGCCTCCCCGTCCATCACCAACTTCTGGAATTCACCCAGACTCACATCCATCAATCAGTGATGTCATCCAGCCATCTCATCCTCTGTCGCCCCCTTCTCCTCCTGCCCCCAATCCCTTCCAGCATCAGAGTCTTTTCCAATGAGTCAATTCTTCACATGAGGTGGCCAAAGTACTGGAGTTTCAGCTTTAGCATCATTCCTTCCAAAGAAATCCCAGGGCTGATCTCCTTTAGGATGGACTGATTGGATCTCCTTGTAGTCCAAGGGACTCTCAAGAGTCTTCTCCAACACCACAGTTCAAAAGCATCAAGTTCTTACTTATCAATAATTAATTTAAATGTAAATGAACTAAATTTCTAATCAAAAGACATAGAATGGTGGAAAGGATTAAAAAAAACCTAGATCCAACAATATGTGTCCTATATGAGATTAACTTTAGCCTTAGAGACACACATATACTGAGAGTAAAGAGATGCAAAAAGATATTTCAAGCAAGTGGTAACAACAACAACAAAAGAGGGATAGCTACTTATATCAAATAAAATAGACTTTAAAAATGATAAAAAGATACAAAGAAAGTTGTTATATAATGATAAAGGAGGGGGTGAATCTATCAAGAAGGTATAATAATTGTAAATATTTACACACCCAACAGTGGAGCACCTAAACAGACAAAGTAAAAACTAACAGAGCTAAAAGGAGAAATACAGAGTAATATATTATTACTTGGAGTCTTTAAAACCCCACTCTCAACAATGGATAGATTATCTAGAGGGAGAATCAGTAAGGATACAGTATACTTAAACAACACTGTAGATCAAGTGTACTGACACATCACAATGTTACATCCAACAGCAACAAAATGAACATTCCTCTCAAAATCACATGGAAACTTTTTCTAGGATAGACCATATATTAGGCCACAAAACAAATTTTATCATGTTCAATAAGATTGAAATCATGCCAAATATCTCCTCTGACTAAAATGGTATAAAACTAGGAATTAATAACAGGAGGAAGACCAGATAACTCATGAATACATAGGAATTAAGCAACACTCTCCTAAACAAGTAATGGATTAAAGAATAAATTAAATGAGAAATAAAAAATTATCTTGAGAAAAACAAAAATTAAAACATAACATACCAAAACTTATGACATACAGCAAAAGCAGTTCTCAGAGGGACATTCATAGCAAAAAAAAAAAAAAAAAAAGGCTTACATTAAGTACAAGAAAGATTTCAAACAACCTAACTCTTCACCAAAGGAACTAAGAAAAGAACAACAAATTGAGCCCAATGTTAGCAGAAGGAAGTAAATAATAAAATTAGATCAGACATAAATGAAATTTATTCATTTATTTAGGTCAGGAATAAAAGAAATTTATTCTGTGGGAAACTACAGAAAAGATCAATGAGAGATTTTTCTTTGAAAATATGAAGTCAATAAACCTTTGAATAGACCAACCAAAGGAAAAAATAACCAACAAAATAATAAATGAAAGAACTATTACAATGGGTACCACAGGAAAAGAAAGGACAAAAGAGGCTTTTATGAACAAATATATGCCACCAAATTTCTAGGATAAGAGAACTAGACAAATGATAACTCAGTTGGTAAAGAATCCACCTGTAATGCCAGAGACCCTGTTTCAATTCCTGGGTCAGAAAGATCCTCTGGAGAAGGGATAGGCTACCCACTCCAGTATTCTTGGGCTTCCCTTGTGGCTCAGCTGGTAAAGAATCTGCCCACAATGCAGGAGACCTGGGTTCAATCCCTGGGTTGGGAAGATCCCTGGGAGAAGGAAAAAGCTACCCACTCCAGTAATCTGGCCTAGAGAATTCCATGGACTGTATAGTCCATGGGGTGGCAGGGAGCCAGACACTACTGAGCAGCTCTCACTTTCACTTTCATGGAAAGATATACTGTGTTCTTAGGTTAGAAAAAGCTAATATTATTAAAATGACCATACTACCCAAGATAATCAAGATTCAGTTCAATCCCTAATAAAAAACCAAGGGTATGTTGCACAAAACTCAATTTTAAAATTTGTATGGAAACACAAAAGATCTGAAATAGTCAAACCAATCTTGAGAAAGAAAAACAGCTGGAGGAATCATGCTTCTCAACTTCAGACACCACAAAGCTACAGTCATCAAAACAGTATGGTACTGACATTAAAAAACACACACACACACACACAAAGATCAATGCAACAGAAAACAGAGCCCCCAAAGAACCCATTAATCTATGAAAAAGGAGGCAAGGCTATACAATGGAGAAATACAGTCTCTTCAATAAAGGGACACTGGGGAAACTGGACAGCTACTTGTAAAAGAATGAGATTAGAGTATTTTATCATGCTATACATAAATATAAGCCAAAAATAGGTTAAAGACCTAAATGTAAGACTATACACATAAAACTCCGAGAAGACAACTTACAACACTCTTTGACATAAATTGTAGTGATATTTTTCTTGGATCAGGCACATGAAAAGGTGCTTAGCATCAATCATGAGAGAAATGCAAATTAAACCTACAACATCTATCACTTTACACCTGTAAGAATGACTCTAATTAAAAAGAACACAGATAAGAAATGTTGGTGATGATGTGGTGAAAAGGGAAATCTCATACAAACTGTTGGTAGGAATGTAGATTAGCTCATCCACTATGGAAAATATTATGGAGATTTCTCAAAAACAAAAGACAGAACTACTACATAAGCCAACTATTCTACTCCTAGGCACATATCTGAAAAAAAGAAAAAAGAAAAACACTACTTTGAAAGGCTACATGTACCCAATATTCAAGGCAGCATTATTTACAACTGCCAGTATATGGAAACAATCTAAGTGTCCATCAACAGATGAATGGATAAGAAAAGTGAAAGTGAAGTCGCCCAGTCATGTATGACTCTTTGCAACCCCACGGACTGTAGCCTACCAGGCTCCTCTGTCCATGGGATTCTCCAGGCAAGAATACTGGAGTGGGTTGCCATTTCCTTCTCCAGGCTATCTTCCCAATCCAGGGATCAAACCTGGGTCTCCCACATTGGAGGCAGATGCTTTAACCTCTGAGCCACGAGGGAACCCCTAAATGGATAAGAAGATGTGGTGTGTATGTGCTGGAATACTGCTCAGCCATAAAAAAGAATGGAATTTTACCAGTTGCATCAGCATGGATGGACTTGGAGGGCATTATGCTACATGAAATAAAGTCAGACAGAGAAGGACAAACTATATGATACAACTGATATGTGAAATTTTAAAAATGAAACAAACTAGTGAATATAACAAAAAAGAATGAGATACACAGATATAGAGGACAAACTAGTAGTTACCAGTGGAAAGAGGAAAGTGGGGAAATCTAGGGATAGGGGATTAAGAGGTATGAACTACTATGTATAAAATAAATAAGCTACAACGATATATTGAACAATATAAGGGAAATAGCTAATATTTTATAAAAACTCTAAATGGAGTATAATCTTTAAACACTGTGAATCACTGTTGTACATCTCCAACTTATATAATGTTGTACAAATATACCTCAAAAAACAAAAGAAGAGAAAGAATTTTTAGGCAAAATATTGTAGAAAAATAACAAAAAAGAGCCAGACCTAGAATGCAACTGACAAATATGCACTTGAACACCAAACAGGATTTTTCTCTCTCATAATTAAAAAACAAACACACACTTAGAAAACTGCTCTAAATCACTGCTCCATTTATTTGTTTTTCAATAAGACTGTCAACTACAATAGAACAGGAACTCTAGCACTGAATCCTCAGCATCTATCACATATAAGTACTCAATAACTCTTTCTGAGTGTTGAAAAACTCCAGATTCACAAAGAAGAGAAAAAGCAAACAGGCAGTGATATGGTATAGTCTACTTGTACCCAACTCACGGGGCCCAATTTTTAAATTTATAAGAGTTTTGCATGAAAGTAAGTGTTAGTCGCTCAGTCATGTCCGACTCTTTGCTACCTCATGGACTGTAGCCCACCGGGCTCCTCTATTCATGATATTTTCCATGCAAGAATACTGATGTGGTTGCCATTTCCTTCTCCAGGGGATCTTCCTGATCAAAGGATTGAACCCAGGTCTCCTGCACTGCAGGCAGATTCTTTACTGTCTGAGCCATATGGGAAATCCAAGAGTTTTGTATGACAATTACTAAATATAGCCACTATTTAAGTTAAATTCTATAAACTTACAATTAAATAAATATCAAAAACAAAAATTAAAAATAGAACTATTATATGATCCAGCAATTCCACTGCTGAGTATTTTATTCAAGGAAAATTAAAACAGCAGTTTTTTGCAAAATACTCGCCACATGATTTAGTAATCACTCTCCTGGGTATCTACCCAAAGTACCTGAAAATTTTTGTCTACATAAAAATATGCATACAAATGTTTATAGCAGCTTTATTCATAATCATCAAAAACTAGATTTAACCAGGATGTCCTTTCAATAGGTAAATAGTTAAACAGACTATGGTTAATCCATACAACAGAACATTACTTCTACTACTACTACTAAGTCACTTCAGTCGTGTCCAACTCTGTGTGACCCCATAGACGGCAGCCCATCAGGCCTCTCTGTCCATGGGATTCTCCAGGCAAGAACACTGGAGTGGGTTGCCATTTCCTTCTCCAGTGCATGAAAGTGGAAAGTGAAAGTGAAGTCGCTCAGTCGTGTCCAACTCCTAGCGACCCCATGGACTGCAGCCCACCAGACTCCTCCATCCATGGGATTTTCCGGGCAACTGTACTGGAGTGGGGTGCCATTGCCAGAACATTGGTCAGCAATAAAATAGAAGTGAGCTGTCAAGCCATGAAAAAACATGGATGGACCTTAAATGCATATTTTTCAGTGAAAGAATTCAGTCTGAAAAAGCTATATACTATATGATGCAAATTATACAACCTTCTGGAAAATGCAAAACTACACAGACAAAAAGATCTGTGGTTTCTAGGGTTCTTGAGGAAAAGAAGACTTAATAGGTGAAACTCAAGGAATTTTTTTGGTAGCGATAATATTCTGTATGATATTGTAATGTTGGTCATAAAATTATGCATTTGTCAAAACCCATCAAACATTAAAGCACAAAGGTGAACTTTAATATATCTAAATTTTAAGAAGTCTTTAGGAGGGTGGAAAATCCTAGGAAAGAAGGCAGACTATGACAAGATGTATCATCAATGTATGAGACAATTTGACTGCAGGAGATGAGGATAAAATGTGCTGGCTGAAGTGGCTCTGGAAATGATCTGAGTCTGTAAAGCTAAAGGCACAAGGATTACACACAAGCACTGCACTTTAGTTCTTACATGGGTAGCAGTTAATATTGATAATTCTTATATATATATTGGAACTGAATAATTAAGTGGAGAACATATTGTGGAAGCCATGCTTCTCACAGTTGGAGTGGGAATGTAGAGCTAATCAAGGGGAGGGGGGCTAGAATGACCCTTGTGGTAATGGATTAGAGTTGGAGATAGCTGTATGAACTCGTGTTTAATCAACATGGACACACATGGCTACCTATAGAATTCATACATGCACACATGAGGTAATATATACACATATATATTCTCCCTTTACTGGCTGAGAAGGCCTCAAGGCTATAACAGCACTCAAGCGCCAATCACAAATACTTCCCAGATCTTGGTTTCTAATATCATTCTACAGTAAAAAGAGGCCAAGTCTCTGAAGAAATGGCTGGTTGTAGGTCTGGAGCGGTAAATATACATAATGAAGTTAGAGTATTTTGTAGTGCTGGAAAATGAGAAGTACTCAAACCACGCATTAATGGGGTTATGTCAAAAAGACACAGGAACCAGGACTTCCTTGTGGTCCAGTGGTTAAGAATCTACCTTGCAGCGCTGGGTACACTGGTTCAGTCCCTGGTTGGGGAGCTAAGATCGCACGTGTCGCAGAGGAACTAAGCCCACCTGCACGTCACAACTAGAGCACCTGAGTGTGGCAACTCCTGAAGCCCATGCGCTCAGCAGCCCAGGTGCCATGACTGAAGAGTCCATCTGCCACAATAAAAGATGCTGCGTGATGCAATGGAGATCCCGAGCGCTGCAACCAAGACCTGCTGCAGCCAGATACATAAATGAATATCTTTTTTAAAAAGACACGGGAACCAAGTCCCAATGGACACTTTTTTGAACAATAAAATATACAAAGCAGTAGTGAATTATAACCCAAAATACAAAAAAGAAAGAAAGAAAGAAACAGAATTCCATACTGATAAAATAAAGTGAATGAATGTTTTAAGAGAGGATAGTAAATGCACCTCCCCTGAACAATTCCAAGCAATTAAGTAGAAACTACTCTCTTATGATGGGGGAGCATAACTCCCCATGCTGAACATGGGCTGAGCAGAGTGGCTTTTCCCCAAAGACTACAGGGAAAGTGGGAGGAATGAGAGAGTGACTTTACAGTAGACAAACCCACCAACAGTGCCTTGGTTAGGTGATCATCATCAGCAGTGAGTATGTGACAGCTTGCACTCTTGACATGATGTGATAAAAATGGAACGTCACCTCTTTAGGTAAAAACTAAGGAAATCTCAAGACAATATGGCCTTTAGTTAATAATAATGTGTCAATATTAGTTCCTTAATTGTAATAAATGTGCCATACTAATGTGAGATATTAAATGGAAAACTGGGTGCAAGATATTTGAGAACTTGCTCTACTGTCTTTTCGATTTTTCTGTAAATCTAAAACTGTTCCAAAAAGTAAAATCTCTTTCTAAAAGTGAAAACCTGAAAAAATATCAAAGAAAAATGAAACCACTAATTCAAAAAGATATGTGCAGCCTGATGTTCACTATTGCATTATTTACAGTAGCCAAGATTTGACAGCAACTTAAGTACCCATCAACAAAGCACAAATAGATAAAGAAGATGTGATAAAGAAGTTATATCTATATAAACTCAGCCATAAAAAACAATGAAATATTCCCACTTGCAACCACATGGATGTGGACATAGAATGTATAGCTCCAATAGAAATAAGTTAGAAAGAGACAAATACTGCATTATGTTGCCTATATTTGGACTCTAAAAAAGCAAATGGCCAAACACAATAGAGTAGAAACACTGAACAAACAGCCGATTGCCTGTGGGATGGACAGGGAGGAAGAAACAGATGAGGGAAATTAAGAGACACAAATTTCCAGTTATAAAATGGATGTCACAGTTATAAAATGTACGGTGTGAGGAATATAGTCAGTAACTATGTATCTTTGTATGGTGAAATATCATGATTAGATTTATCATGGTGATCGTCTTCCTGCTGCTGCTGCTAAGTCACTTCAGTCATGTCCGACTCTGTGCGACCCCATAGATGACAGCCCACCAGGCTCCCCCATCCCTGGGATTCTCCAGGCAAGAACACTGGAGTGGGTTGCCATTTCCTTCTCCAGTGCATGAAAGTGAAAAGTGAAAGTGAAGTCACTCAGTCGTGTCTGACTCTTCGCAACCCCATGGACTGCAGCTTACCAGGCTCCTCCGTCCATGGGGTTTTCCAGGCAAGAGTACTGGAGTGGGGTGTCATTGCCTTCTCCAATACAATGGGGTGCCATTGCATTCTCTTCTCCTTCTCCAATCATCTTGAAATGTATTCAAATCAAATCACCATGCTGCACAGCTGAAACTAGGATAGTGTCAATTATACTTAAAAATAAACAAACTTAAAGAGTGTGTTGTTGTACAGCAGAAACCATCACAACATTATAAAGCAATTTTCCTCCAGTTAAAGAATAAATTTTTTTAACAACCAACAGAAAAAAGAGATCAGATTTGTGTTTACTACAGGTAGGTTTAAGAGGAGGGGAAATGGATAAAGCAGTCAAAATCTACAAACTTCTAGTTATAAGAAAAAATACTAGGCATGTAACGTACAATGTGATAAATATAATTAATACCTATGTATGTTATAGATGAAAGTTGTTGAGAGTAAATCTTAAGATTTCTCATCACATGGTAACAATAACCCGGTGTACGAGACAGCAAAAGAGACACTGATGTATAGAACAGTCTTATGGACTCTGTGGGAGAGGGAGAGGGTGGGAAGATTTGGGAGAATGGCATTGAAACATGTAAAATATCATGTAAGAAACGAGTTGCCAGTCCAGGTTCGATGCACGATACTGGATGCTTGGGGCTAGTGCACTGGGACGACCCAGAGGGATGGTATGGGGAGGGAGGAGGGAGGAGGGTTCAGGATGGGGAACACATGTATACCTGTGGCGGATTCATTTTGATATTTGGCAAAACTAATACAATTATGTAAAGTTTAAAAATAAAATAATATACAAAAATAAACTCAAAATGGATTAAAGATCTCAACGTAAGACCAGAAACTATAAAACTCCTAGAGGAGAACATAGGCAAAACACTCTCTGACATACATCACAGCAGGATCCTCTATGACCCACCTCCCAGAATATTGGAAATAAAAGCAAAAATAAACAAATGGGACCTAATTAAACTTAAAAGCTTCTGCACATCAAAGGAAACTATTAGC
>NW_011491015.1:1461798-1462779 GCF_000754665.1 Bison bison bison | reverse complement strand
ATTAAACTTAAAAGCTTCTGCACATCAAAGGAAACTATTAGCAAGGTGAAAAGACAGCCTTCAGAATGGGAGAAAATAATAGCAAATGAAGCAACCGACAAACAACTAATCTCAAAAATATACAAGCAACTCCTACAGCTCAACTCCAGAAAAATAAATGACCCAATCAAAAAATGGGCCAAAGATCTAAATAGACATTTCTCCAAAGAAGACATACAGATGGCTAACAAACACATGAAAAGATGCTCAACATCACTCATTATCAGAGAAATGCAAATCAAGACCACTATGAGATACCATTTCACACCAGTCAGAATGGCTGCGATCCAAAAGTCTACAAATAATAAATGCTGGAGAGGGTGTGGAGAAAAGGGAACCCTCTTACACTGTTGGTGGGAATGCAAACTAGTACAGCCACTATGGAGAACAGTGTGGAGATTCCTTAAAAAACTGGAAATAGAACTGCCTTATGATCCAGCAATCCCACTGCTGGGCATACACACTGAGGAAACCAGAAGGGAAAGAGACACGTGTACCCCAATGTTTGCAGCACTGTTTATAATAGCCAGGACATGGAAGCAACCTAGATGTCCATCAGCAGATGAATGGATAAGAAAGCTATGGTACATATACACAATGGAGTATTACTCAGCCATTAAAAAGAATACATTTGAATCAGTTCTAATGAGGCAGATGAAACTGGAGCCTATTATACAGAGTGAAGTAAGCCAGAAGGAAAAACACCAATACAGTATACTAATGCATATATATGGAATTTAGAAAGATGGTAACGATAACCCTGTATACGAGACAGCAAAAGAGACACTGATGTATAGAACAGGCTTATGGACTCTGTGGGAGAGGGAGAGGGTGGGAAGATTTGGGAGAATGGCATTGAAACATGTGAAATGTCATGTATGAAACGAGATGCCAGTCCAGGTTCAATGCACAATGCTGGATGCTTGGGGCTGGTGCACTGGG
>NW_011491015.1:1442937-1461698 GCF_000754665.1 Bison bison bison | reverse complement strand
ATTTCTCATCACAAAGAAATGTTTTTCTTTAAATTTCATGTCTATATAAGATGATGAATGTTCACAAAACTTAATTTGATAATCATTTTACGATGTATGTTAGTCAAATCATTATGATTGCTTACCTTAAACTTACACAGTACTGTGTGTCAATCATGTCTTAATAAAACTAAAAGAAAAAAAAAGAAAAAAGTAAGCATGATCTGAGGGACCTGTAGGATAATGACAAAGTCTAACATCCATGTAATTGGAGTCCCCAAAAGGGTAGAGAAAAAAATCTGTGCAGAAAATAACATTTGAAGAAATAACGAACAAAACTTTCCATGTTTGCTTAAAACATAAATCTGGGAAGATATAAAAGGCCATCCTAAATTCCTTTATTGCATGAAAGCAAAATATATCACAAAGAGGGTAAAAAAATGTATTTAGTTATAAGGCTTCTACATTTTACTTGCAATAGTGGAGTAGATTTTGCAAAGTTTGGTGTGCATATTAAATCCTTAGAGCAATGACAGCAATGACAACAGCAACAGTGGCAAAAACGCACAACCATATAGCCTAGAAACCAGTAGGTAAATTACAATGAAACAGTAAGAGATGTTCCCATAATTCAAAATAAGGAGAGGAGAAAGAGGGGAACAAAACCCAAAAGGGACCAACAGAAAATAAATCATAATATAGTAAAGTTAATCCAACTATAGTGATAACTACATTAAATGCAAGGTACTCACATAAGAAAGTACATATGAGGACACGTCAAGAAAGCAGCCATCTGTAAGCCAGGAAGAAAGGATCCTACAGAAACCTACTCTAATGGTATCATGAACTCGGACTTCTAACACTCAGCACTGTGAGAAAATAAATGGTTGAGCCTTTCATTCTGTGGTATTTTGTTCCTGGAGTCCTCACAAACTAACACGTGTAATTTCATCAAGAAGAATCATCTACTCTAAATGTGTGTGTACCTGACAAATGAGCTTCAGGATTCATAAAGCAAAAATTGATAGAGCTCTAAAAGAATAAACATATTTTAATCCACAATTGAACTTGGAGATTTCAACAAACCAATTTAGTAACTGATAAAACAAGTAGACAGAAAATTAGCAATGATGTAGATGAACTAATCAGCATTATCAACCATCTTGGCCTGAAGACGTGGAGAAACCATCCCAGCCAACTATGGACAGCAAAATATACAAGTTCTTGATGTGCCCATGAAACCTGCATTCAGACGGACCATATCCTGGGCCAGTAAACAAATGTCAGAAAATTTTAAAGAACTAAAACCACATAAAGTATCTTCCCTGAACAATAATAAAATTAAATTAGAATGGCAATAGCAGAAATTTATCTGGAAAATTCACAAATATCTATAAATAAAACAATACACTTTCAAATAGCCCACAGATAAAAGACAAAGTCTCAAGAAAAAAAAAAAAAGGAAATATTTTGAGCTGAAAGTAAAATTGCAACATATCAAAATTTTCAGGATGCAGGTAAATAAATGTGTATAGAAAATTTATAGCAAAAAATGCTTGCTAAAAATGTATAAAAACAATAATATAAACTCCAACCTAAAGCATTCAGAAAATAAGCTAAATACAAAGCAAGGAGAATGATGAAAATAATAAAGAGCAGAAATCAATAAAATTATTATTAGAATAGAGAGAAAAATCACCAAAACCAAAAGCTGATTCTTTGAAAAGATCAATAAAATTAATTAGCCTCTAACCACACTGAACAATAAAAAGAAGGAAAACACAAATTTCTAGCATCAGTATTGAAAGAAATTTACCACAAACACTACAGGCAGTAAAAAGATAATAAAGGAATACTATGATCAACTCTATACTCACAAATTTGATAGCATGGATGAAAAGGACCAATTTATTGAAGGACACAAACTATCAAAACATTCCAGAAAATTTAGTACCTATTATAGAAAATAAATTTGTAATTTAAAACTTTACAGCAAAACAAACTTTAGGTACAAATTACTTCACCAGTAACTTTACCAAACTTTTAAGGGGAAAAAATACCAACACTACACAGTGTCTTACAGAAAACAGAAAAGCAGAGACCATGTCCCAGTGCGTTGTATGAAGGCAGCATTATCCTGATATGAAAGCTAAACAACAAAAAATACAAAGAATAAAACTTCAAATCAGTATCTCCCAAGAATATAAACACAAGACTCAACAAAACATCAGCAAATCAAATCCCTCAGTATATGAAAAGAAGACCTTGTAATTAATTGTAGCTTACTCTGTGACTACAAGATGGATTTAACATCTGAAAACCAGTCTAAGTTCTAATATTACTAAAAAGAAAAATCATATGATCATATCAATAGATAAGTTTATAAACTGACAAATTTCAAAATCCATTTTTATTACCGTAAAATAATCTCTCAGAAAACTGGTAATAGAAGAAGAGAACTTCAACCTGATAAAGTACATCTCCAAAATATCTGTAACAAACATCATACTTGCTGGTGGAAGATTCTATGCTTCCCCTCTAAGATCAGGAACAAAGAAAGGATGTTCACCATTATTACTTCTGTCCAACAGATAAAAAGAAACTGAAGGACTATAGATTAGAAAGGAAGAAATGGAATTGTTTGTATTCACAGACAACAAAATTATAGAAAAATTTAAAGAATCTACAAAGGATCTTCTAGAACTAACAAGTTTCAAGATATAAGATGAATAAAAAAATCGTATATACCAGTAATGAACAATCTTTTAAAAATTAAAGTACTACTTACACAAAAATGCACAAAATACTTAGGTATAACAAAATATGTGTAGGTTTGTATTTGGGAAGCTACACAACACTAATAAAAGAAATCAAAGACCACTAATAAAATAAGTCAAAGATATAAATAAATAAATATACTATGTTCAGGGGCTTCCCCAGTGACTCAGCAGTAAAGAATTCACCTGCAATGCAGAAAACGAAGGAGACATGAGTTCGATCCCTGGATTAGGAAGATCCTCTGGAGGAGGGCATGGCAACCCACTCCAGTATTTTTGCCTGGAGAATCCCATGGACAGAGGAGCCTGGCGGGCTACAGTCCATAGAGTCGCCAAGAGTCTGACATGACTCAAGCGACCGAGCACACACATTATGTTCAAGGGTTAAACAAACAAAAGTGTTTAAGACATTGTGTGACATGTGCTCAGCTGTGTCTGACTCTTTGCAACCCCCTGGACTGTAGGCCACCAAGCTCCTCTGTCCATGGGATTCTCCAGCCATGAATACTGGAGTGGGTTGCCATTTCCTTCTCCAGGGGATCCTCCTGACCCGGGGACTGAACCCACATCTCCCATGTCTCTCTCATTAGTAGGTGGATTCTTTACCACTGAGTCACCTGGGAAGCTCATTTAAAATATTGATTCTCCCCAAATTGATCACAGATTTAATGCCATCGCTATCAAAATCCAAACAGGATTTTTAGATATTTCAAAAATAATTACTTACATAGAAAAGGTAAAAGAACTAGGATATTCAAAATAATTTTGAAAAGCAAAGCCAGAAGACTTATACCACCTGGCTTTAAGACTATTTTAAAGCCACAATAATCACAAGAGCACAGCGGTGTTAAAAAGTTAGCCACATAGAGCAACGAAACAGAATAAAGAATCCACAGATAGAGCCTCACAGATATGGTCAACTGATTTTTTTTAATCAAAGGCAGAAAGCAACTCAGTGGAGAAAGGTTGATGTTTTCAAATGATACTAGAACAAGTGGATGGCCATATGCAGAAAAAAAAAAATCTAAAACATGTTAAAAACTTGACTCGAATTATGGATTTAAGTGTATAACTTAGAACAATAAAATCTGTAGACAAAAACAAATGAGATCACCACCGTGATGTTGTATCAGAGTTCTTAGATGCAGCCCCAAAGATATAATTCATTAAATAAAAACACAGTAAGTCATTATTTCTACGACATTAAATAACGTCTACTCTGCAACACATGCTGTTGAGAGAATGACAATGCAAGATACAAACTGGGAGAAAATATTTGCATGTCACATATTGAAGAACTTGCATCCAGAATAGATGGCAAAGCCACAAAACAGAATAATAGGCAAATAACCAACCCAATAAAAGTGGACGAAAGACGTCAACAAAAACAGACGGGAAATACACACTTAAAGATTACTGAACATCGTTAGTCATTAGGGAAATGCAAACTAAACCACCATGAAACACCACTATATGCCTTTTGGAATGTCTATATGTATTTTTTTTTAATTGAAAATATCAAGCACCAACAAGGATGTAAAACAATTGGAGCGTTCACACTTTGTTGTTGGGAATGCAAAATGGTACAGTCACATTGGAAAACCAAAAATCATAACAAGTAGAAAGAAGAAAAAAATATTGCCAAGCACATCATAACAAGCAAAATGCAAATAGCACATAAACAAGTGGGGAAAAGTTCATGCCCAGAATGAAGCCGATAAATGAAAAATAAAATATCAGGGAAATACTACTCTTTGCAATTCAGCACTGGCAAGGATTTTTAAAGCAACAGTACCCAGTATTTGTGAGGGTTCAGTAAGACATATATTCTCATCAACTATCGCTGGCAATGTAATTTGTTAAAGCCCTCCAGAACATGATTTGTAAATGTCATAAGCTATAAAAATTTTCATCCTCTTTAAGTCAGTAATCTTACTCCTCTGAATGGATCCTAAGGAAGTAATCAAAAATGAAGACAAAGATTTGTATGTAAAGAAGTTCATCATGACATTATTTTAATACCAGGACACTGGAAGCAAACTTAGTACACAATTGAGCCATTAAAAATATTTATGAAGCATTTGGAATGATATGGGCAATACTTCTGATGCAATGCTAAGTAAAAAAGAGGACAGAAAACTATACATGGTGTGATACTGATAATATGTACATCCATATATTGTATAATTTTAAGAAGGTTAGGATTATTTGTATATGGATATATAGTATTGTGTGATTACAAAGAAATACAATCATTAAGACTGCCAGACTAGATTTTGTTGTTCTATTTTTGAATATTTAAAAATTTTCCTAAATCTTCTGGCATTTTTCCATTAAGAATGATACTACTTGCATAATCAGAAAAAAATAACTATTTTAAAATAATGGTTTACTTTGTAGTGCATGGTAGGGTCTTGGTTTTAATTCTATGAGAGGGCTATGGAGGGAGACAGCATGGTACACAAATTAGTGCTGCTGGTTTCTCTGCATTTGGAAGTACTTTTGAGCCCTCAGGAAAAGGAGGAAAACAGGAAGGACCCTCTCATTCATCCAGGCCAACTGCTGGAGCCAGTCATACTCCCTGGAGATGGGATGGGCAAGGACCCCATTCATCACCTCCAGTGTTGTCAATGGGACAGTCACATGCTGCTTCAGAAACAAGAGAAGTTTTTCCCAGAAGGGAAACAAGAATTGCTGTTATTGAAGCCATGGAGGCAGTTGAAAAACCAATTAGCATATGGCACATTGCACTGAGGACTGAGGGGCCCATGATTGCAAGGAGGTGGAGAAGGCAATGGTACTCCACTCCAGTACTCTTGCCTGGAAAATCCCATGGACGGAGGAGCCTGGTAGGCTGCAGTCCATGGGGTCGCTAAGAGTCGGACACGACTGAGCGACTTCACTTTCACTTTTCACTTGCATGCATTGGAGAAGGAAATGGCAACCCACTCCAGTGTTCTTGCCTGGAGAATCCCAGGGAGGGGGGAGCCTGCTGGGCTGTTGTCTATGGGGTCGCACAGAGTCGGACACGACTGAAGTGACTTAGTAGCAGTAGCAGCAGTAGATTATATATGAGAGCTATCACACTTCAGGAGTATTATCATCAGCATGCAGAGAGTCCTTTCAACAATTAAGATGCTCTTAGGCATGAAAATGGGATATTAGTTTTATTGAGTAAAGTTTCACGATAAGCAGTAAGATAAATAACATACAACCTCTGGCTCAAGAATTAATTGCATGGGTTTATTAACAATGTTAGGGAAGGCTATTGCTGTCCAATTCCTGATCAAGAAAATAGTGCATTTGGAAATGCATACGCTTGTTGGGTGATAGCCCTGAGATTAAGTATAAACTGGATCACCTCACCAAGGCAATTGCCACTTTGGGATAGATGCTGTGTTAACATGGTTATATGAGAATGGGGCAACAGGGGTGGATAGCTAACAGTAAACCCTTGATGCCAAAATACAAGATAATACAGGCATGTTCTTCACAAGTGGACAATGTCTTTGTATTTGCTCTTTTCCCTAGGGGAAACTGATATTACCCTACTTAAAGGAGAAAATAAATGAAAATGGGTCTCAGAATGTGTCTCAAGTTTCTACTGAGGATAGAAAAAAACAGGGAAATCAAGAAAGGAAAGACAGAGGACCCTGGCCCAGTTGTTGCCGTTGTTCAGTCACTCAGTCATCTCTGACTCCTCGTGACCCCATGGACTGCAGCACGCCAGGCCTCCCTGTCCTTCACCATCTCCCAGAGCTTGCTCAAACTCATGTCCATTGAATCAGTGATGCCATCCAACCATCTCATCCTCTGTCACCCCCTTCTCCTCCTGCCTTCAGTCTTTCCCAGCACCAGGGTCTTTTCCAATGATTCAGCTCTTTGCATCAGGTGGCCAAAGTGTTGGAGCTTCAGCATCAGTCCTTTTAACATAGGACTCCTAAACTTAGTGTTTACAGTAACGGCAACATTTGTTTTGCTCTAAATACACAATTTGAGCAGGGCTTTGTGGGGACAGCTCAGTTTCTGCTCCACCTCATATCAACTGTGAGAGCTAAGAGTTGGAGGCTGGAAGCTCCAACTGGAAGCTCCTCACTCATGTGTCTGGAAGCTGCTGCTGGCTGTTGACTAGAACCTCAGCTACAGTTACTACCCAGAAAACCACATGTGGTTTGGTGCTGTTTGTCATTTCCAATCTGATCCAGTTTTGGTTAACAGGCCTCCTATTCCCAGAGAATGCCGAGGAAATCAGGCATGGCTGACAGAATCCAGAGCCCCTGTTAACCCTCTTTAGTCTCTTCCAGTTAGCCATGCTCATCAGTTCAACTCTCTTCTTCCTATCATGTATGCAGTGATGCTCTGATTTTGCCATCTCATTCCCCAGTCATCTTGGAAACAATCTCTAATGGACTGGCAATGCTCTTCTCTACCCAAGCACTACAGTCAGGTCTAGTCCACCCATCACCATGCCCTAAAAGCACCCAGTTGTCTTCTCCTATGGACAATTGTCATTATTAATTGTATATGGAATGTGCCCTGAATCTGTAGATGGTACCTTTTGTGTATCGAATCTCAGGACTTGTTTTTCTATGTGGACAGCCAAGAGACTCTGATCAGTTTATGTGAACATTCCAGACTTAGATATGCACTTCTATGACCAAGATATGTTCAGCAACCAACTGGCTACCCTAAATGACATTTCCCAGAGCCAACCAGAATCTCAGTCCTGAACAGAGCAGCCTTGACTCCTTTTTTGAGGTCACGTGATAAGCATGTAGCCCTGGGAGAAGTACAGATGACGGGAAGCATCTCTTACCCTCAACCCCAGTGAGCAATTTGAGCACTGTCTCAGGAGCAGACTGTGCAGCTCTGGGTCTTTCTCAGTCTGTACCTTGGGGTTTTTCCTCCTGGCTTAGCCTGGTCTCTATGCTCTTTGGATGGGGAGCCCTTCGCATCCCTGGGATGTGTTTTATAGCAGCAGTCCCCAACCTTTTGGCACCGGGGACCAGTTTTGTGGAAGACAGTTTTTCCACAGACTGTGGTTGGGGCGGGGTGGTTCCAGAATGATTCAAGTGCATTATTTTATTGTGCACTTCAGTTCTATTATTATTATTACATCAACTCCACACTTCAGCTATCAAACATTAGATCCTGGAGGCTGGGACACCTGCTTTATCGTATGTTTTGAGACCTCTCCCATCAGACAGTGACTCCTCTGACACTGTCAGCAAGCTTTGAAAGCTCCATTTAAAGTCTTACTGTTTTCCTGATAGGGAAACTTAATGAGTCCCAAAGGTCAGGAGACACTGAGAGAAGACAAACCTTTGTTCTCTGATGGCCAAAGGCTGCAGTGGCCCTTTCTAATGGATAGGGTGTGAGTTGGCTCAGCTGCTCTCAGTCAGCTCATAAAAAGACAGCCAATTGTTTCATTTGTATTCAGAGTCCTTCACAAAACACCTGAGTAATAAGGCTGCTTTCTGGGCCAGGAAGCCTGTTTGTATCACGGAATTCTAGGTATTCCCTGCCTTAAAGTAGGCTGTAAATATGTAAAGGGGTGGTAGGGGGACATTTCTTCAATTGGATTTTACGTCCAGCTCTGCAGCCTAAGCACATCCAAGGAATAACACTGCAACTGGACAGATATCACGTGCTGTGTACATTCCTACTCTTAAGTTCTTCTCAATGAAACATTATATATGCCTTGGGTCACCTTGCGACTTGATGGTAGTTTTGTTGTCATATAAACCCTCTTCTGAGAATTCTCTAGGACGTCATGAGCTCTATGCAACCTCTTGGTCTCCAAAGGGGTAGGAGACAGGTTCAAGGAAGATAATCTAGAAATTGAATGGGGCTTGTTAGTATAGCCCAAATATGGACAGAGAGAGTTGGATAGCCCTCTTCCATATGAGAATCTATTTAGGATTCTTTAATCTGCCAATGTTTATGTCCTGCAAGTTGAAATAACCTAAACAGGAAATTGTTGTTGTAGTTTAGTCGTTAAGTCATGTCCAACTTTTTTGTGTCCCCATGGATTGTAGAACACCAGGCTCCTCTGCCCATGGGATTTCCCAGGCAAGAGTACTGGAATGGGTGGCCATTTCCTTCTCCAGGGTATCTTCCTGAACCAGGGGTTGAACTTATGTCTCCTGCATTGGCAGGCAAATTCTTTACCATTGAGCCACCAGGAAAACCCAACATGAAATAGGGTTATCTAATCATATTGCCATCACCCTGTTGCATCATACAATATGCATATTTACCAAAGTATTCTGGCTCCAGGCTGTGGGAAACCTTCCCTACTCTATTCAGTTAGTGATAATGCCAAGATGCAACCCAACTCACTCCAGTAGACATGTGGCTTCAACTAGACATTCCCTTATGTTCCCTTATCCAAAAGGATACTGCTTAAACTGAATAAACCAGAAATCTATAGAAGTTTGATTTTTGAAATTTCAGAAGAAGGATGAAGATTATCTTTATAGAAAAGAGAAAAAAGTTGCTCCTAGGAGCCTCCCTTAGGGTTGCAGGTACATTCAGTAATTCGGCTAACCCTGCTCATAGTCACATTAATGAATGCTCCTCTGTTTTTTTGTGCAATCAATCCCTAGCAAGGCCAAGTATGGATGTTGAAAGGGGTTACTGCTGGGTGCCTTTTTTCTTTAATTCTTTTTTATATGATTTAGAGCAGTGAGAGATTTTTTCCTTAAAAAAAAAAACACTTTAAGTTAATGACTGTTCCAGCTCTTGTGCATCAAATGTCATTTACAGGGTCAGTGAGTGGAATAAAAAGGAAAATGACAGCCTTTGAGGACACATATGGATGGCATTTAACTACCAAAAAGTGCAGAAATGGAGGTATTTTTTAGTTTCCCAGAGTACAGACTGTGAGGAAAGAGAATGGAGAGAAAATGTGTCATGATTTAGGACGAAAAGATTAGGGGGTGGTAGGGAGGCGTAGTAGCATGGAAAAGGAAAGAAATGTACAAGGGTAAAGAACAAGGAAATTTCCTTGCTGCTTTGTAAACTTTGGTAGACTTTGGGTTTCAAAATGGAGATTCGAGTACATGTAGTTATCTCACCTCCCTTCTAGAATCTCATTAGAATGACCAAGGAAATACAAAAATAAGAAAAGCATCTATTGTGTGATAGTATTAGAAATAAGAAAGGAAAAACATTACAGAACAAGAAACCTGGAGGGATTTCTGGATAGGGTGAGATGTGCTAGGGTTCTTCAGAGAAACAACAAACTGGAAATAGATAGAGTGGGAGGAAGGAGAGAGAGATTTCTCTCTCGGTGGATTTCTCAAGCTATGAGTATGCTCAGTGTCTTGGAGAAGGAAATGGCAACCCAGTCCAATATTCTTGCCTAGAGAATCCCATGGACAGGGAAGCCTGGTGGGCTGCTGTCTATGGGGTCATACAGAGTCAGACACGACTGAAGCAACTTAGCAGCAGCAGCAGCAGCAAGGAAAGGGAGAGGGAGAGAGAAGGGGCAAGGAAAGAGGGGGTAAAGGAGACGGGAAGAGAAAGAAAAAGGGGGACAAAAAGAGAAATTATGAAGAATTGACTCAATTATGGAGACTGACAAATTACAAGATCTGCAGGGTGAGTCAAGTGGGGACCCAGGAGAGCCAATGGTGTAGGTGCAACTGGAAGTCTGACATGCTAAAGACCCAGGAAAAGCCGAAGTTTTATCTCCAGTCCTAAGTCAGGTAAAAGACCATGTTCAAATCTGAAGGCTTTACAAACAGGAAGAATTCACTTTTATTTGGGAAAGCTTCCACCCTGTCCAACCTGTTGAGCACAGCCTCTGGCCCCACAAAGTCAGATAGACCAAACAGTGACCCTGAGCAGCCAAAGAGAAGAGCCTATGGCCATGCCTAGCCATGGAGCACAGATGACCCATACGATTACTGAGCATATCTATGGCTTGTCAGAGATCCCAGCATGTGATCCTGCCTAGTTGTGGAACAGAGCCTGGGGCCCTCTTGACCAGAGCTGTAGACAGCAGTTTCACATGACCACAGAGCACAATACCCAGCCTCACCCAACTGTGGGGTCAACCGAAGGCCTGGCCAGATGAGAGAGCCCAATTAGCAACCTCATGCAATAATGGGGCACAGCCAATGCCTACCTGATTGCAAAGCCCAGCCTGAAGTCCCACCTCAACATGGAGTGACACCATCCAGGCAGGCCCCACTCAAACAGGAGCAATTGCAGAGCATGACCTCGTAATTCTGGCAAACTGAGGAATCAAACCAATGGCACCACCCTGCCATGGAACACAGGGACACAGCCTGAGACCCTGCCTGAACAGAGGTGGGGCCCAGCCAGTGGCATCACCTGAGCACAGAATACATTCAGCAGCACTGCCAAACCAGGAAGATCACCCAGCGGCCTCACTTGAGTGTAGAGCCCGACCAGCTACCATCCAACCAGGAAGCCCAGCCCCCAGCACATCCTGACCCGAGAGCATGGGCAGTGATTTCACCCATCAAGACGCACCTGCCCACAGACTCCAACATCTGATACCCTAAGTTGAGCTCTCTGCTAAAGCTATTAACCTGCTGAAACAAATCTATAAAGTCTGAAAGAGGAGACCACTTATTCAAATGTGCAAGACATATCAATGCAAGGCATCAAGGATCACAAAGAATCAGATAAACATGATACCACCAAAGGAAACTAATAAAACTTCAAACTAATACATCCACTATAAAGAAATGGATGTCAGTGAGCTGCCAGACAAGGCATTTAGAGTAAGTCTCTAAAAGAAGTTTAGTGAACTACAAGAACATGCAGACAATTAAATTAGAAAAATATTGCATGACCAAAATGAAAAGTCCAACAAAGGAACAGGAACCAATTTGAACAGACCAGTTACTAGTGAAAGATCCAATCAGTGTTCAAAAATCTCCCAACATCCAGGTCTTCAAGATCACAGTAAACATTTCTCCTACATTCAGAGACAGAGAAATATAAATAAAATAAAAAAGCAGAGGAACTACCCCCAATTAAAAGAACAAGAGAAATCCCCTGAAAGAACAATGAAACAGACCTCTCCAATCTAACTAAACCCCAAGTTCAAAAAGAAGTAAGAAATAATGCTAAAGGAATTAATAAGGATTATTGATAGAAATGCAGATTACTGTAACAAGGAACTATAAATCATAAAGAGGAATAAATCAAAATTAGACAGCTCAATTGCCAAAATAAAAACCAGCCTGAAAGCAATGAATAACAGACTAAATGATGCAGAAGAATGAATAGGAGCTCTGGAAGATAGAATAATGGAAATCACACAATCAGAACAGCAGACAGACAAATGGAAAAAAAAATGAAAGCAACATGCAAGATCTATGGGATAATGTAAAGCATGACAACCTATGCATCATAGGGGTTCCAAAAAGAGGAGAGAGATGAGGATCAAAAATATATTTGAAGAAACTATGGCTGAAAACTCCGACTGAAAGAAGAAAATAGATATACAGGTAAAGGAACCCCAGAGGGTACCCAAGCAAGGATGAAACCAAACAGACCCACACCAAGACATTATATCATAATTAAAATGGCAAAAGTTAGAGAGGTTTCTAAAGATAGCAAGACTCTGTTATAAGGGAACCCCAGAAAGACTATCAGTTGATTTCTCCACAGAAACTGTGCAGCACAGGAGGGGGTGCCATGACATACATAAAGTCCTCAAAAGGAAAAGCCTGCAACCTGGGATACTCTACTCCGCAAGATTATCATTTAGAATAGAAGATAAAGAATTTTTAGACAAGCAAAAGTGAAAATACTGCAATACTATATCTAACCTAAAAGAAATAATGAAACATCTCTGTAGAAAAGTAGCAAGAATCTATTTTTAAAAAAGGGAAAATCACAATAAGAAAGGCAAATGTATAAAAAGGATTGAAGATCATTTACATAAGCTGGTATATGGATTAGAAACAATTAAATTTTTGTAAAAGAAACTATTATGAATAGCAAAATGATAAACATTAGCATGTAATCTAGGACATCAAAAGCAGAGAATGTGATGCTATGCTAAGTCACTTCAGTCGTGTCCGACTCTGTGCGACCCCATAGACGGCAGCGCAACAGGCTCCCCCGTCCCTGGGATTCTCCAGGCAAGAACACTGGAGTGGGTTGCCATTTCCTTCTCCAATGCATGAAAGTGAAAAGTCAAAGTGAAGTCGCTCAGTCGTGTCCAACCCTCAGGGACCCCAAGGGCTGCAACCTTCCAGGTTCCTCCATCCATGGGATTTCCCAGGCAAGAGTACTGGAGTGGGGTGCCATTGCCTTCTCCGAGAGAATGTGAGGGAGGGGAATAAAGAAAGTAGACATTTTAGAGTAGCTTGAACTTACATGACTGTCCATCTAGAGCAAGTAGACATAGTTTTGGGTTAACATATTTGAAAACCAGGGATCCCAAAAGTCAAAAATATACAATAAATTGACAAAAAGAAACTCAAGCACAATACAAAGGAAAACCATCAAACCCCAGGAGGAAAAAAAAAAAAAGAATAGAAAGGAATAAAAAGAACTACAAAATCTACTAGAAAACAAGGATTAAAATGGCAATAAATACATGCTTATCAATGATTATATTCAATGTTAATGGACTAAATGCTATGATCAAAGTACAGAGTGGCTTATGATAAAAAGAAATCTCCAGTATGTGGCCTATAGAAGACTCACTTTAGGGCAAAAGACACATATACATTGAAAGTGAGGGGATGAAAAAGTTATTTTATGCAAATAGAAACACAAAGAAAGCAGGGAGTAGCAGCACTTACCTGAAACAAAATAGCTTCTACAGAAGTCCATAAAGAAAGATAAAGAAGGGCACTATATAGTGATAAGGGATCAATACAAGAAGAGGATATTACCCTTGTTAATATATACACACTCAATACAGGAGCACTTTCTGCTAACGTAGGTTTTTTTCCTTCTTTTTCTAGTTGCTCTTAGGTGGAAAGTTAGGTTGTTTATTCGATGTCTTTCTTGTTTCCTGAGGTAGGCTTGTATTGCAATAAGCCTCCTTCTCAACACTGCTTTTAGTGCGTCCCATAGGTTTTCAGTTGTCATGTTTCAGTGTCACTTGTTTCTAGGTTTGACTTTCTTATTTCTTCAGTGATCTGTTGGTTATTCAGAAACGTGTAAAAAACACAAACACAGTAGCCTCCGCATTTTTCTGTTTTTTATAGTTCTTTTTCCTGTAGTTGATGTATAATCTTATAGCATTGTGGTCAGAAATGATGCTTGAAATAATTTAAATTTTTTAAAATAAAATTGAAAAGACCCTGAAAAAAAAATTTTTTCCAAGGCTTGATTTGTGACCCAAGATGTGATCTATCCTGGATAATGTCCCACGTGCACCTGAGAAAAAAGTGAAATCTACTGTCTTTGGATGAAATGCCCTGTTGGTATCAATTGGGTCCAACTGGTCCAGCCTATCATTTAAAGCTTGTGTTTCCTTATTAATTTTCTGCCTGGATGATCTGTCCATTGGTGTGAGTTGGATATTAAAATCTCCCACTATTATTGTATTACTGTTGATTTCTGCTTTAATAGTTGTAGGGCTTTCCTGGTGGCTCAGATGGTAAAGATTCTGCTTACACTGCAGGAGACCTGGGTTCAATCCCTGAGTTGGGAAGATCCCTGGAGAAGGGAATGGCTACCCGCCACTCCAGTATTCTTGCCTGGAGAATTCCATGGACAGAAGAGCTTAGTGGGCTACAGTCCATGGGGTCTCAGAGTTGGACATGAGTGACCTTCACACACAGCACTTGCCTTATGTATTGAAGTGCTCCTATGCTGGGTGCCTATATATTTATAATTGTTATAACTTCTTCAATTGATCCCTTCATCACGTAGTGTCCTTCTTTGTCTCTTGTAATGGTCTGTTAGTCTGTTTTAACTGAAGTGAGTATTGCTACACCTGCTTTCTTTTGATTTCCATTTGCATGGAATGCCATTTTCTAGCCCCTCACTTTCAGTCTGTATGTGCCCCTAGGTCTGAGGTGGATCTCTTGTAGACAGAATATATAGAAGTCCTGCTTTGGCTGATCATTCAGCCAATCCGTGTCTTTTGGTTGGAGCATTTAGTCCATTTACATTTAAGGTAATTACTGATATATATGAAACAGATATTTCTCCAAAGAAAACTTGCAGATGGCTAATAAACACATGAAAAGATACTCAACATCATTCGTTATTAGAGAAATGCAAATCAAAACTACAATGAGATATCACCTCACATTGGTCAGAATGACCATCAAAAGATCTACAAAAAATAAATACTGGAGAAGGTGTGGAAAAAAGGGAATCCTCTTGCACTCTTGGTGGGAACGTAAATTGAAATAGCCACTATGGAGAACAGTATGGAGATTCTTTAAAAAACTAGGATTAAAACTACCATATGACCCAATGATCCTGTTACTGGGCACAGACCCTGAAGAAACAATTACTGAAAAAGACATATGCCCCAATGTTCACTGCAGCACTATTTTCAATAACTAGGACATGGAAGCAATCTAGATGTCCATCAACAGATGAATGGATAAGCAAGTTGTGGTACATATACACAATGGAATATTACTCATCTATAAAGAAGGACAGAATATTGACCTTTACAGCAACATGAATGGCTTATCATATTAAGTGAAATAAGTCAGAAAAAAGAGAAATATCATGTGATACTGTTTACATCTCTTGTGTGGATCACAGCCTTGTTGTAGCAAAGGGGCTGCATGACTCAGTGAAGCTATGAGCCATGCCATGCAAGGGCCACCCAAAATGGATGGGTCCTAGTGAAGAGTTCTGACAAAACGTGGTCCCCTGGAGGAGGGCGTGGCAAACCGCTCCAGTATTCTTGCTGCAGAAGCCCATGAACAGTATGATAGGGTAAAGAGATATGATACCAGAAGGGGAAACCCCCAGGTTGGAAGGTCTCCAATGTGCTACTGGCAGAGTGGAAGGCAATTACGAATAGCTCCAGAAAGAATGACGTGGCTGGGCCAAACAGAAATGATGCTCAGTTGTGGATGTATCTGGTAGTGAAAGTAAAATCCGATGCTGTAAGAACAATATTGCATAGAAACCTGGAATGTTAGGTCCATGAATCAAGGCAAACTGGAGAGACAAGCAGGAGATGACAAGAGTGAACATCAATATCATAGGAATCAGTAAACTAAAATGGACGGGAATGGGCAAATTTAAATCAGATGACCATTATATCTACTACGGTGGGCAAGAAGCCCTTAGAAGAAATGGAATAGCCCTCATAGTCAAAAAATCTGAAATGCAGTACTTGGGTACAAATCTCAAAAATGACAAAACAGTCTTGGTTCCTTTCCAAGGCAAACCACTCAACATCAGGGCAATCCAAGTTTATGCCCCAAATACTGATGCTGAAGAAGGTGAAATTGAATGGTTCTATGAAGACCTACAACACGTTCTAGAAATAACATCAAAAAAAGATGTCCTTTTCATCATAGGGGATTGGAATGCAAAATAGGTAGTCAAGAGATACCTGGAGTAGCAAGCAAGTTTGGCCTTGGAGTACAAAATTAAGCAGGGCAAAGGCTAACAGAGTTTGGTCAAGAGAACACACTGGTTATAGCAAACATCTTTTTTTTTTTTAACAACACGAGAGACAACACTACAAATTAACGTCACCAAATGATCAATACTGAAATCAGGTTGATTGTATTACTTGCAGCTGAAAATGAAGAAGGTCTATACAGGCAGCAAAAATAAGACCTGAAGTTGACTGTGGCTCAGATCATGAGCTCCTTATTGCAAAATTCAGGCTTAAATTGAAGTAAGTAGAGAAAACCACGACGGCATTCAGGGATGACCTAAATCAAATCCCTTATGATTATACAGTGGAAATGAAGAATAGATTCAAGGGATTAGATTTGGTATACAGAATGCATGAAGAACTATGGACAGAGGCTCATAATTTCATGCAGGAGGCAGTGACCAAAATCATCCCAAGAAACAGAAATGCAAGAAGTTAAAGTGATTGTCTGAGGAGGCTTTACAAATATATGAAGAAAGAAGAGAAGCAAAAAGCAAGGGAGAAAGGGAAAGATATACCCAACTGAATGCAGAGTTTCAGAGAACAGCAAGGAGAGATAAAGCCTTATTAGATGAACAGTGCAAAGTAGAGGAACACAATAGAATGGGAAAGACTAGAAATCTCTTCAAGAAAATTGGAGATATCAAGGGAACATTTCATGCAAGAATGGGCATGATAAAGGATAGAAACTGAAAGGAACTAACAGAGGCAGAGGAGATTAAGAAGAGGTGGAAAGAATACACAGAATTATACAAAAAAAAAATGTCTTAATGACCTGGAAAACCATAATGCTGTGGTCACTTGCCTAGAACCAGACATTCTGGAGTGTGAAGTTAAGTGGGCCTTAGGAAGCACTATTGCAGACAAAGCTAGTGAAGGTGATGGAATTCCAGCTGAGCTATTTCAAATCTTAAAGTGCCACACTCAATATGCCAGCAAATTTGGAAAACTCAGCAGTGGCCACAGGACTGGAAAAGGTCAGTTTTCATTTCAATCCCAAAAGGCAGTGCCAAAGAATGTACAAACTACTATGTAATTGTGCTCATTTTGCATGCCAGGAATGTGGCAGAGGCTGTGACCAGCGCACTGAGCGCAGCCAATAGGAGCTACCCCACGTCCGAGGTCAGGGCAGAAGCCGGAAGGACCCCTTGCCCGAAGAACGGTGGCCAAGAGGAGTTACCCCACGTCCAAGGTCAGGGGCAGTGGCCGAGAGTGCCAGGCTGCAACGGCGCAGGAACGGCCAAGAAGAGCTACCCACGTCCGAGGCCAGGGGTGGCAGCCAGGAGGAGCTACCCTACGCCTGATGCCAGGGGCTACAGCCTGGAGGACCAACCCCACGCCAGAAGCCAGGGGCAGCGGCCAGGAGGACCAACCCCATGTCCAGGGAGCAGTGGCTGCACAGGCGTAGGAGGGCCTAGAGGAGCTATCCCACGTTAAAGATCAGGAAGGGCAGTGGTGAGGAGATACCCCTCGTCCAAGGTAAGGAGCAGTGGCTGTGCTTTGCTGGAGCAGCCGTGAAGAGATACCCCACGCCCAAGGTAAGAGAAACCCAAGTAAGACAGTAGGTGTTGCAAAAGGGCATCAGAGGGCAAACACACTGAAACCATACTCACAGAAAACTAGTCAATCTAATCACACTAGGAACACAGCCTTGTCTAACTCAATGAAACTAAGCCATGCCCGTGGGGCAACCCAAGACGGGCAGCTCACGGTGGAGAGATCTTACAGAATATGGTCCACTGGAGAAGGGAATGGCAAACCACTTCAGTATTCTTGCCTTGAAAACCCTATGAACATCACACAGCATCAGCCTTAGGGCCAGAACTAGAATTTATGTTTCTTGACTTCTGCCAGGCCAAGATGAATGTTTGGGCCACAGGTGCCACAAAAAAAAAAAAGAAAAAAAAAAACCCCATGAACAGTATGAAAAGGCAAAATGATAGGATACTGAAAGAGGAACTCCCCAGGTCAGTAGGTGCCCGATATGCTACTGGAAATCAGTGGAGAAATAACTCCAGAAAGAATGAAGGGATGGAGCCAAAGCAAAAACAATACCCAGCTGTGGATGTGACTGGTGATAGAAGCAAGGTCCGATGCTGTAAAGAGCAATATTGCATAGGAACCTGGAATGTCAGGTCCATGAATCAAGGCAAATTGGAAGTGGTCAAACAAGAGATGGCAAGAATGAATGTAGACATTCTAGGAATCAGCAAACTAAAATGGACTGGCATGGGTGAATTTAACTCAGATGACCATTATATCTACTACTGCGGGCAGGAATCCCTCAGAAGAAATGGAGTAGCCATCATGGTCAACAAGAGAGTCCGAAATACAGTACTTGGATGCAGTCTCAAAAACGACAGAATGATCTCTGTTCGTTTCCAAGGCAATCCATTCAATATCACAGTAATCCAAGT
>NW_011491015.1:1425652-1442837 GCF_000754665.1 Bison bison bison | reverse complement strand
TTTGCCAAGAAAATGCACTGGTCATAACAAACACCCTCTTCCAACAACACAAGAGAAGAGTCTATACATGGACATCACCAGATGGTCAACACTGAAATCAGATTGATTATATTCTATGCAACCAAAGATGGAGAAGCTCTATACAGTCAACAAAAACAAGACCAGGAGCTGACGCTGGCTCAGATCATGAACTCCGTATTGTCAAATTCAGACTTAAATTGAAGAAAGTAGGGAAAACCACTAGACCATTCGGGTATGACCTAAATCAAATCCCTTATGATTATACAGTGGAAGTGAGAAATTGATTAAGGGCCTAGATCTGATAGATAGAGTGCCTGATGAACTGTGGAATGAGGTTTGTGACATTGTACTGGAGACAGGGATCAAGACCATCCCCATGGAAAAGAAATGCAAAAAAGCAAAATGGCTGTCTGGGGAGGCCTTGCAAATAGCTGTGAAAAGAAGAGAAGCGAAAAGCAAAGGAGAAAAGGAAAGATATAAACATCTGAATGCAGAGTTCCAAAGAATAGCAAGAAGAGATAAGAAAGCCTTCCTCAGTGATCAGTGCAAAGAAATAGAGGAAAACAACAGAATGGGAAAGACTAGAGATCTCTTCAAGAAAATTAGATACACCAAGGGAACATTTCATTCAAAGATGGGCCCGATAAAGGACAGAAATGGTATGGACCTAACAAAAGCAGAAGATATTAAGAAGAGGTGGCAAGAATACACAGAAGAACTGTACAAAAAAGATCTTCACGACCCAGATAATCACAATGGTGTGATCACTGACCTAGAGCCAGACATCCTGGAATGTGAAGTCAACTGGGCCTTAGGAAGCATCACTACGAACAAAGCTAGCGGAGGTGATGGAATTCCAGTTGAGCTATTTCAAATCCTGGAAGATGATGCTGTGAAAGTGCTGCAGTCAATATGCCAGCAAATTTGGAAAACTCAGCAGTGGCCACAGGACTGGAAAAGGTCAGTTTTCATTCTGATCCCAAAGAAAGGCAATGCCAAAGAATGCTCAAACTACCGCACAATTGCACTCGTCTCACATGCTAGTAAAGTAATGCTCAAAATTCTCCAAGCCAGGCTTCAGCAATACATGAATTGTGAGCTTCCTGATGTTCAAGCTTGTTTTAGAAAAGGCAGAGGAACCAGAGACCAAATTGCCAATATCCGCTGGATCATGGAAAAAGCAAGAAAGTTCCAGAAAAATATCTATGTCTGCTTTATTGACTATGCCAAAGCCTTTGACTGTGTGGATCACAATCAACTGTGGAAAATTCTGAAAGAGATGGGAATACCAGACCACCTGATCTGCCTCTTGAGAAACCTATATGCAGGTCAGGAAGCAACAGTTAGAACAGGACGTGGAACAACAGACTGGTTCCAAATAGGAAAAGGAGTTGTCAAGGCTGTATATTGTCACCCTGCTTATTTAACTTCTATGCAGAGTACATCATGAGAAACGCTGGGCTGGAAGAAGCACAAGCTGGAATCAAGATTGCCGGGAGAAATATCAATAACCTCAGATATACAGATGACACCACCCTTATGGCAGAAAGTGAAAAGGAACTCAAAAGCCTCTTGATGAAAGTGAAAGAGGAGAGTGAAAAAGTTGGCTTCAAGCTCAACATTCAGAAAACGAAGATCATGGCATGTGGTCCCATCACTTCATGGCAAATAGATGGGGAAACAGTGGAAACAGTGTCAGACTTTGTTTTGGGGGGCTCCAAAATCACTGTAGATGGTGATTGCAGCCATGAAATTAAAAGACGCTTACTCCTTGGAAGGAAAGTTATGACCAATCTAGATAGCATATTCAAAAGCAGAGACATTACTTTGCCAACAAAGGTTCGTCTAGTCAAGGCTATGGTTTTTCCAGTGGTCATGTATGGATGTGAGAGTTGGACTGTGAAGAAAGTGAGCACCGAAGAATTGACGCTTTTGAATTGTGGTGTTGGCGAAGACTCTTGAGAGTCCCTTGGACTGCAAGGAGATGCAACCAGTCCATTCTGAAGGACATCAGCCCTGGGATTTCTTTGGAAGGAATGATGCTGAAGGTGAAACTCCAATACTTTGGCCACCTCGTGTGAAGAGTTGACTCATTGGAAAAGACCCTGATGCTGGGAGGGATTGGGGGCAGGAGGAGAAGGGGATGACAGAGGATGACGTGGTTGGATGGCATCACTGACTAGATGGATATGAGTTTGGGTAAACTCCAGGAGTTGGTGATGGACAGGGAGGCCTGGCGTGCTGCGATTCATGGGGTCACAAAGAGTCGGACACGACTGAACTGGACTGAACTGAATACCACAGAAAGGCAATGGAGCTGGGCGCTCCTTGTTTCAGAGCCACACCCTGTGTCTGGCATAAAGCAAATGTTAAAAACATACTAATTGACTGGAGAAATGAATAGTTTAGTAGTACCAATGAGATGGGTTTTTTTTTTTTTTTTCCTTTTTTATCATGCTATGCAGCATCTCAGTTCCCCGACCAGGGACCTCACCCACACACTCTGCTTTGAAAGTGCAGAGTCTTGGCTCAGACTGTAAAGAATCTGCCTGCAGTGCAGGAGACGCAGTTTTGAACCCTGGATTGGGAAGATGCCCTGGAGAAGGAAAGGGCTCCCCACTCCAGAACTCTTGCCTGGAGAATTCCATGGACACAGGAGCCTAGTAGGCTACAGTCCACGGGGCTGCAAAGAGTAGGACAGGACTGAGCAACTAACGCCTCCACTTTCACATCTTTGTCCTGACACAGGCCCATGATTTCAGAGGGTGGCAGTAACCTTCCTTCCACAGACTCCTTAGTCTTGGACAAAGACTGGACTCTGATAGCATAATTTATCAAAATTAATAGGGAAAATGGAATTGCCTCTATGATATGCTCCGTAAGAAATCTCAATGGTTTATTTAACATTATTAGGAAAATTATCATTTATGTATGACAAGTATTTTCAGGTAAAGAGATCAGCCCACAGGTCTTGTTCAGGTCAAAGACTGCCAGGCAGCCCTCATAACTCATCATTAAACTTGAATTCTACTTGGATAATCGACGATCTGCATTTATTTTCTAGTGGCCATGCAAAACATGTTTCACATCTTTACTTTGTAGTTTTCCATCAAATGTATTTTTAAACAATGGAATCTGGAGCGAAAAATAGTCAATTCTGATGAGTCATTTCAGTGTCTTGATTATTCTTATTCCTCTGCCTTGGTCCCCAACTGTTCTTTTTAAAGGAGATTGACTAGAAGGCAAATTCTTTTGCCCTTGCTATCTTCCTCCTTGCTGCTATCTAGAATGTGGGTGTAATAGCAGAAGTGATAATGTCCATCCATCACAAGATAGCTTTGAGGTTGGAAACCATATGCTGGAAATGGCAAAGCAGAAACAGAGTCAGTTCTCTGCCATCCTAGCCCTCAATTCAGGCGCTCAGTCATGTCCAACTCTTTGCGACCCCATGGACTGCAGCACGCCAGGCCTCCCTGTCCATCATCAGGTCCCAGAGATTGCTCAAGCTCATGTCCATTGAGTCGGTGATGCCATCCAACCATCTCATCCTCTGTCGTCCCCTTCTCCTGCCTTCAATCTTTCCCAGCATCAGCGTCTTTTCAAATACCAGTCCTAGAAGTTGGCTTAACTGCAGAACTCTTTGTTTGAGAGAAAAACACACAGTTATTTTGTTTCAGTTGCTGTGATTTGTGTCTTATGTTATAGGCAGCAGAAACTAACCGCAACTGGTAAGGAGGAAAAACAAAGCTAGAAGTAAAAAGATGAACTGACAGCTTTCTGCATAAAGAGAGCTGGTAGATTACACTCAGTAAAAAAAGGAGATGGAGGCCAGTGGATGGATTTGGGAAATATTAATGAGGTATGATGAATAAGATTGATGATTGATTGGAGACAGGTGAGAAAAAGGAATTGAAGTTCCAATTTTCTGACTTTAGACAATGGGGATGACAGATTATTATCGTTTTACCACAGACTTTCAAAATGTTTGACACTGAAACTTGGACATTCAAAAAACTCAGAATCTGTCAGATCTTTGCTGAACTTTCAACAATGCCCTCCCCCAACAAAACATATAATAAATTCCATAAGGTTCTAAGCAAACCTTGGAATCAATCTTATCAAACCTCATCCTTAAAACCTTTGGATGTATTTTCTTCCAGTTTTAACTGGGGTATAATTGACATAAAGCGCTATATAAATTTAAGGTGTATAGCATGATTTGATTTACATCATAAATGATTACCACAATACGCTTAGTGAACATCTCATATAGATACAAAATAAAATAGAACTATTTCCTCCTGAAAGAACTCTAAGGATTCACTCTTTATGTAACATACAGCGGTGCTAATTAACATTGTGCATGATATCCCCAGTACTCATTTATAACAGAAAGTTTATAACTTCTGACTTCCTTCATCCAGTTTCTCCTCTGTCCACTTCCCACCTTTAATAACCACAAATCTTATCTTTTTCTATGAATTTGTTTGCTCATCACTGAAGTATAACTGACCTACAGTACTACTTAGTTCCTGGTGCATAATAATATAGTAATTCAATGCTTCTACACATTCCAAAATGATCACAGTAAGTCTAGTTTTCACCCATCACAAAGATATTACACAATTATTTAATATATTCCCTTCACTGTATGTTTCACGCCCATTACTTCTTTCGTAACTAGAAATTTGTACTCACGAATCTCCTTTACCAATTTTTCTCATTGTCCAACCTTCCTCCTCTCTGGCAACCACCTTTTTGTTCTGTTTTTGTTTTGTTGTGTTTGTCCATTTTTTTTAAGATTCTACACATAAATGAAATCATACAGTTGTTTGTCTTTGTCTGACTTATTTCACTTAGCATTACATACTCTAGGTCCATCCATGCTCTACAAATGGCAAGGTCTTACTTGTTTCTATGGCAATGTATCCACGCATGCTTGCTAAGTCGCTTCAGTCGTGTCCGACTGTGTGTGACCGCATAGATGGCAGCCCACCAGGCTCCTGCGTCCCTGGGATTCTCCAGGCAAGAACACGGGAGTGGGTTGCCATTTCCTTCTCCTGAATGTATCCATACACAATATGTATACATATCACATCTTTTCATTCCTCTGTTACTTACTCCACTGTTGATTCCTCCCAGTGCGTTTTCATTGCAGTTATTATACTCTTCACTTCTGTTTATTTCTTCTTTATGTATTCTCTCTCTTTGCTAAACTCATCACTGTGTTCATTCGTTCTGAGCCCAAGTTCTTTAAGCATCTCTATGATCATGGCTCTAAACTCTTCATCGGGTAGATGGCCTATCTCCATCTCACTTAGTCGTTGTTCTGGGGTTCTTTTGTTGCCTCATTTGGCCTAATTCTCTATTTTTTTTCCTATTTACTAGGTAGGTCGGGTTTGTTTCCCAATCTTGGAGAAGTGACCTTATATACGAGATATCCTATAGGGCACAGCGGCAGTCTCTCCTCTGGTCACCAGAACTATATTCTTTAGGGGTGCCCTTTATGGGGGCCATGTGGCTCCTGTCGTGATGGGACCAAGTATCTTAGGGATGACGACAGGCATGGGTGGCCCCTTGTACATTTAGTTGCCAGAACCTGACTAGCAAAGAGGCTGCCAGTCACTGGTAGGCTGGGTCAGATCCCAGTGTGGCTGGAGGTACAACTCAGGATGCCTCAGTCCCGGTGCCTGCCTGCTGGTGGGAAGGGCCAAGTCGCAGGGCTGTAGGATTCTGGTCCCATGCCCGCCTGCTGCTGAGCAGAGCTATGGCAGTCTGGAATTGGTGTTGCCTGCTGGTGGGCATGGCCTGGGACTATTATTGTTCCACTTGTGGATAGAGCAGCTAGTAGAGGGGCCCAATTCAGTTAATTCTTGGTCCCTTTGAAAATAAAACCTAAATTAAAAAGAGAAATAGGGACTTTCATAGTTTAATTCTTCCCACCTCTTTTAAGAGGAAGTTATCTATCCTTAAGACACCTTCATGCACATGAATGTATAAATTGTTATCTCATTTACAGTCCTCAGGTATGCATGTAAATGTGGAGAAAGGCAGACAGTTGCCATGGTTTTTATATGTTGCCTCTATGTCTGGAACTGTTCCCAACTTGGCATGGATAAATTTTGCACATCTTTTGAGGCTCAACTCAAATGTTATTTCTTTCATGAAGCCCATTTTTATCACTAAAGCTGGAAGCAGTTCTGCCTTCTCTAAGCGTACATGCTTTTAGGGATTTGCTGGATACCTTTACTCAATAGTCAATTTAACTGGGCCAATTAAATCAGTTAGGAATGCTATGCACATTATAGCCATAAAACCAATTATTTCACTTTGTGAATAATTCACTCTGACCTGGGGTTTTTCTTTTCTTCCATTTTTGCAACTCAGAAAATTTGCTTTTGGTATTGCAGCCAACTCTTCATTTATTACCTATAGGGACACTAAATACATTGAAACTTACTTATGACAAACTTTGTTTTCCACCTCATGCTGAAGCTATCAGTCCTGTTCCAATCATTTTATCTTACAGACTTACAGGAAATTAACAGACGACATTAAAGAACAAAGGCATTTAGTCATTGCATTGCCTGAACTTGAAAAATAGAATGACAGGAGGTTTAGAGACACAATTTTATTTGAGGAGCCACTTTGAAAATCTGAAAAATGAGAGGAATTACTATTGTTAGCACTGCACAAGTTACTAAAAAGTCATTTTGCACTTTAACAAGTATCTGTTGAACATCCTCTATGTTACATGTGTGTGCAAAGCCATGGCAGTAGTATGCTGGAACCAGCTCTGTCAACTGGCAAGACCTGATACTTAAAATTTCTGGAATTTTTTGATCCAGTTGTTAGACCACTGGTAGTTTGAAATTGGCCGTGGTCAGAGTATTTACCCTCCAACCTACAAATCAGGGCATTTCACATTCAGGGAGCCTGTTTAAAAGTACACCACTGGAAACACAGTCATGAGTGAAATGCATTCCGAGTCCCCAGGAACTTGATTCCTTGTTGGGGGATTAGACAAGTACAGCAAGGCTGAAAACACAAGGCACCATTATCTGGGCTAACATCCATATGTTAAATTACAATGCAAAAATCTTAGTGCATAGCAGCACTGCATTAAAAGAGATAGTCAAAAAAAATCTTCTAATTGTGTGTCCTATAAGAACACAATCCTTTGTGATGAAAGGACATCTTTTTTGGTGTTAGTTCTAGAAAGTATTGTAGGCCTTCATGCTGCTGCTGCTAAGTCGCTTCAGTCATGTCCGACTCTGTGCGACCCCATAGATGGCAGCCCACCAGGCTCCCCCGTCCCTGGGATTCTCCAGGCAAGAACACTGGAGTGGGTTGCCATTTCCTTCTCCAATGCATGAAAGTGAAAAGTGAAAGTGAAGTCGCTCAGTCGTGTCTGACTCTTAGCGACCCCATGGACTGCAGCCTATCAGGCTCCTCCGTCCATGGGATTTTCCAGGCAAGAGTACTGGAGTGGGGTGCCGTTGCCTTCTCTGGTAGGCCTTCATAGAGCCAGTCAATTTCAGTTTCTTTGACTTCAGTGGTTGGGGCATAGACTTGGATTACTACGATGTTGAATGGTTTGCCTTGGAAATGAACTGAAATCATTCTGTCATTTTTGAGACTGCACCCAAGTAGTGCATTTTCAACTCTTTTGGTGACTATGAGGGCTGCTCTATTTCTTCTAAAGGGCTCTTGCCCACAGTAGTAGATATAATGGTCATCTGAATTAAATTTGCCTTTTCCCATCCATTTTAGTTCATTGATTCCTAAGATGTTGATGTTCACTCTTGCCATCTTCTGCTTGACCATACGCAATTTACGTTGATTCATGGACCTAACATTCCAGGTTCCTATGCAATATTGTTCTTGACAGCATCAGATCTTACTTTTGCCACCAGACATATCCACAACAGCGTCATTTCTGCTTTGGCCTGTTTCATTCTTTCTGGAGCTATTAGTAATTGCCCTCCACTCTTCTCCAGTAGTATATTGGACACCTTCTGATATGGGAGGGCTCATCTTCCAGTGAAATATCTTTTTGCCTTTACATAATGCTTATGGGGTTCTCTCAGCTAGAATACTGGAGTGGGTTGCCATTCCCTCCTCCCATGGACTACATTTTGCCAGAACTCACAATGACTCACCCATCTTGAGTGGCCTTGCATGGCATGGCTCATATGTTCATTGAGTTATGCAGGCCATCTCACCACAACAAGGCTATCTAGAACTAACATCAAAATAAGATGTCCTTTTCATCATAGGGGATTGGAAGGCAAAAGTAGGTAGTCAAGAGGTACCTGGAGTAACAGGCAAGTTTGGCCTTGGAGTGCAAAATGAAGCAGGGCAAAGGCTAATACAGTTTTGTCAAGAGAACTCACTTGCCATAGCAAAGACCCTTTGGCAACAAGAGCCAACTCTACACATGAACATCACCAAATGGTCAATATCAAAATCAGATTGATTATATCCTTCGCATCCAAAGGTGAAGAAGCTCTATACAGTCAGCAAAAACAAGAATAGGAGCTGACTGTGGCTCAGATCATGAGCTCCTTAATGCAAAATTGAGGCTTAAACTGAAGAAAGTAGGGAAAACCACTAGGCCATTGAGCTATCACCTAAATCAAATCCCTTATGATTATAAAGGGGAAGGCAAATATATTCAAGAAGTTAGATATGGTAGAGTGCCTGAAGAAGGATGTGACCAAAATCATCCCACCGAAAAAGAAATGCAAGAAGGCAAAGTTGTTGTCAAGGAGGCTTTACAAATAGCAAGAAGAGACATAAAGGCCTTCTTAAATGCAAAGAAGTAAGGGAAAACAATAGAATGGGAAAGACTGGAGATCTCTTCAAAAAAACTAGAGATAGCCAGGCAACATTTCATGCAAAGACGAGCACAATAAAGGACAGAAATGGTATGGACCCAACAGAAGCAGAAGATATTAAGAAGAGGTGACAAGAATACACAGAAGAACTATACAAAACAGATCTTAATGACTTAGAAAACCACAATGATGTAATCACTCACCTAGAGCCATACATCCTGGAGTGCGAAGTCAAATGGGCCTTAGGAAACATCAAAACAAACAAAGCCAGTGGAGGTAATGGAATTCCAGCTGAGCTATTTCAAATCCTGTAAGATGATGCTATTAAAGTGCTGCACTCAACATGTCAGCAAAGTTGGAAAACCCAGCAGTGGCCACTGGACTGGCAAAGGACAATATTCATTCCAATCCCAAAGAAAGGCAATGCCAAAGAATGTTCAAACTGCTATACAATTGCATTCATTTCGCATACTAGTGAGGTTATGTTCAAAATCCTTCAAGTTAGGCCTTAGCAGTTTGTGGACTGAAAACTTCAAGAGGTACAAGCTGGGTTCAGAAAAGGCAGAGGAGCCAGAAATCAAATTAGAAACATTTATTGGATCATAGAGAAAGCAAGGGAATTCCAGAAAAACATCTACTTTTGCTTTTTTACTACATGAAAGCTTTTGACTGTGGGGATCACAACAAACTGTGGAAAATTATTAAAGAGATGGAAATACTAGACCACCTTACCTGCCTCCTGAGAAACCTGCATGTAGGTCAAGGAGCAACAGTTAAAAGTGGACATGGGACAATGGGCTGGTTCAAAATTGAGAAAAGAGTACGACAAGGCTGTACACTGTCACCCTGCTTAGTTACCTTATATGCACAGTAGATCATGTGAAATGCCAGACTAAAACACTCTCAAGCTGGAATCAAGATTGCCAGGAGAAATATCAACAACCTCAAATATGCAAATGATACCACTCTAATGGCAGAAAGTGAAGAGGAACTAAAGAGCTTCTTGATGAGGGTGAAAGAGGGGAGTGAAAAAGCTGGCTTAAAGCTCAACATTCAATAAACTAAGATCAGAGCATCCAGTCCCATCACTTCATGGCAAATGGAAGGAGAAAACATGGAAATAGTGAGTCTTTATTTTGGGGCGCTCCAAAATCACTGTGGATGGTGACTGCAGCCATGAATTAAAAGACGATAGTTCCTCAGAAGGAAAGCTATGACAAAGCTAGACAGTGTATTCAAAAGCAGAGACATCACTTTACTGACAAAGTATGCTTTCTTTGTCATGTAGTCAGAAGTATGATTTTTCCAGGAGTCATGTATGGATATGAGACTTGGACCATAAAGAAGGCTGAGCACTGAAGAGTTGATGCTTTCAAATTGTGGTATTAGAGAAGATTCTTGAGAGTCTCTTGGACTGGCAAGAAGATCAAACCAGTCACTCCTAAAGGAAATCAACCATGAATATTCATTAGAAGGACAGATGCTGAAACTGGGAAAGACTGAAGGCAAAAGGAGAAGGGGACAACAAAGCATGAGATGGTTAGACAGCATCACTGGACTCAATGGACATGAGTTTGAGCAAATCCCAGGAAATAGTGAAGGACAGGGAAGCCTAGCGTGATGCAGTTCATAGAGTTGCAAAGACCAAGACATGATTTAGTGACTGAACAACAACATAAGAACATACTATGGGCCCAAGGACAAAGCATAACACAAGTCTTAGCAGAACACTACTATCCCTGATGATATGACAGCGATTCTGAAATTCTCTGATCACAAAGTAGGTAATAATTTTACATTACACATGTGCATGCACATACACACTTTTAAATGAATGGACAATTATTTTAAAATAAAGAGAAATCTCTTGAGGTAATGACTGAAAAAGGAGTTGAAAAGAAAGCAGAGGCTAAGGAGAGAAGTGAGCATAGAAAATGAAAGTGATAGTCACTCAGTCATTCCCAACTCTCTTCTAGCCCACCAGGCTCTTCTCTCATTGGAATTCTTCAGGCAAGAATAATGGGGTGGGTAGCCATTCCCTTCTCCTGCGGATCTTCCCAACCCAGGGATTGAACCCGTATCTCTTACATTTCCTGCATTGGAAGGAAATGTAATCTTTACTATTGGCACCACCTGGACATCTGAAGTGACCATCATCGTTATCAAAGTGTCTGTGGATCCTTACCTTGCTAAATCCAGGTTCTAGTTACAAAGTAAAAACTAAAATATAAATTTGAAAACAGCCTTTCTAAAACTTCTATAATCATAAACTAGCCTAGACAGAAGTCATACAACTCATTTGGGGCTTAAGACCTCTCAAGAAGTTCTATTTAACATTTGTTTAACATTGACCTGCATCTGAGTGAATCCAGGTCCCTGGAGAAACAAACAAATCCTCCTTGGAGAAACGCAACCCAAGTTGCAGAGAAACTGCAGAAAGTATCCTCCCAAAGTATAAGTTTCCAAACAAACAAACAAAAACATACCAAACACATGAAAAATTATCCTGATTAGAGAAAGCAGAAAGGAAAAACTACAATGACAAGCCATGTTTATAAAAGCTTCAGATACTAGAGTTATCAGCTGTTGTTCAGTTGTTCAATCATGTCTGACTCTTTGTAACCCCTTGGACTGCAGTACACCACGTTTCCCTGTTCTTCACTATCTCCCAGAGCTGCTCAAGAGTGATGTCATCCAACCATCTCATCCTCTGTTGCCCCCTTATGTCTGATGATTCTTTTTGGAAAAGAATTATCATTTAACTATATACTTAGCAGATGTGGTCTAATTAAATATGGTAAATGTATTTGAAGAATCAAAAGAGAATTAAGAAATGAGTAAAAGCCTATCAAAATTGATAAGCAGTTTTGAAAAAAGTGGAATTTCTCAGAATAAAGTGTGGTGGCTTAGACAGTAAAGAATCCACCTGCAATTCAGGAAAATTGGGTTCGAGCCCTGGATCAGGAAGATCTTCTGGAGAACGGAGTGGCAACCCACTCCAATGCCCGGAGAATTCCATGGACAGAGGAGCTTGGCGGGCTACAGTCCGTGAGGTCGCAAAGAGTCAGACACAACTGAGTGACTTTTGCTTTAATTTAGGTTTTAAAATACTGTAGAAAAGTTTAAGAGCATAAAAAAGTAAGATGAAGAAATTATTTGTGAACTGATAGGTTGATCTGTACACTTGGGGACTGCTTTTTAGACATCAGGCATAGTATTTTTGGATATTTCTTTAATGAAGAATTCTATTTCAAAATGGTTTCTTAAAATTTAAAAGCATCCTATTTCATCCTCATTCTTTATATTTCCAACTTTTTATCATGAAAACTTTTAAGTACAGAATGGCTGGAACTAGCACAAAACCAAAATCTAGCACGTGCATATGTAAGTTTGTATGCCTCTATTTTTGCTGAAGCATCTAAAGGTTAACTGCAACGGTTTCACCCTTAAATGTTTCAGGAAGCATCTAATTCAGGGTGGGGAAATATGAGATTATAAGGCACGAAAGACTCAGTTAAAAGGCCCAGCGAACAATGAATGAGAATTCAGAGGAAGCTAAGACAAAGAATGGACAGGCAATATTTGAAGGGATAAGAGTTTAAATTTCCTAAAAAAGAAAAAAGTATAAGACTCAGGAAACCAAATGTAGGATAAACAAACAGAACTCCACATCTAGATACAATATAGTCAAACTGCTGCTGCTGCTAAGTTGCTTCAGTGGTGTCCAATTCTGTGCGACCCCATAGACGGCAGCCCACCAGGCTCCCCCATCCCTGGGATTCTCCAGGCAAGAACACTGGAGTGGATTGCCATTTCCTTCTCCAATGCATGAAAGTGAAAAGTGAAAGTAAAGTCACTCAGTCGTGTCTGACTCTTAGCAGCCCCATGGACTGCAGCCTACCAGGCTCCTCCTTCCATGGGATTTTCCAGGCAAGAGTACTGGAGTGCGGTGCTGTTGCCTACTCCTGCAGAACACTAAAGAAAAGGAGAAGATCTTAAAATCAGCTGGAGTTTCTTAAAAGCAGAATCTTTAAAAGGGGGAAAGAAAAGAGAGAGAGAGTGACATGCCAGACCTCAACAGCTACAAAAGGAGCAAGCAAGCATTCGAATACTGTTTTCAAGGTGTGGAGGCAGGAGAGGGGCATTATATCTTCCATTGTGTAACTGCTAAAGCAAAGAAAATCTTCAAGAACGAGGCTGAACCTTAATCATATAATTACATTTAGCATCTCTGACACCAAGAAAAAGACACCAGACAAATCTAGAAAATGAGACATTTTATAAGACAAGTAGATTTTAAAAAGTCGATTCATAAAAGGACAGCTTTAAGTTAAAAGAAGCTAACGAGATTTAACAACCAAGTATAATGTGAACCTGATTATATTAATAAGACATTAAACTCAGGGGTGAGTTTGAGCAAACCCCAGGAGATAATGAAGGACAGGGAAGCCTGGCATGTTGCAGGCCATGGGGTCACAAAGAATCAGATGTGACTGAGTGACTGAACAACAACAAAGTCAGGGGGAAATATAAGCTATTAAGATACTTGGGGAGCAATTGAGGAATTTTGAATATGTACCAAATATTAGTACTGTTTTTATTTTTTTGTTCAAGTGTACTAATGATATGTGGTTATATAGAATAAAGTCTGTAATGATGTATGTGGCTTACTATCAGATGGTTCAGTAAAAAAAATAAAATTTATTACAAAGTGTATATATACTAGTTTTTGTGCTGTACTTTCAGCCATTGTGCATTTTAAGTACTTGCATAATGAAAAGTTGGAAATGTAAAGAAAATAGTTAACATGATATCTAAATAAACATTGATGGAATTTGAAATGCTAACAAGATGAAACCGAATATCTGGACAATACTACCACCCCAGCTGGGCATGAAAGATCGATGTTGAAATATTCTAAATTTCATATACTGATCAGTGTGTATACACTCAGTCATGTCCGACTCTTTACCACCCCATGGACTATAGAGCCTGCCAGGCTCTTCTGTCCATGGGGTTGTCCAGGCAAGGATACTGAAGTGGTTGCTGTTTCCTTCTCCAAGGGCATCTTTCCAACTCAGGGATGGAACACATATCTTGTGCCTCCTGCATTGGCACGCAGATTCTTTACCACTGCACCATTTGGAAAGCCCAATTTTTTTTTTTTAAGAGAGTCAATTATAATTTTTATAAATTTTAAGGTTAGGAAGAAAGTATTTTGCATTTTTCTGTGTATTTACCATTTTCAGTCCTCTGCACTTACTTGTGGAGAAGGCAATGGCACCCACTCCAGTACTCTTGCCTGGAAAATCCCATGGACGGAGGAGCCTGGTAGGCTGCGGTCCATGGGGTCGGCTAGAGTTGGACACGACTGAGCAACTTCACTTTCACTTTTCACTTTCATGCATTGGAGAAGGAAATGGCAACCCACTCCAGTGTTCTTGCCTGGAGAATCCCAGGGACGGGGGAGCCTGGTGGGCTACCGTCTATGGGGTCACACAGAGTCGGACATGACTGAAGCGACTTAGTTAGCAGCAGTACTTACTTGTGTAGTCACAAATATCCATCTGGTAACATTTTCCTTATGCCCAAAGAATTTTATTTAATATTTTTGGAGTGCTGGTCTACTGACAATGAGTATTTTCAGTTTTTATGTCTGAAAAGAAATGCTATAGAGTTGTGTATTTTTTCTTTAATATTTTAAAATACTATGTTACTCCACTATATTGTGGCTCTCCTTGTTGCTGTCATTATTCTTATTTGTTAATTTGTGTATGATTGCTTTTGACCTTGGCTGCTTTTAAGATATTGTGACTAATATTTGACATTTTTACATCTGATTGTGATATGCTGTGGTATTTTCTTCATATTTTCTCTGTTTGACCTCCTTGGACTTTTTTGGTCTGTTTCTAGTCTTTGTTAATTTTGGAAAAAAACTTCAGACATGGCTTCACATATTTTTCTCTCTCTTTTCTGGTATTTGAGCTACATGCATTTAGGCCACTTGACACTATCCCACAGCTCACTGATGCTTCATTATATTTTGTCTTCTTTTCTCTCTTTCATTTTGGATAGTTTCTATTGCTAGAAATAGTGTTTGGATAGTTTTTATTGCTATTGCCATAAAAGTGAATTAAATAATGCCATTTCTAGCAACATGGATGAATCTAGAGATTATCATACTAAACGAAATCAGACAAAGATAAATATAGGGTATCATTTATATGCGGAATCTTTAAAAAAAAAATTCGACAAGTGAACTTATTCACAAGAAAGAAAAAGACAGACTTCAAAAACGGATTTATGGTCACCAAAAGGGTAGGGGCAGGAGGGATAAACTGGAATCCTGGGATTGATACATACATACTACTATATATAAGATAGATAACTAATAAGGACCTACTGTATAAACACAGGAACTCCACTCAATACTCTAAAGACCTAGATGGGAAAACAATATGAAAATATGTATGTATATGTAAATGCATAACTAAATCACTTTGCTGCACACCTGAAACTAACACAACATTGTAAATCGAGTATTCTCCAATATAAAATTTCTAAAAAAGAAATCTTTGGGGAAAAAACTACACTATACACTTGGATGAACCTTTGAAATATAATTTGAGTGAAAAGTTACAGAAGAATGCAAATAGTAGGACACCATTTATAAGTCAAGAAAAATGAAATAAAGATACTATTGAAATACATCCATATTCGACAAAATTGTAATGAAAGCAGTGGAAGGATGAAAATTTTAGAATACTCGTGGTTACGCTCGTGGGTGGGGCAGGTGGGGACATGGAACTGGAGCGGAATATTGAAGAGTCTGAATACATTCTGCAATGCTCTGTTTCTTAAGTTGGGGAGTAGACTGATGAGTGCCTACTTGATGATTATGTTTCATAACTTATACGTTTGCATAATAAACTTCATAAAAACTGAAAAACAAGCAAAATAAACTCTATTGCTAAATTCTTGAGTACTCTGCAACTTCCAGGAGCCCTTCACACAGACGGCCCTGAAGAAATCCTCTCTGCGTCAGATAAGACCCGTGTTTCCATCCTGGCCCAGATTACTTCTCTCTGCTGCTGCTGCTGCTGCTAAGTCGCTTCAATCGTGTCGGACTCTGTGCGACCCCATAGACGGCAGCCCACCAGGCTCCCCCCTCCCTGGGATTCTCCAGGCAAGAACACTGGAGTGGGTTGCCATTTCCTTCTCCAGTGCAGGAAAGTGAAAAGTGAAAGTGAAGTCGCTCAGTCGTGTCTGACTCTTCACGACCCCATGGACTGCAGCCCACCAGGTTCCTCCGTCCATGGGATTTTCCAGGCAAGAGTACTGGAGTGGGGTGCTCCAGTACAAATCAGCCTGCTGATTTAGCTGTTCTAAAGGTATCAGAGAACCACTTCAGAGTACCTGCTCTGAAGATATCAAGAACAAATTTGTGAAAGGAAAGTAGGCAAACTGAGTAGGGACTACTTTCCTGAGTGCAAGTATACATCTTAACCATTGTGAAACAAAGTCCTCCAAAGAAAACAAGTAAAGGAGACAGGAACTCTGGTTTGGGGGTTATGGAAAGGCTTCAGGCAGAAGGCAGCAATCAGAAGGGGCCTTGAAAAGTGAGTAGGATTTTGATAGATGAATGAACATTCTCTTTAGAGGGAAATGTAATGAGATGGTTGGATGGCATCACCAACTTGTTGAACAAGAGTTTGAGCAAGCTCCGGGAGTTGGTGATGGACAGGGAGGCCTGACGTCCTGCAGTCCATGGGGTCGCAAAGAGCTGGAAACAACTGAACAACTGACTGAACTGATCATGAGAAAACATTACAGGGATTTTGGACTTTGCTCCTTTGGTTTCACGCATTCACACAGGAAGAGAGCAGGTGACAAAAACTGGATTGAAGTAACAGCAGAGAGTTAGGATGGTGTGTTAAGGAGACAAGTCTTTATTCTTTAGACCATGAGAGGCCACTGAGGACTGTTGAATAAATGTTTAACATGGCCAGACCTCTCTATGAAGATTTAAATAATTAATCTTGAACTTCCCTGGTGGTCCGGTGGTTAAGAGTCCACCTGCCGATGCAGGGGACATGGGTTCAATCCCTGGTCCAGGAAGATTCCAAATGCTCCTGGGCAGCTAAGCCCATGTACCACAGCTACTGGAGCCTGCATGCCCTAAACCCCATGCTCTGCAATAAGGCACGCAACTAGAGCCCCCTGATTCCCCAACTAGGGAAAGTGCACGCTCAGCAACAAAGACCCAGCACAGCTAAAAATAATTAAAATAAATAAGCAAATAATCGTGAGAACTTACTAGGGAT
>NW_011491015.1:1424300-1425348 GCF_000754665.1 Bison bison bison | reverse complement strand
AAGTCAGTGATGCCATCCAGCCATCTCATCCTCTGTCGTCCCTTTCTCCTCCTGCCCCTAATCCCTCTCAGCATCAGAGCCTTTTCCAATGAGTCAACTCTTCGCATCAGGTGGCCAAAGTACTGGAGTTTCAGCTTTAGCATCATTCCTTCCAAAGAAATCCCAGGGCTGATCTCCTTCAGAATGGACTGGTTGCATCTCCTTGCAGTCCAAGGGACTCTCAAGAGTTTCTCCGACACCACAGTTCAAAAGCATCAATTCTTCGGTGCTCAGCCTTCTTCACAGCCCAACTCTCACATCCATACATGACTACTGAAAAAACCATAGCCTTGATAGATGGACCTTTGTTGGCAAAGTCATGTCTCTGCTTTTTAATATGCTATCTAGGTCAGTCATAACTTTCCTTCCAAGGAGTAAGTGTCTTTAATTTCATGGCTGCAATCACCATCTGCAGTGATTTTGGCAGCCGGATGACAATATACAGCCTTGACGTACTCCTTTTCCTATTTGAAACCAGTCTTTTGTTCCATGTCCAGTTCTAACTGTTGCTTCCTGACCTGCATACAGGTTTCTCAAGAGGTAGGTCAGGTGGTCTGGTATTCCCATCTCTTGAAGAATTTTCCACAGTTTATTGTGATGCACACAGTCAAAGGCTTTGGCATAGTCAGTAAAGCAGGCTTATGAAGCTGCCGCCTGATACTGACACTTGGTAGTATGTATGACTTACATACATAGTAAATAGTACATAGTACCTACATAGTAGGCGTAGTATGACTTTTCCTCTATGTATCTATCTATTGATGAGGCTCATATGCTTTTAGTATTAATCAGCACAGCTGACTTCCAATCAGTTAGCTTCGGTCTAATCCGAAAAAGAATAATAAACCTAATATTAGCCCTCCTAACCAATCTTACACTAGCCACACTACTAGTTATTATCGCGTTCTGACTCCCTCAACTAAATACATACTCAGAAAAAACAAGCCCATGTGAATGCAGATTTGATCCTATAGGATCAGCCCACCTTCCTTTCTCCATAAAATTTTTT
>NW_011491015.1:1408549-1424200 GCF_000754665.1 Bison bison bison | reverse complement strand
CAGCTTTTTCGATGATCCAGCGGATGTTGGGAATTTGATCTCTGGTTCCTCTGCCTTTTCTAAAACCAACTTGAACATCTGGAAGTTCACGGTTCACATACTGCTGAAGCCTGGCTTGGAGAATTTTGAGCATGACTTTACTAGCGTGTGAGATGAGCGCAATTGTGCGGTAGTTCACTGCCCCAGTGACTCATAATCCAGCTGAATTGGAAGACTATAAATCAAAAGGGTAAAGAAACATGACAGTTTTCCAGCTTCCCTGAAATGGGTCTTTAGTGTGTGCCTTCCTTATCTGGTTGAAATCAGTGTGACTAACCAAAAGTGTCTAAATTAAAGTACAAAAGCAAATAGTTAATTTCTGCCTTGCTCAGCCCATTTTAAATTGAGTTGAGTGGTAATTAAGTGGTATAATTCTAGGACAGAGGTCATTACCCATTCTTAGGAAAGGCACATTCCTGTAGGAATAACCGCAGGATTCCATGTCCACAAGTCGCACGGACCCTCTTTTTAAAGCACAGACTACAGGAATCTGGACAGCCACGTGGTGTGCAGTGCCCATTGGAGGAGGACTCGCCTTCCCTGGGCAGTAGGTTCCAAGAAAGGGGCTTCTCTCACAGACAGGCAGCAGGTCTTTTGATGCTAAGTGTGCCTGACAGAATCCTCTTTTGCATCCCTTAAGCCTGATCTTTAAATTAGTTGTTTTGTGAATCTATCAGTCTGGATAAATGCAGCAACCTGCCTCAGAGGTTGGTAAGGTGATCTGTTTATCACTGGGTACCGACAGATCTTGACTACATGGAGCAAGCTGGGTATCTTCCTCTCCACCTATCCATCATCCCCTAAGCGCCAACACACCCTATTGGAAAGGAAGAGTCTGCCGAGACATCTGCTAGAATTACATTGTACTTCATCTTACTTTGGAAGTAATGAGATCGTTTAATGTGAAATGTAATTTAAAAGTGCAATGGGGCTTTTTTCTTCTCCCCTCCCTTGGTAATAGCTTCAGATTCTTGTGCAGCTTGACTGACACATGAGTAACAAGGGTGGAATGAAACCTATTCCTTTCAGAAAATGAGTGTCCGCGGAGAGAGCAGGATGGAAAGCAGCCATGGGGTGGGTCTTTGAAGACTTTGCCTCTGCCTCCAGCTCATCTCCGGAGAAGGCAATGGCACCCCACTCCAGTACTCTTGCCTGGAAAATCCCATGGACGGAGGAGCCTGGTGGGCTGCAGTCCATGGGGTCACGAACAGTCAGACACGACTGAGCGACTTCGCTTTCACTTTTCACTTTCATGCTTTGGAGTAGGAAATGGCAACCCACTCCAGTGTTCTTGCCTGGAGAATCCCAGGGACGCGGGAGCCTGGTGGGCTGCCGTCTATGGGGTCTCACAGAGTCGGACACGACTGAAGTGACTTAGCAGCAGCAGCAGCCAGCTCATCTCCCAACTTGTCCACGATTCCTGACTGCGCTCCACACAAAGCCTGGTTCACAGTGAAGAGAAGACTTCAAAAACATGCATATTAGGCTACCTCCAAAGTGAGACACGAAGAAACAGCTCAAACCATATTCCCTTCCCTTTTCCTCCACTCACCTGCTTTAGAAAATGATACTCTGCCCTTCCAGGATATAAAAACAGAGCAGCTGATTCAGATCAAAGATGCCAGGTCCATTAGCAGTTTCCAGTGTATTTGTTACGCCTTGAGGGGTGTAACATGGGAAATTATTAGCACTGGGTGAGGCTGGAAATGTAGTCTTCTGGAAGAATTTCACAGTCAAGGTGAAGTCCCATAAGGCAGCTCATAGTTTTAGATTCACACGTTTAAGAAGAAAAGTGGTAATTGTATGAAAAATGTTACCGAAGCTCAAAAAACAGAGCTAAAACATCTCAGTCTTTGGGAGGAATGATACAAGATGTGAGATTTGTTACCAGTGTTACCTGTTGGCATCAATAACAACACCCTGTGTTGCCATAATTTAAATATATGATCAATATAAAAATCAGTACAGTCAAAAAAGAGAGGTAGAGATACAAATGCTAGTTATGTTAACAGACTAGAAGGTGATGGCACCAGGAAATTGGATTTGTGCTTGCTTCATTATTATTACTACTTCTGAGGGTGTTTAGAGTTATTCAACCCTGAAAACCATGAAGTAGAGGCAGGTGAAGAGTTACATATCTTTTAATTGGCTTCTGCAGGAACTAGCCATGCAACCCTGAGCAAGTCACTTCACATCTCTTAGTAATGGTTAGTAGTTCAGTTAGTCGTGTCCGACTCTTTGCAACCCCATGGACTGCAGTAAGCCAGGCCTCCCTGTCCATCACCAACTCCTGGAGTTTACTCAAATTCACGTCCATTGAGCTGGTGATGCCATCCAACCATCTCATTCTCTGTCATCCCCATCTCCTCCTGCCTTCAATCTTTCCCAGCATCAGGGTCTCTCCCACTGAGTCAGTTCTTCACATCAGGTGGCCAAAGTATTGGAGTTTCCACTTCAGCATTGGTCCTTCCAATGAATATTCAGGGCTGATTTCCTTTAGGATGGACTGGTTGAATCTCTTTGCTGTCCAAGGGACTCTCAAGAGTCTTCTCCAACACCATAGTTCAAAAGCATCAATTCTATGGCGCTCAGCCTTCTTTATAGTCCAATTCCCACATCCATACATGGCTACTGGAAAAACCATAGCTTTGACTAGCAAACCTTTGTTGGCAAAGTAATGTCTCTGGCTGCACTCACCATCTGCAGTGATTTTGGAGTAGAAAACAACAAAGTCTGTCACTATTTCCTCCGTTTCCCCATCTATTTGCCATGAAGTGATGGGACCAGATGCCATGATCTTAGTTTTCTGAATGTTGAGTTTTAAGCCAACTTTTTCACTCTCCTCTCTCACTTTCATCAAGAGGCTCTTTAGTTCTTCTTTGCTTTCTGCCATAAGGGTGGTGTCATCTGCATATCTGAGGTTATTGATATTTCTCCTGACAGTCTTGATTCCAGCTTGTGCTTCATCTAGTCCAGCATTTCTCATGATGTACTCTGCATATAAGTTAAATAAGCAGAGTGACTATATACAACCTTGACATACTCCTTTCCCTATTTGGAACTAGTCTGTTGTTCCAAGTCCAGTTCTAACTGTTGCCTCCTGACCTGCATACAGATTTCTCAGGAGCCAGGGAAGGTGGTCTGGTATTCCCATCTCTTTAAGAATTTTCCACAGTTTGTTGTGGTCCACATAATCAAAGGCTTTGGCACAGTCAATAAAGCAGAAATAGATGTTTTTCTGGAACTCTCTTGCTTTTTTGATAATCCAGCGGATGTTGGCAATTTGATCTCTGGTTCCTCTGCCTTTCCTAAAACTAGCTTGAACATCTGGAAGTTCACAGTTAACAAACATACTGTTGAAGCCTGACTTGGAGAATTTTGAGCATTATTTTGCTAGCATGTGAGATGAGGGCAACTGTGTGGTAGTTTGAGCATTCTTTGGCATTGCCTTTCTTTGGGATTGGAATGAAAACTGACCTTTTCCAGTCCTGTGGCCACTGCTGAGTTTTCCAAATTTGCTGGCCTATTGAGTGCAGCACTTTCACAGCATCATCTTTTAGGATTTGGAATAGCTCAACTGGAATTCCATCACCTCCGCTAGCTTTGTTCGTAGTGATGCTTCCCAAGGCGCACTTGACTTCACATTCCAGGATGTCTGGCTCTAGGTGAGTGATCACACCATTGTAATTATCTGGGTCATGAAGATCTTTTTTGTACAGTTCTTCTGTGTATTCTTGACACCTCTTCTTAATATCTTCTGCTTCTGTTAGGTCCATGTGATTTCTGTCCTTTATTAAGCCCATCTTTGCATGAAATATTCCCTTGGTATCTCTAATTTTCTTGAAGAAATCTTTAGTCTTTCCCATTCTGTTATTTTCCTCTATTTCTTTGCACTGATCACTGAGAAAGGCTTTCTTATCTCTCCTTGCTATTCTTTGGAACTCTGCATTCAAATGGGTATATCTTTCCTTTTATCCTTTACCTTTCAATTCTCTTCTTTTCTCAGCTATTTGTAAGGCCTCCTCAGACAACCATTGTGCCTTTTTGCATTTCTTTTTCTTGGGGATGGTCTTGATCCCTGCCTCCTGTACAACATCATGAACCTCCATCTATAGTTCTTCAGGCACTCTGTCTATCAGATCTAATCCCTTGAATCTATTTCTCACTTCCTCTGAATAATCTTAAGGGATTTGATTTAGGTCATACCTAAATGGTCTAGCAGTTTTCCCTACTTTCTTCAATTTAAGTCTGAATTTGGCAATAAGAAGTTTATGATCTGAGCCACAGTCAGCTCCTGGTCTTGTTTTTGCTGACTCTATAGAGCTTCTCCATCTTTGGCTGCAAAGAATATAATCAATCTGATTTCAGTGTTGGCCATCTGGTGATGTCCATGTGTAGAGTCACCTCTCTTGACCTCATTTTTTCTCATCTACAAAAGGAAGCTATTGCTAGTGAATAACTTATCCTTATATAAAGCACCTGGTATATGTATTTTTTTAAAAGCTCATTAGGTACTCTTCAAAGGTATTTAAAAATGTCCAGTAGAGCCTTTTCAGCCTGGTCCACAAACCAATAACACCCTCAAGACCTAAAGCTCACCAGCAAGGCAGACTCTCACCCATTACTTCATACCTACCTCATTGGAATACGTGTTTTAACAGGAGTCAGGTGATTCATATTGCTCTTAAAATCCTAATTTGCATGCAGCATATCTGGGGTAGGATCTGAGGCTCTGCCCTTCCTAGTAAGCTCCCAGGTTATGCCTATACCACTGATCTAAGGGCAACAATTTGGTTAGTAAGGTCTAAAGCAGGGGTACCCAACTTCCAGAGTCTAATGATTGATGATCTGAAGTAGAGCTGATATAATAACAGAAATAAAATGCACAATAAATGTAATGCCCTTAACTTATCCTGAAACCATCCCCCTAACCTGGTCCGTGGAAAAACTGTCTTCCATAAAACCAGTCCCTGTTACCAAAAAGATTGGGGACCACTGGTCTAAAGAATGTCTACCACATTGGAGATACCTAGTAAAATAATCTAGAGCACCCATTCTCAAACTGGGTGCCTCAGGATCACCTGGAGGGTTGTTAAACCACAGATGAATAGGCCCCACCTCCAGAGCTTCTCAGTCAGTAGATCTGGGAAGCACCCATAATTTGCCTTTTTAACAAGTTCCCAGGTGATACTGATGCAACCGTCCAGGGATCACCTTTTGAGTAGTAGTGGTCTCCAGACTTAAGTGGAAAATAAAAGATTAAATATTACAAGAACAGGAAAACAGGATGTTAGTCCAGCATGATTTTTAATTATAATGTACAATGTTAAAACCTACAATGTACAACAGAGATTACTTGAAGGATGTACAGGTTAAAATCTAAAATGTACAATGCAGATTGCTTAAAGGAATTGTGTGTGCGTGCTCAGTTGCTTCAGTCTTGTCTGACTCTTTGCAACCCCATGGACTGTAGCCCACCAGGCTCCTCTGTCCATGGGATTCTCCAGGCAAGAATTCTGCAGTGGATTGCCATGTCCTCCTCTAGGGCATCTTCCTGACCCAAGGACCAAACCCGTATCTACCAGCAACAGCAGGCGGTTCTTTACCACTAGCGCCACCTGGGAAGCCCTAAGGAGTTGATACGAAAGAGGAATTTGCGCATTTCTCTATTTGCCAGATTTAATTGACAATAAAAGATTACCCCCCTTAAAACCACCCCTTTCTTCCTAGGCTCCAGTTCCAGAAGCAGCAGCTCTTCTAAGCCATTGACCTTTTCCAGTTACACAAAGTGACTACTGGCTTTTAGAGATAAGCACGTGGATTTGAATGGAAAAGGGGAGTTTAAGAAACACAGGAGGGTGCAATGACTAAAAATACAGGCATAAATGACCAAGTGAGTGAGCATATTAAAGCTGGATATCCTCAGATTTAGCAAGGTGGATATGTCCATATACTCACCATTTTTTGTTTATTTATGTTCCAGTGTGGTCCTAAAAGTTTTTAAAATATTTTGAAAATGGATCCTGGCTTTATTAACCTCAAGGTGTTGAGCTGGGGAATATTAAGTCTCCATAGTGCAGGAAGTACAGTACTGAGTCTCCACTGTTGCCCTTTGTTGCTGGTGGAACTATAAGCTAGGCTCTGTCCTTTACAGAGAAGCAGCTGTCTCCACTGGGCACATAATCATATATGCCTGGCAGATTAGATCCCACAGCCATAGCCTTTCAACGTAAATGCCCTCAGATTTAAGAAGGCTGTAACACCTGCTGACTCCAGCCCAGGTTTATTTCAAAGGGCAGTTATCCCATCTCCTGAAAAAGAGCTGATGCTTCAGAATTGGGGGAACAAATGCAAAATATAATAGTCATAATAATTTTTAAATTGTATACAATATAATGGAATATTCCTAATATGAGATATTCACTGTAGTTATGTAGATGATAACAGATTGTCCACAACTGCCCAGAGTTTGGTCAATAGAACATTACATAGCCATTAAAAATTATGTCTGTGAATACCAAGTAATAATTATTGCATTATGGCAACAAACATTTTTGAGGTTAAGTTAAAAGAGAAAACAATGAAACAGCACCGCATCTAGAGCTTAATTACTGCTGTATTTTTTAAATTCGATAACCTAGAAACACCTGAAAGAAAACATCACAAAATTAGGCATTTTGTGTTTGCAGGACTCTTAAATTTTGCTCTTTTCCCCTTAATCACTGTTTAATGTAAGTGTGCACTAAGTTTATCATGACAAAATGAACCATTTTTAAAATTATGGCTTTTAAAATTATGTGCTGATAACATGAAAAGTAAAAAGGAAGATAAGAAATTATAACTCTCTAATTACAGTTATGCTAAAATATCTACTTGTTAAAAATAGAAGTCAAGGCATTAGCAGTGTTGCTTTTATGAGGATTTAGAGCAACGGGGCTGGGGAGCGGGTGGCGGGGGGGAGGTTCTCTAATTCCCAAATGTATTCAGTGGGGTTTTCAAAAGAAACAAATGCAAAATATGAGAAAATGAGTGTCAGCACCTTTGCCGTTCATAGGCACAGGAGACTTCTCAAAGAAGCTCCTGAAATTTGGGGGAATCCATCTTAAAATGAAATGAAACAACAGCTTGCTCTTGACATTTTTTTCTCCCATTGAAGAGCTTGGAGGACAGATTCCGGCCTCACTCCGCCACCCCATGCCTGATCCTGGTCTCCCACAAGGGGTCAATGTAGCTGGGAGTTTTCTGCTCTCCTCACTTGGATGAGAGCCCAGTGGAGGCTCATGCCCTACCTCTCAGGACCTCAGGGGAGGTAACAATGCCTGTAAAGCAGAATCCTATAAACCAGAATCCAGGGGAGGTCACCACATCTGTAAACTAGAATCCAGTCCCTGGCAGCCTCACTCCCATAGGTGTTGGCTAGCACGACTTTGTGCCCATCAGCTATATGGGCTACACACATACCAGTTCTATATGTACCATCAGCTATATAAATACCAACTTCATGTAACCACGAGTGCCCACAGATTTGGGACTCAGGACACACTTGCATGCAGAGAGCAATAATCCTATTTGTAACCAGCATGCCCAAGGAGGGCCACGTATCTGTCAATCAGGGTCCCATCTTGTGATGCTGTGCAGAATCTCAGTGGAAAACAAAAAGTCCTCTCACCCTGAGTCCTGAGGTCCTAGGAATTTTGCCAGTAAACTTGGGGAAATTGAACTCTTTTTCATGTTGTGAGCCCCGTCAAGATGTTAAAGTGTGTTCATGCTGATCTCCAAATAATGTTCCAAATAATGACAAACCATCCCCCTAGAGTACACAAGAGGACTCAGGAATTCATTTGTTCATTCACTCCATTCATTCAACGGCTACTTGAGGACCTTCTGTACACAAACAGTGTGCCAGGTTACAGGTAAGTGGTGCATGCGACAGCAGCCACTCCTAACGAGCTGGAGCAGATTCAGAGACAGAAGTAAGGAGGCAGGCTCATGGAACGTGTGGAGGCACTCCCTGCTGTCAGCATGGGGAGCAGAAGAACAATGGGCTCTCTGGGAGAACTGGGGTCTCAGCTGACCAGGGACACACAGGGGGAAGTCAACCTGGCAAATGTGACGGCAAGTGGGGGAGTGGAAAGGGGAAGAACCTTCTAGAAAGAAGAACAGCCAGGACAAGAGCGAAGGGATGAGAGAGTTCTAGGAGAATAAACAGGACGGGGAGGGGAAGGGACAGGGATTTTCAAGGGCGTCATAAGCCATGTTGTCTTGGTAACACCCTTCAAAGCTACCTGCCTCCCCCACCTGCTAATCTTGGGGATGGAGGAGGGAGCTGATGACAATCGGAGCCCAGGTCACAACTGGACCAGTGTCACTGGTTACGGGCCTTTCCTTGTGAATGCAGTGAGCTTGAAAATGTCCAGCCTCCCATCATATTCTCTTGGGTTTGACTGTTTGCCTTCCTTTCATTGGCCTCTTTTTCTCCAGGACTCCTTTCTTGTCAGAGCATCTGGTTCCTATGGAATGTCTGGAGCTATCTCTTACTCTGGAAGGTCCTGCCCTGTGGAGGCCATGTGGTAACTAAGGTAGCACCCAAGAGAAGGGAGGCAACCTCCAGACCCTTAAAACTGCCTACTCTCAGCTCAAGGTCCTTTGACTGATGGCTGTGACCTCAACATGATAGCTACAAATGTCTGTTCATCAGATAATGTATAAAACGGGATGCTTAAAAGGTTGCAAAGACTGTCAATGTAAAAAATAGGGTCTATGGAATATGAATATACAAAATGGTAAGATTGCTTAGGCTTCTCTGGGAAAGTGATTGAGACACTGAGGTCACATCGGAACCTAGCTCAAAGCAGATGTCTAGTATAAGCTCCTTCCTTTCATCTCCTTCATTCCTCTGAGCCCTAGAGTTCACAAAAACATGGCCAGTTAAAGTCAGCTGTGAAAATCCACAAAAGGAGCCCTATAGAGAACAACAAGCATAAAATGTTTTAAGGGGGAACAAAAGATCATTGTACCCTGAACACACAGTCAGGGACAATTTTCTGTTAGGCATTGTGCAAAGAAACCACTTTGCTCTTGGGAAGTTGTCTGTCCACTGGTGAGAGGAGTCCACCCAAATGACACAATTTATGATTCAAACTACATACAGAGGAAGAACAAAGGGATGGAGCTACTGAAACAGGCGCCATCCCTCCCAGCTGGGAAAGCTCTGGATGGTTTTGTGGAGGAGGGGGGCATTTGGGAGAGTGATACGGTGTGGATTCCAGAGTAATAGAAAGACCCAAGGCAGGGAGGAAGGAAACACAGGAAAGAGAAAAGTTCAGTTGGGTTGCCCATGAAATGAACCAGATGTTAGAACCAAGGGAAGGCAGGTTGGAAAGTCCCACTGGGATAAGGGGATGTCAGGTTTAGAGGGCGCCCGCTTTCTGCTGACTCCAGGAATTCCATCCTGCCTGGCTGGGGTCTCTGGGGACACTGGGTCAGGATGGAACATGGGGAGTGAGTACAGTTGACGAGAGACACTTGTGACCACCAGCGGCACATATTCACACTTTTGTGTGACATGACACATGGAGCCTGGGAGCACTCCATGACACTGAAGCCCCCGGCCAAGCCTCGCACCAACCTCACTTGAGTAATTGCCCTGTTTCCAGCCTTGGTAACCATGTACTTGGCCCCCTCTCTGCTCATCACATTTCAGAAAACCACTGCCACTCTCCCCAGGGCTGACCTAGGGACATGGTCAGCCTAGGGACATCCCAGGCAGCATGGTCAAAAGACACAGTCAGGATCCAGGACACTGACAGAGCAGCCTGGGATGACTGACGACAAAAGGCAGCCACGCTCCTGGCCTGTGCTTGGCAGATTCAGGGCGACAGCTGTGGAAAAGCAGCACGTGCTTCATTTCTGCCTATTCCGCATGGCCTCCTAGCCCTCTGCTGCTGAGAAGAGTGCAGAGTATCCCATGTGAGCCTCTCGTGAGCCACGATACTGCTTTTCCTGAAGGCCCTTTCATTACAGCATGTTTCCGTGTCTCAGTGTTTACTGCCCTTCCATCCTAACTTGCCCATGGCCAACAGCTGTCATAGTCATCCATGTAGACAAACTTGGAGTACCCTCTCTCCTCTCCCAGCCCCCAGATGTCCTGTCAATCCTCTCCACGTCTGTATCCCATATGGTGGAAGGAACACCCTCCACGAGGAGGAGCAGTCGACAACTCAAATGATGAGACAGAGTTCCAATTGAATGCCTTGTTAAACACACATGATCAACCCCAAATAAAACGATGCACTGCTGATAAGGAACCACTGGCCCCAAGGGGATGATCCCTGGGAAAAACACATTCTGTAACCAAATCTCTGACATATGCAATAAGGAGGCACCCCCTTTTAAATATGAGCCAATAACATATAACAGTAAGCAGGATATTGAGGAAAATCAGCATTATTATTACTGGTAGATTTAAATCATGCTCACAAAAAAACTCAGATTTTTTAAACCTCTGATTTCTGAAGAGATTTTCACTTGAAAGTACATTATGTAAATAAAATAGGGCATTTGCTTTTGACAGAAACAATGATGATTGAGATCATAGGATAGTCAATAAAATCCTCTTAACCCATAATTACACTGAAGAGCACTCGTGCCAAACCAGTCTTGAGCACAGTCTGTATCTCCATCTCTGTCTCCTCTGGAGGTCCTTTGCTTATGGCCACCAGTCAAGTTCTACCTCATTACAGAGATGAAAGGCAGGGACCTCTTCCTCCAAGAAGACCTCCTTACAACTCAGACAAGAGAAAGCTCTATCCCTTTATGCTCCTGGAATGCTTTTATAGCCTACTACATTGTGGGCTATAATACACATGTCTTCTTTGCCCTGTTCAGCTGGGAGTCCCTTACTGGGAGAGAGGACACCTTGATCATTTTGTCCACTCTACAGTAGATATCTTGATGTTTTTCAAAGACTAGTCCTTTCATAAAAGTGTTTTAATTGAAAAACACATGTCTGATGTTAAACCAAGCAGAATAATGAAGAATAAATGGAACCTTGAGAAAATGACTGATGGTGCCTTATCTACAGTTGGATGCACAGAAAAGGCTAATAAAATTTAAACCTGAAAAACAACAGAAAGAAGAAATGTCTTTCTTAGGACAGCATTCCATTGTATGGCTCGGCCATACTTTAATCAACCTCTAATTACTGAACACATGCAGTACTGGGATTTTTTTTCCATTAATAAAGAATCATACAATGAGCAAAAATGAACTATCAATTTTGTGGGTATAATTATTACTTTAGAATAAACTACTGGAAGGCAGTTTGACCCATAAATGTGCATATGTGTGTTTAAGACTTTATATGAATTGATACTTCTAAGTGGGAATTCTAATGTTTCATAAATAGGTGTAACCTTTGCATGTGTTTTCTGTTAGCTGTGCTCAGTTCAAGTTAAGGAATTCCCCTTCCTTCATAGTTACAGTTTGGCTCTTGAATTTGTGCTGGATTTTATCCAGCGTGTGTTGTCTGCTCCTCTTCTAGGCCTTCACTCTGTTGGGCCCCTGGATCCACATGCTCTGTGTGAGGAAGGGGGCTTGCTGGCCATCTAGTGATTGGCTGGGTTCAGCCAGTGCAGGGACCTTTAAGAAAGCTAATGAGGTGTTGGTGGGGGAGAAGGGAGAAGCTCAGCACATCCACTCTCCCCGCCTCCTCACTATTTTCTTGTCAGTAGGTGCATTTCTCTAAAAAGGACCACAGCTTTGATTAGATGCCCCCACTGCACAGTTTCTGGAAAATATTCCCTCCTCTTGCCCTTCAAGCTTTGGGCAGCAGGGAATATGCAGGGAGCATCTCTCCACTCTTACTAATCCTGGGGCGTTACACCTTGCTTTGTGGACTCCTGCAACCCAACCCACATCTCTACAGAGACCCTTCCTTAAACTCTCCCACTCACCCTTCTGAGTGTTCCAACTACTACTTGACAGGCTTGGACTGACATAGTAACTGGTACCAGGAGTAGTTCAGAGGCCGTGTGGCAGCACAGAACCGTTAAAGATAACATGGACACAATTTCTAAAATTAACAATGGTGTCTTTTGTGAAAATGCAAATATTTTAACCCACAATGCCTGTGACAATGATTAATTTGATGATGGATCCCCTAGAAATTAAATAAATGGACAGCTTATCAGGTGTACTGAACATTCTGGTTCTAGTGGGCAGAATCCTAATATAAATCACTATCATGGGTTTCTACCACCTCACATACATTTTCTAGTCATAAACTGGTTTACAGACCCAGAGTAGGTTTTATCCTTTGAGGAAGAACACTGCAGTGAGGCCACAGGTATATGCTATGAATTTTCCCCTAGGCCTTCCCCAGAAGGAAGAAAATGTTCAGGAAAAGGAATACCTAGACCTTCCAAAGGTTATTAGATTCTGTCTGTGAACTAATGTCAGGCTCTGGGGATTGACAAGTGGCCCATGCTGGCAGTTCAGAGTGGTGACTTATGTAAATTAGATGATGCATAGAGTTTCGGAGTGACTCCACCTCTCCATTAGTCTAGTGGGACTCATCATGGTTTATTTGTCCAGTTCCAACATGTAGAGGTCCAAAGACTTGAGAAATACAGAAGTGGTAACTCTTAACACAGCCCCATTTAACAAATTATTTGGCTTATAAAAAAAACCAGATGGCATTCCAACACAACTGTAGATAATTGTTTCTCCTGAACTCAGAGAGTAAGAGAAATGTAAGTAAAATTAAGAGAGGCCCACTCTCAGCTAAAGAGCCAAAAGAATTCCCTTGAAGAAAAACAATGAAACAGACCTATTCAGTCTAACAGACACCACGTTTGAAAAGGAGGTAATGAACATACTGAAGGAATTAAGAAAGGCTATTGACAGATTACTCAAAAAAGAACTAAAAATGATAAGGAGAAGCCAAGAAAAATTAGAAAATTCATTAGCCGAGATAAAAGCTGAGCCAAAGGCAATGAACAGAAGAATGAATAATGCAGAAGAAAGATTAAGTGATTGGCAAGATAGAATAATGGCAATTATCCAATCAGAACAACAGAAAGCCAAATTGGGGGCGGGGGGGGGCGGGAATGAAAGCGACATAAGAGACCTATGAGACAGTATAAAGTGTGCTGATCTACACATAATCGGGGTTACAGAGGAGAAGAAAGAAAAAGGGGACTGATTATGTATTTGAAGAAATTATGGCTAAAAACGTCTCAAACCTAGAGAAGGAAACATATATCCAGATACAGGAAGCACAGAGGGTCCCAAGTGAGATAAACCCAAACAGACATACCCTAAGATATAATAAAAATGGCAAAAGCTAAAGCTTGAGAAGGTTCTAAAGGCAGCATGAAAAATAGAGTTAATTACAAAAGAACCCCCATAAGTCTATCATCTGATTTCTCTATAGATACATTGCAGGCCAGAATGGAGTGGCAAAATATTAATATATTCAAAATCTTGGAAAGGAAAAATCTGCAATCTAGAACACTCTGCCCAGAAAGATCATATAGAGTAGGAGAGATGAAGAGTTTCTCAGATAGGCAAAAATAAAGGAATAGAGTAACACTAAACTGATCCTAAAAGAAGTATTGAAAGGTCTTCTCTAAATAGAAAAGAAAGCAAAAAGATACAGGAAAGAGAAAATCACAATAAGAAAGTAAATCACTTATATAAGTGAGTATACAGATCAAAAAGAAAATAATCTATTTGTGAAAGATGGTAAACACAAGGAAAAATGAAATGATAAACATGAAGATGTAAAAGAGGACCTCAAAAGTATAAAACGGGAGTAGTAAGAAAATATAGATGCTTTTTATTTTTTAGAATGTTTTTGAGTCTATATGGCCATCAAAGTAAGCAGATATAGGAAGAGGTTAACAGACTTGAAAAACAGGGTAATCACAAATCAAAATATAATAATAGATTCACAAAAATAAAAAAGAGAACACAAGCATAAAATAAAAGGAAATTATCAAGCTGCAAAAAGAGAAACAAAAAAAAACAAAGAAGAAATGGAATCAACTGGACAATGTTTAAAATGACAATAAATACATATTTATCAAAAATTATCTTAAATATCAGTGGACTAAATATAATCAAAAGATAGAGTGGCATATTGTATTTAAAAAATAAACTAAGAGCCTCTAAAATGCTACCTACAAAAGACTCATTTTAGGGCAAAGGGCACACTAAGACTTAAAGTGAGGGTATAGAAAATGATATTTCATGCGAATGGTAAGAAAATGGGGGTCACAAGACATATCAGATGAAATAGGCTTTAAAAGAAAGGCCATAAATAAGGGCACTATATAATGAAAGAAGGATCAGTACAAGAAGAGGATTTTACACTTGTCACCATGGGTGTACCTAATAAGGATCACACAAATATATAAAATAAACACTAACAGACATAAAGGGACTTCCCTATAGCTCAGATGGTAAAGGATCTGCCTACAATGCACGAGACCTGGGTTCAGTCCCTAGGTCGGGAAAATCCCCTGGAGAAGGAAATGGCAACCCACTCCAGTATTCTTGCCTGGAGAATTCCATGGACAGAGGAGCCTGGCTGTCTAGTCCATGGGGTTGCAAAGAGTTGGACACAACCAAGCAACCAGCACAAACAATGCCACCTGGGTGGGCAGCCATCTATGGGGTCACAAAAGAGCTGGACACAACTTAGTAATAGACTAATACATACAGGGAGAAATTGACAGGAATGCAATAATGCTATGAAACTTAAAGATATGAGAAAAGAACAATAAGATGGAGACTAAAAAAAAAAGAATCAGTGATTAAATCAAAGAAGAAATTCAGAACTACTCAAGACAATGACAATGAAAATATGACTATACAAAATCTATGGGATACAGTAAAAGCAGCTTTTAGAGGGAAGTCCATAATGATAGAGGTTTTCCTTAAAAAAAAAAAAAAAACAAAGAAAGAAAAAAAAGAAAATCTCAAATAAACAATCTAACCTCCTACTTAAAAGAATTAGGAAAAAACAAAATCTGAAGTCAGCAGATGGAAGGAACTAGTAAAGGTCATAGAGAAAATAGAGATTTTTTTATGAAAAAGAATTAATAAAACCAAGAGCTTGTTCTTTAAAAGAGTAAACAACATTGACAAACCTCTGGCCAGGCTCACCAAGAACAAGAGAGAGAACCCACATAAGCAAAAGAAATGAAAAAGGAAACATAACAACCAATACCACAAAAATACAAAAAAATAAGGGAATATTATGAACAATTCAGTTCAGTTCAGTAGCTCAGTCGTGTCCAACTCTTTGTGACCCCATGAATCACAGCACGCCAGGCCTCCCTTCCATCACCAACTCCCGGAGTTCACTCAAACTCACGTCCATCCAGTCGGTGATGCCATCCAGCCATCTCATCCTCTGTCATCCCCTTCTCCTCCTGCCCCCAATCCCTCCCAGCATCAGGGTCTTTTCCAATGAGTCAGCTATTTGCATCAGGTGGCCAAAGTATTGGAGTTTCAGCTTCAACATCAGTCCTCCGAATGAACACCCAGGACTTATCTCCTTTAGGACTGGACTGGTTGGATCTCCTTGCAGTTCAAGGGACTCTC
>NW_011491015.1:1388795-1408184 GCF_000754665.1 Bison bison bison | reverse complement strand
CCTGACCTGCATATAGGTTTCTCAAGAGGCAGGTCAGGTGGTCTGGTATTCCCATCTCTTTCAGAATTTTCCACAGTTGATTGTGATCCACACAGTCAAAGGCTTTGGCATAGTCAATAAAGCAGAAATAGACATTTTTCTGGAACTCTCTTGCTTTTTCCATGATCTAATGGATGTTGGCAATTTGATCTCTGGTTCCTCTGCCTGTTCTAAAACCAGCTTGAACATCTGAAAGTTCACGGTTCAGGTATTGCTGAAGCCTGGCTTGGCGAATTTTGAGCATTACTTTACTAGCATGTGAGATGAGCGCAATTGTGTGATTATACGCCAACAAATTCAACAATCTAGAAGAAATTAACAGGTTTCTAGAAACATACACCCTACCATAATCGAATCAAGAAGAAATAAATAATTTGAACAAACTGATCCTTAGAAATGAAATAGAATCTATTTTTTAAAAACCTCCTTACAAACAAAAGTACAGGACCAGATGGCTTATTCTACCAAACATAAGAAAAAATCACATCAATCCTTCTTAAACTCCTCGAAAGGTTTTGAAGAAGGAACACTCACAAACACTCTATGAAGCCACCATCACCCTGACATCAAAACCAGACAAAGACACCACCACAGAAAAAAATTATAGGCCAATAACTCTGATGAATATAGATGCAAAAATTCTCAACAAAATATCAGCAAACCAAATCCAACAGCACATAAAAACATTCACACACCACAACCAAGTAGGATTTATCCCAAGCTCACAAGAATGATTCAAAATATGCAAAATCAATGTGATACACCACACTAAAAAAAAGAAGATACAGAGCTACACGATCATCAAAATAGATACAGAGAAAGGGGCATAAAAGGACGTATATCAACATAGTAAAAGCTATTTATGACAAACTCATAGCCAGTATAATTCTCAAGGGTGAAACACTGAAAACCTCCCAATTAAAATCTGGAATAAGACAAGGATGCCCACTCTCACCACTTCAATTCAATATAGTATTGAAGTCCTCACCACTATATGCAGATGGCCTATACTATATAAAGAAAACCCTAAAGACTCCACACAAAAACTACTAGAATTGGTAAATGAATTCAGCAAGGTAGCAGGATACAAGATTAACTTACAGAAATCAGTTGCATTTCTTTTCACTGTAACAGTGAAATATCAGAAAGGGAATGGAAAAAAAAAAAAACTTTTAAAATTACACTAAAAAATACTTAGGAAACCTGACCAAGGAGGTGAAAAACTATGCTGAGAACTATAAATCATTAATAAAGGAAATTAAAGAGGATTCAAATGGAAAGATATCCCATGTTCCTGAAGAATGAATCCTGTTAAAATGACCATACTGCCAAAGCAATCTACAAATGTAATGCAATCCATATCAAATTACCCATGACCCTTTTAACAGGACTAGAACAAATAATCCTAAAACTTATATAGACCCATAAAAGACCCAGAATTGTCAAAACAATCCTGAGGAAAAGTAGGGCAAGAGGCATAACCCTCCCAGACTTCAGACAATACAACAAAGCTACAGTAATCTGAACAGTGTGGTACTGGCACAACCCAGACATACGGATCAATGGAACAGAATGGAAAGCCTGGAAACAAACCCACACACCTACAGTCAATATTTGGCTAAGGAGGCAAAAATAAAAAATAGGAACGAGACAAAGTCTCATCAGCAAGTGGTACTGGGGAAGTTGGACAGCTGCATGTAAATCAATGAAGCCACAGCACACCTTCACACCATGCATGAAAATAAACTCAAACAAATGGCTTAAAGATTTAAACATAAGACATGACACCACAGAACTCCTAGAAGAGATCATAGGCAAAACATTCTCCAACATAAATTGTACCAATATTTTCTTCTATCAATCTCCCAAGGCAATAGAAATAATAACAAAAGTGAACAAACAGGACCTAATCAAACTTATATGCTTTTACACAGCAAAGGAAATCATAAACTAAATGAAAAGACAATCCACAGACTGGGAGAAAATATTTGCAAACAATGGGATTGGTGAAGGCTTCATTTCCAAAATATAAAAACAGCTCACACAACTCAAGAACAACAAAAACCAAACAACCCAATCAAAAAATTGGCAGACCTAAATAGACATTTCTCAAAATAAGACCTACAAATGGCCAATAGGCACATGAAAAGCTGTTCAACATTGTTAATCATCATAGAAATGTAAGTTAAAAATACAATGAGATACCATCTCACATCAGTCAAAATGACCATCATTAAATAAACTACAGATAATACATGCTGGAGAGGGTGTGGAGAAAAGATAACCCTCCTGCACTGTTCATGAGAATGTAAGTTGATGTAGCCACTATGAAAAACTGTATGAAGATTCCTCAAAAAAAATAAAGAGAGAGCTGCCATATGATCCAGCTATCCAACTCCTGGGCATATATCTGGAGTATATAATTTAAAAAGATACATGTTCCCTTGTGTTCACTGCAGCACTATTTGCAATAGCCAAGGCATGGAAACAACCTGAATATCCATTAAAAGATGGATGGATAAAGAAGATGTGGTGCATACATATAATGGAATACTACTCAGCAATTGAATGAAATAATGCTACATGCAGCAACATGGATGGATGAAGAGATGATACTACTAAGTACAGTAAATCAGAAAAAGAAATACCATATTAAATTACTTACCTGGAATCTAAACTATGACACAAACGAACCTGTGAAATAGAAACAGAGTCACAGACACAGAAAACAGATTTGTGGTTGCCCAGGTGGGGGAGGATATAGGGGAGCGATGGACCGGGAGTTTGGAATTAGTATATGCCAACTATTACATATAGGAAGGACAAACAAGTTCCTGCTGTATAGTACAGGGAACTATATTCAGTATCCCATTATAAACCATCATGGAAAAGAATATAAAAAAGAATGTACTTATGTGTACCACTGAGTCACTTTGCAGTAGAGCAGAAATCAGCACAACATTATAAATCAGCTATACTTCAACAAATAAATAAGAGCCCAAAACAAAACAAAGCCAGATGGCTGTGGAGAATAATTGTGTGTTATTGCAAACTTAATCAGGCAGTGATATCAATTTTAACTTTGGTTGCAAATATGGTGATTTACTAAGAAAATCAGCACACTGGCCATAGGAATGCAGCTTGACAAATGCTATTTCTCCAATTTCTATTGATAAAGATGATCAGGATGGATTTGCCTTCACATTGTCAACTCTCTTGCTCTTTTGTCAGAATATTATCCAGATGGATCTTGACCATTCAATATGCCACAGAACATAATGAAGGGCCATTATGGCAGGAATAGTGTACGAATTGTACATGGTGACAAAAACTGCCTATGGCGAATTGGGTGGTATCTAATTTCACCAAATCACAGAGTTGGACACAGAATGCTTGTTAAATGGAAATGATCTAATTGAGACCAGAGTCAAGTAAGTCCAGAAGGCACAAGTAGATGGCATGAATAGGCACATCCTTCTAACATTTCCCTGCTTTTCCATCTACTCACACTAATGGCCTCATTGGGAATTTTCAATCATCAGAGGAGGAAAAAATACGAGCACAGTTTATGCATAAATCTGCAGATATATAGTTCCACAGGGGGCAGGGTGGAGGCTGGCCTTGAAGGAAAAGAGATGACTTCATTTGGTCTGACACTGAGTAGTACCTCTTCCTGCCTACCTCTTCTGAAGAAGGAAAAGACCAGAAGTAAGGCTTGACATTAAGTCATTGGCAGTGGTTAACAACTAGGTGGCTGGTTAGGAACTCGAAAAGATCAGGATTGGAAACTTACTGATAAAGAAGCCTGGGCTAAAGATGTGCAGATGGATCTCTCAGCATGAACACAGAGAAGATAATCACTTCTTACAAAAATGCCACCCCCAGAGGGCATCACTATAGAGCAAGTCCTCAACTGTCAGTCAGACTGACAGTGGATGTCAGTCAACCTTTTCCCAGCCACCCAGTGCATGCTCAATGGGCTCATGCCCAAACTAGCCATGGAGTCATGGTTGGAGGATGAACTCAAATGACTTTGCCAACCTACAACCAAGAATACTCTACCCAGCAAGGCTCTCATTCAGATTCAGTGGAGAGACCAAACGTTTACAGATAAGCAAAAGCTAAGAGAATTCATCACAACCAAACCAGATTTACAACAAATGCTAAAAGAATTTCTCTAGGTGGGAAAGAGACCAGGAGCTTACAAGAACCTTGTACACTTATAGACTGCTGTACCAAAACCTCATGGGAACACCAAACCAAAAAAGTACAGTAAGTACACACAGAAGGAAAAACAACTCAAACTCAACACTATGTATGGTCATCAAATCAAGAAAGAACAAAATAAGACTAAAGATTTATAAAAACAAGACCAAAACAATTAAGAAAATGTCAATATTGGTAATTATTAATACTTTAAACATAAATGGATTAAATGCTCCAACCAAAAGACATAGACTGGCTGAATGGATATAAAAACAAGACCATATATATGCTGTCTACTAGAAACTCACTTCAGATCTAGGGACATATATAGACTGAAAGTGAGGCGATGCAAAAAGGTATGCTATACAAATAGAAACCAAAAGAAAGCTGGAATAGCAATACTTATATTAGAAAAAAGTAGACTCTAAAATAAAGGCTGTTATCAGAGACAAAGGACACTACATAATGATCTAGGGATCAGTCCAAGATGATATAATAATTGTAAATATATGTGCACACGACATAGAAGCACCTCAGTATATAAAGCAAATTGCCGACACCTTATATATAGAAGGGGAAACCGACAGTATCACAGTAAGTGGGGGACATTAACACCACACTTACATGAATGGACAGATATCCAGGCAGAAAGTCATTAAGGAAACATAAGCCTTAAATGACACGTTAGACTGGACAGATTTAATGGATATTCATAGGAGATTTAATTTGAAACCAATAGAACACACATTCTTCACAAGTGCACATGAACATTCTCCAGGATAGAGCACATCTTGGGCTACAAGTTAAGCCTCAGCAAAAGTGAGTCAAGAAAACTGCAGTTAAGTAAATGGCAGTCACATCAAGCATCTTTTCCAACCACAGTGCTATGAGATTAGAAACCAATTACAAGAAAAAACTTTAAAAAAAAACCCACAAACATGTGGAGGCTAAAAAATATGCTACTAAAAACTGATGGATCGCTGAGGAAATCAAAGAGGAAATTTTAAAATACCTAGAGACAAGTGACAATGAAAACATGACAATGCAAAACCTATGGGGCACAGCAAAAGCAGTTCTGAGAGGGGAGTTCATTGCAATCCAATCTTACAGCAGGAAAGAAGACATCTCAAATAGACAACCTAAACTTACGTCTAAAGCAACTAGAGAGAGAACAAATACCATCCAAACTTAGTAGAAGAAAAGAAACTACAAACACCAGAGCAGAAATAAATGAAGACAAAGAAAACAATAGCAAAGATCAATGAAACTGAAAGCGGGCTCTTTTAAAGCTTCAGTCTCATTTTTGCAGTGAAAGTTACAAACAATACACCATAAATTAATTCAAAGTTACAAACTTAATAAATGTCAGGTTCATAAAAAAATAAAAGCTGGTTCTTTGAGAAGATAAAGTTGATAAACAGCCAGATTCATTAAGAAAAAAGGGAGAAGACACCAAATTAATAAAATTATTAATGAAAAAGAAGTAGCAACTGACACCACAGAAATTCAAAGGATCATAAGACTACTACAAGCAACTATATGCCAATAAAATGGACCACCTGGAAGAAATGGACAAATTCTTAGAAAAGTACAACTTTCCAAGACTGAACCAGGAAGAAATAGAACATATAAACAGACTAATTACAAGCACTGAAAGTGAAACTGTGACTAAAAATTTGCTAATAAACAAAAGCACAGGACCAGGAGAATTCTATCAAACATCCAGAGAAGAATCAATGCCTTTCTGTTTGAAACTGTTACAAAAAAAAAAAAACTACAGAGGAAGTAACACTCCAAATCTCATTCTATGAGGCAACTATTTCCCTGAAACCAAAACCAGACAAAGATATCACTTACAAAAAAGACAACTACAGGTCAATATCACTGATGAACATAGACGAAAACATCCTCAACAAAATACTAGGAATATAAATCCAACAATACATTAAAAGGATCAAGTGGGATTTATCCCAGGAATGAAAGGATTCTTCAGTATATGCAAATCAGTGTGATACACATTAACATACTTAAGAATAAAAACCATGTGATCAACTCAATGGATACAGAAAAGGCTTTTGACAAAATTCAACACCCATTTATGATTAAAAACAAACAAACAAAAAAAACTCTCCAGGAAGTGGACATAGAGGGAACTTACCTCAACATAAAGTCCATGTATGACAAACCTACAGATAGCATAATACTCAATGGGGGAAGGTGGAAAGCATTTCCTCTAAAGTTAGGGGTAAGACAAGGATGTCCACTGTTGGCACTCTCATTCAACATAGTCTTAAAAGCCCTAGCCATGGCAATCAAGAAATAAAGCAAATCCCAATTGGAGAAGTGGTGGTAAAACTGTCATGGTATGCCACTGACACTGTGCACAGGAAATCCTGAAGATGTTACCGGGAAACTATTAAAGATCGTCAATGAATTCAGTGAATTTGTAAGACACAAAATTATTATACAGAAATCTCTTGCATTCCTATACACTAACAACAAAAGACCAGAAAGAGAAATTAAGGAAAAGTTAAGGAAACAGGAAAACAATTTACCATTGCATCAAAAAGAATAAAATACCTAGGAGCATGACTTAGCGACTAAACAAAACCTACCTAAGGAGGCAAAAGGTCTGTACTCAGAGAACTGATGTAAGAAATCAAAGATGACACAGACAGATGGTGAGATACATGTTCTTGGATTGGAAGAATACCCAAAGCAATCTACAGATTCAATGTTCAGTTCAGTCGCTCAGTCGTGTCCGACTCTTCGCGACCCCATGAATCGCAGCACGCCAGGCCTCCCTGTCCATCACCAACTCCCGGAGTTCACTCAGATTCAATGTAATCGCTATCAAATTACCAATGGTATTTTTCACAGAACTAGAACAAAAACTTTTTTTTTTTTTACAATTTGTATGGAACATGTCTGACTCTTTGTGACCCCGAGGACTATACAGTCCATGGAAATCTTCAGGCCCGAATACTGGAGTGGATAGCCTTTCCCATTTCCAGAAGATCTTCCCAACCCAGGGATCGAACCCAGGTCTCCCACATTGCAGGCAGATTCTTTACCAGCTGAGCCACAAGGGAAGCCCAAGAACACTGGAGTGGGCAGCCTATCCCTTCTCCAGCAGATCTTCCTGACCCAGGATTTGAACTGGGGTCTTATGCACTGCAGACAGCTTCTTTACCAACTGAGCTATGAGGGAAGCCATGGAGATACTAAGGACCCCAAATAGCCAAAGCAATCTTAAGGAAAATGGCGCTGGAGGAATCAGGCCTCCTGGCTTCAGACTGTACCACAATAACTAAAACAGTATGGTACAAGTACAAAGACAGAAATATCAATCAGTGGGACAGGATAGGAAGCCCAGAGATAAACCCACACACCTATGGGCACCTAATCTATGACAAGGAGACAAGAATATACAATGGAGACTAGACTTCAATAAGTGGTATTGGGAAAGCTAGATAGCTATATGCAAAAGAAAAAAATTAGAACATCCTCTAACACAACACAAAAAAATAATCTCAAAATGGGCCAAAGACCTAAATATAAGACTGGATACTATAAAAGTCTGTAGAGGAAAATATAGGAAGAACATTTTGATGACATAAATCACAATAAGATCTTTTTTTCACCTACCTCATAGAGTAATGAGAATACAAAACAAATGGACGGGATCTAATTAAACCTAAATGCTTTTTGCACAGGAATGGAGACCATAAATAAAAACACAACCCACAGAATGGGAGAAAATAATTGCAAAAAAAAGCAACCAAGAAGGGATTAATCTCCAAATTATACAAACAGCCCATGCAGATCAATAATGACAACAAAATGCAACCCAATAAAAAAATGGGCAGAAATTTAAATAGATATTTCTCCAAAGCAGACATACAGATGGCCAACAGACACATGAAAAAAATTTTAACATTGCAAATCAGTACTACAACGAGGTATCACCTCACACTGGTCAGAATGGCCATCCGTAAAAAATCAACAAACAATAAATGCTGGAGAAGGTGTGAAGAAAAGTACCCTCCCCTACACTGTTGGTGAGAGTGTAAACTGGTACAACCACTATGGAGAATAGTAGAGATCCCTGCTTCCCTGGTGGCTCAGTGGTAAAGAATCCATCTGCCATGCAGGAGACATGGCAAGAGCTGTGGTTTCGATCCCTGGGTGGGAAAGATCGCCTGGAGAAGAGAATGGGAACCCACTCCAGTATTCTTGCCTGGAAAATCCCATGGACACAGGAGCCTGACAAGCTTCACAGTCTATGGGGTCACAAAGAGTCGGACACAACTTAGCAACCAAACAACAATTCAGCAATCCTACTCCCAGACATACACCCAGAGAAAACCATACTTTGAAAAGGCACATGCAACCCAGTGTTCATAACAGTACTCTTGACAACAGCCAGGACATGGAAGTAACCTGAATGTCCATCAATAGAGGAATAAAGAAGATGTGGTACACACACACAACGGAATATTGCTGAGCCATAAAAGGAACAAAATAATGTCATTGGCAGCAACACAGATGAACCTAAAAGGACAAATATCATATGATATCACTTATATGTGGAATGTCGAAAATGGTACAAATGAACTTATTTACACAAAAGATATAAAGTTACAGATGTAGGAAACAATCTTATCATTACTAGGGTAGAAGAGGAGGAGGAATATCAACAAATACACACTACTATATGTAAAGTAGATAAAAAAGGACCTACTATATAGCACAGAAAACTCCTCCATACTCTATAACAACCTATATGGGAAAAGAACCTAAAAAAGATACTTTTACAATGTTGTGTTACTTTCTGCTGTACAGTGAAGCAAATCAGATATATATATGTATAAAACCAACTGTGGGGCTTCCATCTTAACTCAGTCAGTAAAGAATCTGCCTGCAATGCAGGAGACCCAGATTTAATTCCTGGGTCAGGAAGATCCCCTGGAGAAGGAAATGGCAACTCACTCCAGTGTTCTTGCCTGGAGAATCCCATGAACAGAGGAGCCTGGCAGGTTACAGTCCATGGGATCTCAAGAGTCGGACATGACTTAGTGACTAAAACCAAAACCAACTGTACTCCAATAAAAATAAAACTATATGCCAATAAAAAAATATATTTTTAAGCAAAAAAAAACAAACACACACAAGACTTTCCCTCTTGGAACACACTTGGTTCCTACTACTTACTGAATGCCCTTTCTGCCAATGGCAATTAGTACTCAATATGGCTCTAACTAATTCCTGGGTATACCAGACAGTCATCTGGGGCACACTGATTACATTGGTCCTTCCATCTTCCATTGTGGAAAGGGCAACAATTTTGCCTCACCAGAATAAATGCACTTCATGCTAATAGACTTGCTTTCTTATATGTTGTTTCTACTTATAGGACAATCAATGCCTTATCTACTATCATGTTTCCAAACCCAACCTGGGTCTGCTCATCTGTGCACAGTAAAGCTAATCTCCTGAGACCAGGTCATGGTGAAGAAAATGTAGCACTTACTGTAGGGCCAAGCAAAGAGTATGGGCAACTAATGTTCAAAAAGCTTCTGTTTTAGGAAAAGGTTTTTAAAAACAGGGAGAGGAAAAGTAAATACAAAGCCACTACACATAAAAAATAAAAAGGGTGAGAGACAGGATCTGAGGGTATGTTATCAGCTCGTGGACGTTCTTCTGACCAGGCTGGTGGTGAGGTAATCAGGAGTCAACATCAACTTTCTGGCTTCCACCAGTCTAGAAACCAGATGTAGTCTAGTGTCGATGTGCCTGTGATCAGCATGCAGTTCGCTTCTTCCACCTGGTGGGGGTCTCGGCATCTGTAGCTCACGGATATGGCTCAGTGTTAGCCATTGCCCTTGAGGAGGAACTAAAGGTCCCTGACTTTGTTTAATGGCTAAATTCTAATTATTTTGCCTCGCTTGACCATTTTCCTTTGTTTCAGCACTTTTCACTTCTGGATTAAATTTGTTCTTTGGAACTTGATGAGGGCCTATGAGACTTTGCTGTAGTTGTTTTAGTTTTCTGTTTTTCTGGTGGTTTTAAAATTTATAAACAAGCAGCAGATGGAGGACCTGGGCAGTGGGATGGGGGTATGTTCTGTCCCAGGAAGGGCCCAAAGGGTGCATCTCAGTTACAGTGGTACCCTAAAAAACTATTATCTCCAACAGTGCACCCTTTTTATGGCAGAATTATAGCACTGACCTCATGTCCATGAAATTACAATGTGCCCACCACCCAGAGGCACCTGGCTTGGTAAGATGGTGAAGGCTTAGTTACAGAACCAGTAGGAAGATAACATTTAGCATCTAGGCTGAGGAGCTACCTTACAGAGTGTAGTATGTTCCTTAAATCAGCCCATGTTGGGGTCATTCCAGCTGCCAGAATTCATGGCTCTAAGAGGTAAAGCATGGAACTGGGAGTTGCATCTCTCCCAATTTTAGCAAAGGATTCACTGAAGATTTTCTTTCCTTTACTATGGCCATGGGTTTGATGAGGTTGAAGTTTCTAGTGCCCAAAGTGGGAAAGCTTCCACCAGGGATCAATTTCATTGACATTGCAGCCTGACACTGAATTCTGCATGTGTGCATGCCACGTTGCTTCACTTGTGTCTGACTCTTTGCAACCCGCTGGACTGCAGCCTGCCAGGCTCCTCTGTCCATGAGATTTCCCAGGCAAGAATCCTGGACTGGGTTGCCATGCCCACCTCCATGGGATCTTCCCAACCCAGGGACTGAACCCTCATCTCTTACGTCTGCTGCATTGGCAGCCAGGTTCTTGACCACTAGCGCCACCTGGGAAGCCCAACACTGAAACCTGCTGCTGCTGCTAAGTCGCATCAGTCGTGTCCGACTCTGAAACCCACCCATGTTTAAATCCTTGTACTACCAAACTAACTGGTAGAGGAGGTATTTCACTGACTTGGGTGACTCATCCCACTACCAAGGGCAAATTGAGTTGCTGTGCAAGTGGGACTATATCTGTCAGACAGGGGTTTGCTGTAATTGGTAGAAAATTGCAGAAATGAAGTCTGCTTCACAAAAATGCCACATTGAATTGAATTGCTAAAGAATGGGAAATAAATGATACAAATTATTAAAATATAAAAAAATAAAATTGCAGAAATCCAATAAAGATGGGACCACAATGAATTTGATCTTGTGACAATGAGAGTGGGCATAACTTCAACACAACAGAATCCCATCCAATCAAAGTGCTGGTAGACAGTAAGGAAAACACAGAATAAGAGGTAGAAAAGAAAACCATCATTATTGAGGGTTCTTGGCCAGTTACACAAGCAGAGTCCCCAGTAGCTGCTAAAATTTACAGTAATTGTTTCCCATCCTTCCCCCTGTGCAGCCTCAACTAAGATAAAGAACATTTGAAGTTTCATGTGGTGATGCCACTGAAGTCATATTCAAGTCAGATCATTTCCTTTAATGTTCTCCATCTTCGGTGTCTCCTAGAATTTTTGTTCTCCAGATATTGAGTCCCTGGCTCTATTCTTGATATTTCTTTATATTTTCCATTTTAATTCCCAAGTTTGGGGTTCTAGGAGGATAACATTTGGCCTGATTTCTAGTATAGTTTTCTGAAGTATCCATTGTGATATTCATTTTATTTTGTCTTGTGGAAAACATATTTCCAAGATCTCTTCCTTCACTTGTAGAATTTTCTTTCCCCTTGGCTGTTTTCTTTTATTTTTATGAATGTGATAGCCTCTCCCATCTCATGGCAACTGTGAATTTAATGCTTTTGAAGTTGTTCCTGTTTCCTGGCCACTCAGCTGGATTCTCCTCTTCAAACTGCTGATCTGTTTATTTTACAAAGGGAAATTGAGGTCAGTGGTTTGAGGACTTATATCAGAATCACTTGGCAAGCATTTTCAAAATATACATTCCCAGTTTAACTCTCCCTCCTTCAATGCCACTGCTCCAAGTCCCAATGAAAGTGCAACAGTCTCTAAGAACTGTGTCTAGAGAAGAGTCTTAGAAAATAAAACACCTACCCTGGTGATTTGGGCACGCTTCCTCACCCCACAGTGAGAAATAGCAAACTGATATGAACCGTACACAGATGGTGTGAACTTCCTCTGGGAACCTGGGTTATTAGTTGGTTAGCATATTGATTTGCTATAATGTGTTGTGTGTGGACATTCTGTGTTGGCAGCAGTAGCCCACAGGAGAAAACTTTCAGCAGTAGCAGGCCAGGAGAGCTAGTGGAGTCTTAGAGGTAGCTGTTTAATCAGCTTATTATTATGCCACATTGCTTGGTCTTCAGATGGCATTTAGTAAATATTTACTCTGGAAGGAATGAGAAGATCAGAGCACTAGCTGCCAAGGAGAGTCAGGAAAGCACTGGCTTGGAGGCTGTGAGCATTCAAGAATCCACTGCTGTGCCGCCGACTCTTCCCCTCCACAGCCAACTGCAGTCCCGGCCCCTCTTCTCTCCATGGTCCTGTCGAACAACCTCTGGCTCCACTGCAGACAGGCTCTTGGGTTTGCTTGTGTGATGTCACGAGTAGGAGCTAGAGTCAGCAGGCCAGAGTACAGAGCCTTGGTCACCTCGTTCGTAACGTTTTTGTAGGTTAGTTGTGGGTACTTCTCTCTGACACATTTCAAGCATTTGTTACAGAAATGCTGGCAGTTTCCAGAAATGCCATTGGAAAAAAAACCTCCATCCATGCACTTACTTCTACGTGATTAGTTATCTCCTCTCCTTGTGCTGACTTGCAGGTTTGCTGTCTCTGCCAAGCACGTCCATCACTCTGAACCTATTTACTCTCATCTAAAAATGTTGCAAAATGCCTGCCTGGCCTATAGATAATAGCTGTTATTTCCTCAAGTTACTACAATATTTACCTTTGTTTTAATGTAATTTTTGTCATTTCAAAAGAACCCTTAAGCTCTAATCTTTATCTTGAATGCTGATTTTTGTATCTAAATTTCTACATCTAAGTCAGGAGATGCAGGTTTGCAGACTGTAGGGCAAATGCAATTACAGATATATTTTCTGACCACCTCAATATTACTAATGGTATAAAACATTTGGATGAAAGATTAGAATCATACTGCAGAGGACACGACTGATGTTCATCAGTATTGAGTCCCTTTCCTCTCCTGGTCATAAAGGTGACCATCTATGCCCCTTGCAGCTGGAAAAGGCCATGGAACTTGTTTACATCAACGAAATGTGAGACATTAACTACATCCCTTTCTGCCTATTCTCCAGCCTGTCCCCCTGTGGTGGCAACTACAGGAACTACCCATCTCAGATGGTGGAGTCACAAGATGGTAGGACACAGTCAGCCTGAATTCTGGAGTGACTGTAGGCCCATGTGAATCAACCTTTGATGTGTTAAAGACTTTGAAACTGTTTTTGAGTACAACATAATTCATTCTGATTATTTTGTATTTGGGTTTTCTTTTTTCCCCACATAACACATCAGCATTTTTCCACGCCTCTAACATTCATCCTTGGAAGGAAAGTTATGACCAACCTAGATAGCACATTAAAAAACAGAGACATTAGTTTGCCAACAAAGGTCTGTCTAGTCAAGGCTATGGTTTTTCCAGTGATCATGTATGGATGTGAGAGTTGGACTGTGAAGAAAGCTGAGCACTGAAGAATTGATGCTTTTGAACTGTCATGTTGGAGAAAACCCTCGAGAGTCCCTTGGACTGCAAGGAGATCCAACCAGTCCATTCTAAAGGAGATCATCCCTGGGATTTCTTTGGAAGGAATGATGCTAAAGCTGAAACTCCAGTACTTTGGCCACCTCATGTGAAGAGTTGACTCATTGGAAAAGACTGTGATGCTGGGAGGGATTTGGGGCAGGAGGAGAAGGGGACGACAGAGGATGACATGGCCGGATGACATCACCGACTTGATGGATGGACAGGGAGGCCTGGCATGCTGCAATTCATGGAGTTGCAAAGAGTTGGACACGACTGAGTGACTGAACTGAACTGAATATTCATCTAAGAACAAGATTTTTAATGGCTGCAGAATATTTCATTATAAGTTTGTATGCCACAAATTTTTTGAACTAATTCCCTATCACTGAACATCTAGTCAGAAGCATTTTTACAAACTAATACTTTGATGAGCTTTATTCTGTTTGGCATCGGTTCTGTATCAAATTGCACTAATGCTATTCTTATAATTAGTTTTAAACACTGCTGCAAGTAAAAGAAAACTTCATTGTTAACAGGTATAAAAATATACAGACTGTTTAAAGATAGCATGATTGTTTACATAAGGAATCTAACAAAACAACTAGAATAAGTGAATTTAGCAAGACTAATCATATAAGCACTCATGAAAGTCAAAGTGTTAGTTGCTCATTCATGTCACCCCACAGACTGTAGCCTAACAGGTTCCTCTGTCCAGGGGATTTTCTAGGCAAAAATATTAGAGTGAGTGGCTATTCCCTTCTCCATGGGATCTTCCTGACCCAGGGATCAAACTGGGGTCTCCTGCATTGCAGGCAGATTCTTTACCATCTGAGCTACCAGGGAAGCCCCTATAAATATGTATAAATTGGTTGTATTATACATACTAGTGTGAAAATGATTGAAAAATGTAAATAAAAACAATTTATAATAGCAACAAAAAACCCCACATGACTAGGATTTAGTTTATAAATAAAAGACACACAATAGAGGGATGAGATTCAAGATAGAGAAGGACTTGAGCTCACCTCCTCTCATGGAAGCACCGAAATCACAATGAATATCCCTAGAAAAAGAAGATTCAAATCTATCAAAAAAGATATTCCACACGCAAAGGCAAAGAGAAAATCATAACAAGATAGTAGGAGGGGTACTTTAGCAATATAATCAAGTCCCACCAACTGGAAAATAATTATATTGCAGAGTTTCTTTCACAGGAGTGAGACTTCTGAGCCCCCTATCAGGCTCCCCAGTCTGGGGGGTCTGGTATTTTGAGGAGGAACTTCCCAGACCATTTAGCTGTGAGGGTCAGCAGGGCTTGACTGAGGAGACAGACTGTACTCTTGGAGGGTACACACAAGATTTGACATGCACTGGGATGCTACAAAGGCGGTTCTAAGAGGGAAGTTATAGCAATACAATCTTACCTCAGGAAAGAAGAAAAATCCCCCAAAACCTAAATCTACACCTTGAACAACTAGAGAAAGAAGAACAGACAAAACTCAAAGTTAGATAAGATGAAATTATAAAGATCAGAGCAGAAATAAATGAAAGAGTCAAAGAGCAATAGAAAAGATCAATGAAACTAACTAAAGTTGGTTCTTTGAAAAAGACCAAAAAAATGACAGACCTTTACCTGGGCTCAAGAAAAAAGGGGAGAGGGCTCAGATTAATAAAATTGGAATTGAAAAAGGAGAACTTACAATGGACATCACAAAAATACAAAGGATCATAAGAGACTACAGCAAGCAACTACATGCCAATTAAATGAACAGCCTCAAAGTAGTAGAATGTCGTACCTAAGAATTTGTCCAAGACTGAACCAGGAAGAAACAGAAAAATTGAACAGGCCAGTCAAAAGTACTGAAATTGAAAACTGTGATTTAAAATCTTCCAACAAAGAAAAGTCCAGGACCAGATGGCTTCACAGGTGAAGTCTATCAAACATATAAAGAAGAGTTAATACCTATCCTGAAACTATTCCAAAAAACTGCGGAGGAAAGAACCCTGAAAAACTCATTCTATGAGCTGCCATCACCCTAATACCAAAACCAGACAAAGATACTACAAAAAAAAAAAAATTACAGTCCAGTATCTCTGATGAACATAGATGCAAAAATCCTCAACAAAATATTGGCAACCCAAATCCAACAGTACTTTAAAAGGATAATACACCATGATCAAGTGGAATTTATCCCAGGGATGCAAGGATTCTTCAATATATGTAAATCAATGTAATAAACACATTAACAAATTGAAAAATAAAAACTATATGATCATCTCAATAGATGCAGGAAAAAAAGCTTTTGACAAAATCCAATACCCATTTATTTAAAAAAATAACCTCCCCAGACAGTGGGATTAGAGAGAACCTACCTCAACATAATTTAAGGCCATGTGTGACAGACAGCTAGCATCATACATAATGGTGAAAAGTTGAAAGCATTTCCTCCAAGAACAGAAATAAGACAAGCATGTCCACTCTTGTCACTTTCGTTCTAGATTTTCAAGTCCTAGCCATGGTAATCCCGAGAAGGCAATGGCACCCCACTCCAGTACTCTTGCCTGGAAAATCCCATGGATGGAGGAGCCTGGTAGACTGCAGTCCATGGGGTCGTGAAGAGTCGGACACGACTGAGCGACTTCACTTTCACTTTTCACTTTCATGCATTGGAGAAGGAAATGGCAACCCACTCCAGTGTTCTTGCCTGGAGAATCCCAGGGACGGGGGAGCCTGGTGGGCTGCTGTCTATGGGGTCACACAGAGTCAGACACAACTGAAGTGACTTAGCAGCAGCGGCAGCAACAGCCATGGTAACCAGAAGAAATAGAAAAAAAGAGAATCCAAATCGAAAGAGAAGTAAAACTGTCACTGTTTGCAGTTGACATGATACTATACCTAGAAAATTCTAAAGATGCTACCGGAAAACTATTAGGGCTCATTAATGGATTTGGTAAGGTTGCAGTATACAAAACTAATACACAGAAATCTCTTGCATTTCTATACACTAACAATAAAATGTGGGATAGCTCCTCTAGGCCCTCCTGAGCCCGCGCAGCCACGGCTCCTTGGATGTGGGGTTGGTCCTCCCAGGCACCGCCCCTGGCCTCGGGCGTGGGTTGCTCCTCCCGACCAGCGCCTCTGGCCTCGGGCGTGGGGGCGTGGGGTAGGTCCTCCCGGCCGCCACTCCTGAGCTCAGACGCGGGGTAGCTCCTCTCGGCCGTTTCGGCGCCATCGCAGTCTGGTACTCTTGGCCACTGCCCCTGACCTTGGACGTGGGGTAACTCCTCTTGGCCACCGCCCTTCGAGCATGGGATCCTCCTGGCTTCTGCCCCTGACCTCGGACGTGGGGTGGCTCCTCTCAGCCGCGCTATGGCGCACCATGTCCCAGCCACCTGCGCTATAGGAGATACCCCTCGTCCAAGGTAAGGAACAATGGCTGCGCTTTGCTGGAGCAGCCTGGAAGAGATACCCCACGCCCAAGGTAAGAGAAACCCAAGTAAGATGGTAGGTGTTGCAAGAGGGCATCAGAGGGCAAACACACTGAAACCATACTCACAGAAAACTAGTCAATCTAATCACACTGGGACCACAGCCTTGTCTAACTCAATGAAACTAAGCCATGCCTGTGGGGCAACCCAAAACGGGTGGGTCATGGTGGAGAGATTTGACAGAATGTGGTCCACTGGAGAAGGGAATGGCAAACCACTTCAGTATTCTTGCCTTGAAAACCCCTTGAACAGTATGAAAAGGCAAAATGATAGGATACTGAAAGAGAAACTCCCCAGGTCAGTAGGTGCCCGATATGCTACTGGAGATCAGTGGAGAAATAACTCCAGAAAGAATGAAGGGATGGAGCCAAAGCAAAAACATACCCAGCTGTGGATGTGACTGGTGATAGAAGCAAGGTCCATTGCTGTAAAGAGCAATATTGCATAGGAACCTGGAATGTCAGGTCCATGAATCAAGGCAAATTGGAAGTGGTCAAACAAGAGATGGCAAGAGTGAATGTCAACATTCTAGGAATCAGCAAACTGAAATGGACTGGAATGGGTGAATTTAACTCAGATGACCATTATATCTACTACTGCGGGCAGGAATCCCTCAGAAGAAATGGAGTGGCCATCATGGCCAACAAAAGAGTCTGAAATGCAGTACTTGGATGCAATCTTAAAAACAACAGAATGATCTCTGTTCGTTTCCAAGGCAAACCATTCAATATCACAGTAATCTAAGTCTATGCCCCAACCAGTAATGCTGAAGAAGCTGAAGTTGAACGGTTCTGTGAAGACCTACAAGACCTTTTAGAACTAACACCCAAAAAAGATGTCCTTTTCATTACAGGGGACTGGAATGCAAAAGTAGGAAGTCAAGAAACACCTGGAGTAACAGGCAAATTTGGCCTTGGAATATGGAATAAAGCAGGGCAAAGACTAATAGAGTTTTGCCAAGAAAATGCACTGGTCATAACAAACACCCTCTTCCAACAACACAAGAGAAGACTCTATACATGGACATCACCAGATGATCAACACCAAAATCAGATTGATTATATTCTTTGCAGCCAAAGATGGAGAAGCTCTATACAGTCAGCAAAAACAAGACCAGGAGCTGACTGTGGCTCAGACCATGAACTCCTTATTGCCAAATTCAGACTTAAATTGAAGAAAGTATGGAAAACCACTAGACCATTCAGGTATGACCTAAATCAAATCCCTTATGATTATACAGTGAAAGTGAGAAATAGATTTAAGGGCCTAGATCTGATAGATAGAGTGCCTGGTGAACTGTGGAATGAGGTTCATGACACTGTACAGGACACAGGGATCAAGACCATTCCCATAGAAAAGAAATGCAAAAAAGCAAAATGGCTGTCTAGGGAGGCCTCACAAATAGCTGTGAAAAGAAGAGAAGCAAAAAGCAAAGGAGAAAAGGAAAGATATAAACATCTGAATGCAGAGTTCCAAAGAATAGCAAGAAGAGATAAGAAAGGTTTCTTCAGGGATCAATGCAAAGAAATAGGGGAAAACAACAGAATGGGAAAGACTAGAGATCTCTTCAAGAAAATCAGAGATACCAAAGGAACATTTCATGCAAAGATGAGCTTGATAAAGGACAGAAATGGTATGGACCTAACAGAAGCAGAAGATATTAAGAAGAGATAGCAAGAATACACAGAAGAACTTTACAAAAAAGATCTTCACGACCCAGATAATCACGATGGTGTGATCACTGCCCTAGAGCCAGACATCCTGGAATGTGAAGTCAAGTGGGCCTTAGAAAGCATCACTATGAACAAAGCTAGTGGAGGTGATGGAATTCCAGTTGAGCCATTCCAAATCCTGAAAGATGATGCTGTGAAAGTGCTGCACTCAATATGCCAGCAAATTTGGAAAACTCAGCAGTGGCCACAGGACTGGAAAAGGTCAGTTTTCATTCCAA
>NW_011491015.1:1388125-1388695 GCF_000754665.1 Bison bison bison | reverse complement strand
GAAGAGAAACTCCCCAGGTCAGTAGGTGCCCGATATGCTATGGAGATCAGTGGAGAAATAACTCCAGAAAGAATGAAGGGATGGAGCCAAAGCAAAAACAATACCCAGCTGTGGATGTGACTGGTGATAGAAGCAAGGTCCATTGCTGTAAAGAGCAATATTGCATAGGAACCTGGAATGTCAGGTCCATGAATCAAGGCAAATTGGAAGTGGTCAAACAAGAGATGGCAAGAGTGAATGTCAACATTCTAGGAATCAGCAAACTGAAATGGACTGGAATGGGTGAATTTAACTCAGATGACCATTATATCTACTACTGCGGGCAGGAATCCCTCAGAAGAACTGGAGTGGCCATCATGGCCAACAAAAGAGTCTGAAATGCAGTACTTGGATGCAATCTTAAAAACAACAGAATGATCTCTGTTCGTTTCCAAGGCAAACCATTCAATATCACAGTAATCTAAGTCTATGCCCCAACCAGTAATGCTGAAGAAGCTGAAGTTGAACGGTTCTGTGAAGACCTACAAGACCTTTTAGAACTAACACCCAAAAAAGATGTCCTTTTCATTA
>NW_011491015.1:1360950-1388025 GCF_000754665.1 Bison bison bison | reverse complement strand
TAGCAAGAATACACAGAAGAACTTTACAAAAAAGATCTTCACGACCCAGATAATCACGATGGTGTGATCACTGCCCTAGAGCCAGACATCCTGGAATGTGAAGTCAAGTGGGCCTTAGAAAGCATCACTATGAACAAAGCTAGTGGAGGTGATGGAATTCCAGTTGAGCCATTCCAAATCCTGAAAGATGATGCTGTGAAAGTGCTGCACTCAATATGCCAGCAAATTTGGAAAACTCAGCAGTGGCCACAGGACTGGAAAAGGTCAGTTTTCATTCCAATCCCAAAGAAAGGCTATGCCAAAGAATGCTCAAACTACCACACTATTGCACTCATCTCACACGCTAGTAAAGTAATGCTCAAAATTCTCCAAGCCAGGCTTCAGCAATATGTGAACTGTGAACTTCCTGATGTTCAAGCTTGTTTTAGGAAAGGCAGAGAAACCAGAGATCAAATTGCCAACATCCACTGGATCATGGAAAAAGCAAGAGAGTTCCAGAAAAACATCTATTTCTGCTTTATTGACTATGCCAAAGCCTTTGACTGTGTGGATCACAATAAACTGTGGAAAATTCTGAAAGAGATGGGAATACCAGACCACCTTTGCAGGTCAGGAAGCAACAGTTAGAACTGGACATGGAACAACAGACTGGTTCCAAATAGGAAAAAGAGTTCATCAAGGCTGTATATTGTCACCCTGTTTATTTAACTTATATGCAGAGTACATCATGAGAAACGCTGCACTGGAAGAAACACAAACTGGAATCAGGATTGCCAGGAGAAATATCAATAACCTCAGATATGCAGATGACACCACCCTTATGGCAGAAAGTGAAGAGGAACTCAAAAGCCTCTTGATGAAAGTGAAAGTGGAGAGTGAAAAAATTGGCTTAAAGCTCAACATTCAGAAGATCATGGCATCCAGTCCCACCACTTCATGGGAAATCGATGGGTAAACAGTGTAAACAGTGTCAGACTTTATTTTTCTGGGCTCCAAAATCACTGCAGATGGTGATTGCAGCCATGAAATTAAAAGACGCTTAGTCCTTGGAAGGAAAGTTATGACCAACCTAGACAGCATGTTCAAAAGCAGAGACATTACTTTGCCAACAAAGGTTCATCTAGTCAAGGCTATGGTTTTTCCAGTGGTCATGTATGGATGTGAGAGTTGGACTGTGAAGAAGGCTGAGCACTGAAGAATTGATGCTTTTGAACTGTGGTGCTGGAGAAGACTCTTGAGAGTCCCTTGGACTGCAAGGAGATCCAACCAGTCCATTCTGAAGGAGATCATCCCTGGGATTTCTTTGGAAGGGATGATGCTAAAGCTCAAACTCCAGTACTTTGGCCACCTCATGTGAAGAGTTGACTCATTGGAAAAGACTGTGATGCTGGGAGGGATTCGGGGCAGGAGGAGAAGGGGACGACAGAGGATGAGATGGCTGGATGGCATCACTGACTCGATGGACGTGAGTCTGGGTGAACTCCGGGAGTTGGTGATGGACAGGGAGGACTGGAGTGCTGTGGTTCATGGGGTCGCAAAGAGTTGGACACGACTGAGCGACTGTCTGATCTGATCTGAACAATAAAATATCAGAGAGATATTAAGAATCCCATTTACCATCACACTGAAAATAGAACACCTAGGACTAAACCTAAGGAGGCAAAAGACATGTCCTCAGAAAACTGTAAGATATCAATGAAAGAAAACTGTAAGATATCAATGAAAGAAACCAAAGATGACACAGACTGATAGAGACACACACCATGTCTTAGATCAGAAGAATCAATACCATCAAAATGGCTTTACTACCCAAAACAATCTACAGATTCAGTGAAATTCCTATCAAATTACCTATGGCATTTTTCACTGGACTGGGGAAAAAAAAAACCCTACAATTTGTATGAAAGAGGCCTCAAATATCCAGAGCAATATTGAGAAAGAAAAATGGAGCTGGAGGAATCAGATTCCTTAACTTCAGACAATTCTACAAAGTTACCCTAATTGTAATGGTATGATACTGGCACAAAGAAAGACTTATAGATCAACAGAACAAGATAGAAAGCCCAGAAATAAACACATGGTCGATTAATCTGCAACAAAGGAGGGAAGAATATTCAATGGAGAAAAGACAGTCTCTTCAATAAGTGGTGCTGGGAAAACTAGACAGTTACATATAAAAGAATGAATTCAAAACATTCTCTAACACTATATAAAAATAAACTCAAAATGAATTAAAGATCTAAATGCAAGGCCAGACACTATAAAACTCTTCAAAGAAAAACATAGGCAGAACACTCTTTGAAATAAATCACAGCAATATTTTTTTGGATTCACCTCCTAGAGTAACAGAAATAAAAACAAAAACAAATGGGACCTAATTAAAACTCAAAATCTTTTGGATAGCAAAGGAAACCATGAGCAAAACAAAGACCACCCACAGAATGGGGGAAAATATTTGCAAATGAAGTGACCAACACGGGCTTAATTTCCAAAATTTACAAATAATCCACGCAGCTCAAACAACCAAATCAAAAAAATGTCCAAGTTCAAATAGACATTTCTCTAAAGACATACAGATGGCCAGAAATCACATGAAAAAATGCTCAACATCGCTTATTATTAGTGAAATACAATTCACAATGACAGTGAGCTATCACCTCACACAGGTCATAATGGCCACCAAAAAGTTCACAAATGATAAATGCTAGAGAAGCTGTGGGGAGAAAGGAACCCTTATGCACTATAAATTGGTACAACTATTATGGAGAACAGTATGGAGGTTCCTTAAAGAACTAAAAACAGGATTTCCCTGGTGGTGCAGTGGGAAAGAATCCACCTGCCAATGCAGGGGATATGGGTTCAATCCCCGGCCTGGGAAGATTCCACATGCCATGAAGCAACTAAGCCCATGTGCCATAAATACTGGCCTGTGCTCTAGAGCCTGCTGAGTCATAGCTACCAAGCCCGCGTGCTGCAACTACTGGGGCCTCACGCCCCACAGCCTGTGAGCCACAGTACTGAGCCCATGGTCCCTAGAACCCGTGCTCCACAATAAGAAACACCATCACAATGAGAAGCCCACATATCGCAATGAAGACCCAGTGTGTAGACAAAAATAAATAAACCAAAAATAGAACTACCATATGATCCAACAATCCCATTGGTATCCAGAGAAAACCATAATTCAAAAAGGTACATGCACTCCAGTGTTCACTGCAGCACTATTTACAACAGCCAGGACATGGACGCAAGCTAAATGTCCATCAGCAGAGGAATGGATAAAGATGTGGTACATGTAAACAATGGATATTACTCAGCCATGAAAAAGAAAATATTGCCATTTGCAGCAACAAAAGACTCTGATGCTGGGAGGGATTGGGGGCAGGAGGAAAAGGGGACAACAGAGGATGAGATGGCTGGATGGCATCACCGACTAGATGGATGTGAGTTTGAATGAACTCTGGGAGTTGGTGATGGACAGGGAGGCCTGGCGTGCTGTGATTCATGGGGTTGCAGAGAGCCAGACATGACTGAGCGACTGAACTGAACTGGAGAGACCTACTAGAGATTACACTAAGTACCAAAGACAAATATCATATGATATCACTTAAAAGTGGAATCTTTAAAAAAAAAATTGACACAAAGAACTTATTTACAAAACAGACTCATATCATTTGAAAACAAACTTATGGTTACCAAAGGGGAAAACTGGGATGGAAGTGGGGGGCGGTAATAATTAAGAATTTTGGATTAACATATACATACTGCTCTATGTAAAATAGATAATCAACTAGGATCTAATATAGAACATGGGAAACTCTACTCAATAATCTGTAATAAGCTAATGGGAAAAGAATCTGGAAGAATGGATATATGTGTATATATATGTATGTATATAATTAAATCACTTTACTATACACCTGAAACTAACACAACATTGTAAAGGAACTATACCTCAATATAAAATAGAGACGCAGACGACCTCTATTTTGAAATTCTAAAACACTGCTGAGAGAAATTGAGAAGTAAAAAGGGAAGTAATACAGCATTTTCAACTAATGGAAGTGAAACAGCTAAACGTTCTTATGAAAAACAATGCATCTTGACCCCTTAGCTCACATCATGCATGCGTGCATGCTAAGCTGCTTCAGTCATGTCTGACTCATTGGGACCCCATGGACCGTAGCCCACCAGGCGCCCCTGTCCATGGGATTCTCCAGACAAGAGCACTGGAGTGCGTTGCCATGCCCTCCTCCAGGGGATCTTCCCAACCCAGGGATCAAACTAGAGTCTCCTATGTTTCCTGCATTGGCAGGCAGGTTCTTTACCATTAGCACCACCTGGGAAGCCCCCACCTCACACCATACCCAAATACTAATTCAAGATGCAACATAAACCCAACTGAAAAAACTGGAATTATGAAGCTTCTTGGAGAAACTTAGAATATCTTTGCAACCTGTGGATAGGCAAAAGTTTAGATGGGATGTGACACAGTGAGCAAGAATCATAAATGAGAAAAATCTGATAAATGAGACTTTATCAAAAACTTTTTATATTAAGACACAAATAGTAAAATTTATGGACAAACCATAGATAGAGAAATATTTATAAAACAAGGATCTACCAAATACAACAATTTAATACAAAGTCAATAACATTAAGTAAAACCACTATATAAATAAATGGGAAAACTGAACAAATACTTCACAAAGGAAAAGACATGTATGGCTAATAAGCATATAAAAAATGCTTGACATCATTAACTATCAGCGAAATGCAAAGTAAATCACAGTAGCATACCACTATACATTCACCAGGGGCTTCGCTGGTGGCTCAGTTGATAAACAATCTGCCTGCAATGCAGGAGACCTGGGTTTGATCCTGGCTTGGGAAGCTCCCCTGCAGAAGGAAATGGTTTTCCACTTTTTGCCTGGGAAACCCCATGGACAGAGGAGCCTGATTGGCTACAGTTCACGGGGCCACAGAATCAGACACGTCTTAGCAACTAAACCACCACATACATTCACCAGAGAGCTTCCCAGGTGGCCTAGTGGTAAAGAACCCACCTGCCAATGTAGGAGACATTAGAGGCGTGGGTTTGATCCCTGGGTTAGGAAGATCCCCTAAAGAAGGGCATGGCAACCCACTCCAGTATTCTTGCCTGGAGAATCCCATGGACAGAGGAGTTTGGTAGGCTATGGTCCATAGGGTCCCAAAGAGTCCAACACAACTGAAGTGACTTAGTACGCACACATACATTCACTAGAGTAGCTAAAATTTAAAAAGACTAATAATCACAAATGTTGGTAAAGATGTAGAGAAAAATTATAAATTTTTAAAAGTTGTGGAGCAATAGGAACCCGCATATATTGTTGGTAGGAATGTAAAATAGTGCAATACTCTTGGCCCCTTTATCTTCTCCATCCCAACTGGTTCCTGGAATTTAATATCCTTCATTTGCTTATGACTCTCAAACTTCTATCTCTAGCCCAGACTCTCACCCAAGCTCTAGCATAGTATCTAACTCCTACAGTCAGGCCTTCACCTTAATGTCTAATTGATACCTCACACACAACATGTACAAAAACAAATTCCCAATCCTCCCCACAAAGTCTAATTTCACCTCTGCTTCTCCTTCTCTAATTTCACCTCTGCTTCTCCTTAGTGATGCCAGCTCTATACTCCAGGTGCTGAGGCTAAAAAAAATATAGTCATCCTCTTTTCCTTATACCCAATCCATCAGGAAACCAAGCTAATTTTACCTCCAGTTTATGCCTGGAACTTGATCACTTCCCAATGCCTCCCTGTCACCACCCTGGCTCAGGTCACGGCTATACCTTTCCAGCTGATTCCCTTGCTGCTTTTACCCCCAACCATCAGGGCTATCAAATGAATCCCTTTAAAATGTAAGTCAGACATTATCACTTGTCTACTCAGAACACTGAATGGTTCCCTACTTGCCCTAAAGTCTGAAGACAGTCGGTGGCCCGTAAGACTCTGTGTGATCCCCTGTGGTCCTCACATGCCCTTTGTGTACTGACTCCAGCCATGCCAGCCTCTTGGTGGCCCCTGGAGTGTGTTAGGCATTCTCTAGACTTGAGGTTTCTCACTAGCTGTTTCTTCTGCCCATTAAACCCTTTGTCCAGATCTTTTACAAGAAAAAAGCTTTCTTCTTCCTTCAAGTCTTTGCTCAGATGGATCCCAAGTACCAGCAACACCGCTAGTACCTAGACCAGTACGTGCTCAGTTGGTAAATAAGTGAGGCATACAGAACTGTGTGATCAAACCTCCACAAATCCTCTAACCAGCTACATGTGATATCCTTGGTACATTTCCTTACTCCAACAAGAACAGATTTGTCTTCAGATCAACATAGGATTACCCAAAGAGTTTTTAACTTTATTCCCCCAGTCTGAAGTGTAATCAAGACCCAGGAGATGAGGAGAGGTGGACTTAGTTGAAACAGAAATCTCATTTAAATCTATTCCTAAGTCAGAGAACTGCAGTCAGGTAGGCTCTGTACCCAAGAACACAGAACCAGAGAACAGTGTCACTCAGATACATGGTAAGGATCCCAAGAGTCATCTTTATTTACTTAGAATGAAAAAAAAAAAACCAACAGCAATTAAAACAAAAAATAGGTCATCTCTCCTTAATTGCTGCTCAGTTTCTAAGGAATTAAGTTTCAATCTTAATATTCAGCTTCTTGCCTCCAGACCTTGTGGGCTTACTTTTCTTTTTAAGGATTTGTCAAAAGCAAAAGTAACCATCGCAACCAACTGTTGCACAAAAAGGATTAACTTCACTGCCAATCAAGAGGCAAATTGCTGCCCCTGAGATTTGCCGCTTATCACAAGCAGCCAAGAGTCAAGGTACAACAGAACAGGTAGCATCTTTGAGCCTCCTAAGAATCCTCATTTTTTTGCTGCCACTGCACAGTCATCAATGGTCAGGGATCAAGTCCCAGAGTACATGCATGACTGGAAACCCAGAGGTGGTACTCCAGTGATGAGCTTCCTATGGTCCTGGAAGTTTCACTGCACGTAGCCGGCAGACTACGGGACTGGCTGCTACATGCAGTCTCAACCCCTGGGTCAGGAAGATCCCCTGGAGAAGGAAATGGCAACTCACTCCAGTATTCTTGCCTGGAAAATCCCATGGACAGAAAAGTCTGGCGGGCTACAGTCCATGGGGTCGCAAAGAGTCAGACACGACTGAGCAACTAACACTTTCACATTCAGCCAGCTTCTGCATAGTTAAGAGGGGGTGACTCTCAAACATGGCCCCTAGCACCTTTTCATTGGTCAGCTTTTACATGTGACACAATTGCTTTTGCATTTAAAATCACTTGCAGTCAAGGGAGGAATAATGGAATCAGCAAGGGTCTAGATTTAGATCATAGCGTGAGCCTGATGAGCCAACATCAGTTAGCTACTGACTATGCCATTTATGCTATCAGCATTGGAACAGAAAAAAAAAAAAAAGAGGAGTTCTGGTGCCATATATGATACAGAGGTCAGGAAGTCTGGAGAAGCCACGAGTCCATTGATTATTGCTGGTGCTGCTCTTAATTCATTAAATGATTTGTGTTGAGTCATCTTTCCAGAGCTTTCCTGGTAGCTCAGATGGTGAAAAATATACCTGCAAGTCAGGTAGGCCCAGTCATGCAGGAGATCCAGTAATGCAGGAGACCCGAGTTCAATCCTTGGGTCGGAAAGATCTCCTGGAGGAGGAAATTGCTTCCCACTCCAGTATTCCTGCTTGGAGAATCCCATGGACAGAAGAGTCTGATGGGGGTACAGTCCATGGGGTTGCAAAGAGTTGAACATGACTGATCGACTAACAGGTGAGCGGGCAATCTTTCCAGTATCTTGAAGCTAAGTATCAGTCCATTTTGCTGGTTACCAAGGCAAGGTCAAGTCAAGTGTGGATATGAATATCATACCATATAGACTACTCAAATTAAACAGAAGGTAGCTTCTTTTCTAAGACTCTAACTCATATAAGAATAACTCCATTCCAGCACACTACTCCTTTCTGTCAATGTCAGATCTCTTACAATATTATAAAGACAGAAAACCAAAGGATTTTATGAAAATCTCTTTTGAGTACCTTCATATCCCATGGAGCATTGGTCTGGGTGAAACATTGCTTTCTCTTGTAGATAAGATAGCAATTTAGCAAAATCCAGTAAGTCAAACTCATTCCAAAAGAAAAATATTCCTGATTCATTTTAGCCTTCCTACCTAAGCTGACACATTTGCTCATGAAAATCACTTGAGATATCTTTATATTGATAAGTGGAAACTATTCTTTACTCTTTGCTGCTGCTAAGTCGCTTCAGTCGTGTCTGACTCTGTGCGACCCCATAGACGGCAGCCCACCAGGTTCCCCCATCCCTGGGATTCTCCAGGCAAGAACACTAGAGTGGGTTGCCATTTCCTTCTCCAATGCGTGAAAGTGAAAAGTGAAAGTGAAGTCGCTCAGTCGTGTCCGACTCCCAGTGACCCCATAGACTGCAGCCTACCAGGCTTCTCCATCCATGGGATTTTCCAGGCAAGAGTACTGGAGTGGGGTGCCATTGCCTTCTCCGACTTTACTCTTTAGCAGTTCCTAAAAGCAAGTAATACTTGAATTTGTTCCTCCTGAGAATGAAGGGGTGATGAAGGGGCAGGGGGAGGCTCAAGGCTCTTACTGTTAACAGTAAGAGCAAGAAAGAATCTAAGGAACTGATAACTATTTCTTATCAACAGCTGCTATTGAAAAGGAGCGTATCTTTCTGCACTGTTGTACTATTAGCCACTGACTGGCTGGCATCTGGTCAATCTTAGGATTCAAGTAGCCCGTGTGGCCATGGGCAGCAAACCCTTGAACTGCTGCAACACCAGGCTATGTCCAAGCTGGTTCACAGGAATGTCATGAAGAAAAACACAGTTTCTATGTCATGGCAGAGGTAGTTCTCTAGTCCAGATGACAAGGGTCTCACATCTCTCCCACCATCACGATTAGTTCAAGAGACACACAGTTCAGCATACAGGTGTGAGACCCACTCAGGACCATTGTCATTGCTGGGTAATCAACAGATATAGTCAAAAAAAGCTAAAGAAGAGGATATAAACCCTTCCAGAAACCCCATTAGTAAAAACATCTATGTAAGGTGTGGATACTGAGCAGTTCGGGATGGAAATGAATTCTCTCCAACTGATGCTGGTCAATCCAGAGCAACCAGTGTGGGTGTGAAGTTTATGTGGGTTGGGGATGGTATGTGAGACTTAGAAAATTAAAGGTGATCCAAACTGGCTCAGAGGTATTTTTTTCTGTTTCTTTACACTCTTGGAAGAGTGCCTCTCGTCTCATTAGGTCTTTCTCTAATCCACCCACCATAACAATCCTCCATAATAACAAGTGTCCTCTCTATGCCACGGGGACACCGCGCTTGAGGCTATGTGTGCCCCACATCTGTGATTTCCTCATGTGGACTCAGTCGCTCAGTTGTGTCTGACTCTTTGTGACCCCATGGACTATAGCCCACCAGGCTCCTCTGTCTATGGAATTTTTCCAGACAAGAATACTGGAGTGGGATGCCATTCCCTACTCCAGGAGATCCTCCCAACTCAGGGATAGAACCTGAGTCTCCTGCATCTCCTGCATTGGCAGGTAGGTTCCTTACCACTGCGCCACCTGAGAAGTCCATAATTTCCTCCTGCCTGTTCAAATCTTCCCTCTCCTTTAAAGCTCAGTTGAAGAACATTCTATATGAAGAAGTTCACAAAGCCATCTATAGTTCAAGAAGTCATTTATAGATGACTCCAGCCCCAAAGATTTCACTCATCTCTGAATTTACATGCCACTAATTTTCCATTTTATTATACATTATTTGATACTATAAGGCTACCCACGGTGTATTCAGTAAAATCATACTCAAAGTCAGAAATTAAAACTTTGACTTTCTTGTTTTCCCCCACTGTACCTGGCACAGGCATGGATATATGGTAGATAAAGAGCAGTTGGGTTGTTCAAAAGTTGAAAACCAGCACATAGATAAAAAGAAAAGTTAGATGAGATAAACCTTATCAAAAATGTCTATGCTGATCCAAAATTATATTATCTAAAAAAGCAAGGCAAGTATATTTTCCAGCCATTTGGAAGCCAGTGATGGATTAAAAAAAAAAATCTCACCAATGGCCACAATTTGCAAAGACAACATAGTTAAGGCAAAGAGTGAGGGGCTGAAGGAGGAAAGGCAAGATTTTATTTCAAACTGACCTTTATAAAACATTCAAAGGATGCAGAGGGAAAGTTAAGGATGACAGACAGTGAGCCAGGTGCTGCCTTACAGAGTGAAAGGATGACGAGGAAAACAAGCCCTAATTGTGAGGGAAGGAGGAGATGAAAGGGCATCACATGAAGGACAGGGGCAAGAGCCCTGTGCACGGGGCCACGAGAACTACATCCCACTCCGACAGCCTTCCTCACCAAAGGTGTAGACAAATTAGAAACCATGCCCAGGTGAACAGAAGCATCCAGATGGCTGGGAAATCCGCAAAGCGTACTCTGGAACATGGAAAAGTACAGTTATGAAAGCTCTCATGGTTCCCATGCATCACTCTGAACCAAACCATGGTCCTCCATTTTCTAGAAGCACAGTATTTTAACATATATGATGTGCCGGGGACTGGACACACATGACTCCTAAATTGCACACCAACCTAACGATGCTAGCAGTGTTACTTTCATTGTGTAGATGAGAATACGAAGGTTCAGAGGATTAAAGCCAGTTACCTATTCACCCATTCAACAAGGATCTTTTCCCAAATTTTTTTAAACTTTTTTGTTTTGTTTTTTTTTAATTGTGGTAGTTTCAGGCGAACAGTGAAGGGTCTCAGTCAAACACATACTTACATCCATTCTCCCTGAACTCCGCCCCCATCCAGGTTGGCACGTAACATTGCGTAGAGTTCCGTGTGCTATACAGTAGGTCCTGGTTGGTTATCCATTTTGAATGTAGCAGTGCATGACCTTCCCAGACTCCCTAACTATCCCTTCCCCCAGGCAGCCATAAGTTCATTTTCCAAGTCTATGAGTGTCTTTCTTCCACGAGGATGTATTGCTGCCTTGCTCTATGCTAGGAGCAGAGTACTAAGTGGAGATCAGGGCAACAATGTCTGCCCTCATGAAGTTTACACCCAAAGCTCATGGTCATAGAGCTGGAGAGTGTAGATACGATTTGAACTCTGATTCTAAATCCCATAGTCTCTTTTTCTCTTCTACCCCCAACAAAGAAAGCCTACAAATAGTTCTCTTTTTAGACCTGTCAAAACCACCTAACAATGTCGTTATAAAAACTTTTTGTCTCAACAACAGTTATTGAAAAGACTGTTAAAACTACCAGAGGGAATATGAAAGTGTGTGGGAAATCTGGAAGGAAAACTTTTCTTACCTCTTATACTACTAAAGCAATACATAGAAGACTTCTATGGAAGACTGAGAAAAGAGGGGGGCTCCCCCTTCTGTGAAAAACAGAAATTGTGGGAAAGGGTTATCAAAAAATTATAAAACTGAGCTTGAAAATAAAACAAGAAAAGGAAAATCTGAGATTCCAGAAATAAAGAACCTTCAAGCTAAGTGACCACAGTTAGGGGAGTTCATGGACTATGGCCCCCATGGGTACTGAAACCAAACAAATTCTAAGGGTTAGGGTTTTGAAACCCATGTGAGTCATCAAACCTAGGAGCTGGGGAGCTAGGTATAAGGCCCTGAACCTGGAGTTATAAGAGCTACTCCGTCTCCCAGAAGAAGATGAAACATCACCCAGAGTCTTGAGAAAGGGACAAGGAAACTTATCCTCCTGGGTCCAGGGATAAATAAAAATAAGTCAACTCTAAGAAATGGAAATTCAGAAACAACGAATCCATAGTCCAAAATTAAGCCAGATGATGAAGAAACCCCAAGCTGAGAAAGGAATACAAAGCTAGTCCTGAATTAGTGAAAACTCCTAGAACACTTGCTAAAGCAAACCCAAAATTCTACTACATGGACTCTTCTACAACCCATTATAGATGCGAAATCCCCTACCAGAGGTAAATTCACAATAATACGTAAATCCAATGAGAAATGAAATACAATGAGGGTGGGCCTGCAAACACATCAATCGAAGCGCTGGAGCTAGTACAACAATTTAGAGGGGCTAAAAGATAAGCAAAAGAATGAAGGAGATGGAATTAATGTTTCAGAATTTTTGAAAAGACATATTCTAAGGAGAATTAAGAGGGGCTCTTAGAAATTAAAAATTTAGTCATTGAAATTGAAAACCCCAGTGCACATTCAGTAAGCAAATTAGATAGACGCAGCTGATAGAGAAAAGTCAGTCAGCCAGAAGAAAGCACTAAAGACATACTCTAAATACTGTAGAGAGAGAGAGAGAGAGATGGACATTATTAAATAACTATTGAAATATATGAAGAATAGAATAAGAATATATGGAATATATGAGTAATAGAATAAGAATATATTGAATATATGAAGAATAGAAAAACATCTATGATGTTGGCTCTAGAAATAGACACTGAAAACAGAGGGAGAAGTTTATTAAACAAAAATAGTTGATAACTATTTCCAATATGGGTTCTTACTTTGAAGAGCACAGAGAATCAAAAGAATATAGAAACATTAATTCCAGCAACATTATAGTGAAAGTACAAAACCCTTAAGGAAAAAAATCTTGAAAACTAAAGAAGGAAAAAAAGTCACAAATCACCTACAGAGGAATGACAATCAGACTGACACCATATTTCATATTTGCATCAGTAGATGCCAGAATTGCATCCCCAACAGCTAGGGGAACCTATCAACCTAGAATTTTCTACCTAGATAATCTTCGATTATGTTGCTCAGCATGGAAGATGGTAGCCACTAGTCAAATGTGACTCGAGCTAACCCAAACCCAGGTGCACCATAAGTGTAAAATTCACTCTGGTTTTCAAAGACTTTGGAAAACAAGAATGAGAAACCTCTTTAATTTTCACACTGATTGCATGTTGAAACAATAGTATTTTGGATATACTGAGTTAAATAAAATGTATTAACATTTAATACATCTTTTTAAAAAGTTTAGAAATCAGTCCTACTAATCTCTGCCCAGTAACTGAAATTCACCACCTTCTTCGAACTTCAGGCTATTTTTTACTTAATCTCTTAATTATCTCCTTGGCTACCCTGTACTTTAGAACTTTCTTGGTTTCAAATAACGCATTTGTAGACTCATTTTACCCATGTCTCTCCTCACTAAAATGAATGTAAACTCCATAGAGCCCATATCTGCCACGTTCACCTGTGTGTCAGGGATCTGTGTATCAGATTGTCTTGGTTGTAATTAGGAATGTGTACTTCAACAAAGGGTGGCATGTTTTGAATATGCCTGTATTGAAGGTGCCTATTTGACCTTGGGGAAAGTCACTTAACTTTTCTGAGCTTTTATTTAAGCTTTTCTTCTTTCTTGATGTGGACCATTTTTAAAGTCTTTATTGAACTTGTAACAATATTGTTTCTTTTATGTTTTGGGGGTGGTTTTTTGGCCCACAAGGTATGTGGGATCTCAGATCCTCAGGGATTGTACCTGCACACCCTGCATTGGAAAATGAAGTCTTAACCACTGGACCACCAAGGATGTCCCTGAGCTTTTATTTCTTTGGTTTTAAAGAACATAATCCTCTGTTTAAGATTTTTATGAAAAAAATGAATAAGATAGCTCATAGATTAGCTCCTTCTGCCTGCTGCTGCTGCTAAGTCACTTCAGTCGTGTCCAACTCTGTGCGACCCCATAGACGGCAGCCCACCAGGCTTCCCCGTCCCTGGGATTCTCCAGGCAAGAACACTGAAGTGGGTTGCCATTTCCTTCTCCAGTGCATGCATAATGGTTTTAAACTTTTGCCTGGGTCTTAGTTTATAAAGTTGATGACATGGAGAGGCCCATGCCATTGAAAGAGAAGGCTGTTAACTCACAGTTCCCTTAGAAATGAGTGGCATGACACTCAGATCCACATGGACCAGTGGACCAGTGCCCATCAGGAGAGAAAAAGCAGCAGTGAAGGGAAAGTATAAACCACAACCATTATTGAAATTTCCATGGAAAAAGCAAAGCAGGGTAGAGTAAATATTTTAAGATGGGTTGGTTTGGGAATTTCCTGGTAGTCCAGTGGTTGGGAATCTTCTTTCCAACTTGGGGGACCCAGATTTGATCCCCAATTGGGGAACTAGGATCCCACATGCCACAGGACAACTAACTGGCCTCAACAAGAGAGGACAGCATGCTGCAACTAACATCCAATGCAGATAGATAAGTAAATAAAAAAGATTGGTTAGTTTGAGTAATTCCAGTGAGCTCTGGGGCATAAGGGATGCTGCTGGTTATCTGGCTCTGGGTGATCTAGAGCAGCAGAATACGGACTTATTTTGTGATAGTTGGGGATATGGACTCAAGATCAGTTGGTGTGAATACAACAGGTGTATCCAAGGGCAAGTCATGTACATGATCTCTAGAATCAACTAGCCCTAGGCAGCAGGAGGGGGCAGCTTCTTTCTAGCCAGCAAGCCCCTACTCCATCAAGATGTCAACACATCATAAAATGGTATGGATGTAAACACAACCATAAAAACACACGGTTAACACATTAGCAAGTTATCTCACCATCTCCTGGAGTTTACCCAAGTTCATGTCCATTGAATTGGTGATACCATCCAACCATCTCATCCTCTGTTGCCCTCTTCTCCTTCTGCCTTCAATCTTTTCCAACATCAGGGTCTTTTCCAATGAGTCAGCTGTTCACTGGAATACTCCCTGACTAAGCCTATGTTATAAACCACTCACAGTGGCTTGAGCAGAAAAGATACAGACATATCCCAGGAGCCTGCAGTCAGCTGGGCCTAAGGAATGAACTGGATGGGGGATGTCACGAAGATATTCTTTCTTCTGTTCCTCTTTTGCTTCTCTTACTTCCTCTACAGGCTGATGATCTGTCACTTCAGTGCACATGGCAGGTTAAAGGTGGACCACTGTAGCTGACTTGGCCTGGTATGAACAAGGTACCCATCTCTAGTCTAATCAAGTGTTGCTAGACAGTCACATTATCCAAAATGGCTGCCAAATGCCCTCTGCTCTGGGAGAGGAAGAGAGTTTAGGTGGGCAAGCTGAGCCAAGCAGATAAATATGATCACCATGGTTGAACAGCTCCAAAGATGCTGGTTAAAATGCAGACTAAATGAAGTTAAATAGGACACCTCAGGCCACAAAGTTAGTGTGAATTATACATTTTAAAGAGGGCAATATACTGTGCAGTGTTAACCCAACATTCAACTCCAAATACCTTTTTCTCCCAAAGATTTATGAAGTATCATGTAACCAGCATCCTGTAGAAGACAATTGCCAAAGGGCAGAGGTTATGGCATATTTTTTTAATCATTTTTATTTATTTTTGGCTGTTCTGGGTCTTCATTCCTGTACTGGCTTTTCTCTAGTTGCAATGAGTGGGGGCTTCTCATTGCAGTGGCTTCTGTTGCCAAGTACTGACTCTAGGGCACATGGGCTTCAGTAGATGCAATTCCCAGGCTCTACAGCACAGGCTCAATATTTATGGCACGCAGGCTTAGTTGCTCCATCGCATGCAGGATCTTGCTGGTCCAGGGATCAAACCTGTGTCTCCTGCATTAGCAGGTGGATTCTTTACCACTGAGTCACCAGGGAAGTCCTATGACATTTTTTTTTTTTTTAATTTCCAAAGTGCCTTGACCATTTGGCAGAGGTTCAGAAAACTTTGCTCCTCTGGTTTTATTTGTATGTCTTCTATAATGGATATATGGGGACACTGAAGATCGAAATTATTTCATGAGAAACAACCCAAGAAGAAAGGGGCTGAGTGGGGGATACTCTCCACTGAAGTGCACGGGCTTTTCATTGCAGTGGCTTCTCCTGTTGCAAAGCACTGACTCTAGGGCACACAGGCTTCAGTAGCTGCCTATCCAGAAGACCCAGAAGTCTTGGGTCTTAATATAGAATCAAAGCTGGAGCTAGATCATTCCTCTGATACAACTGTCTCATGTTAGAAGGTCCAGAAAGCTCAGTGACTGGCCTGACATCACACAGCAAGGTAGTAGCAAAGATGAAACCAGAACCAAAGAACCACGAGTAATTTGATAGGGTCTACAAGGGGCTCACTGCTAAAATGGCTCATCGTGTTGACCTTGCAAACAAAGAATAAAATCACAGTGACCCTTGAGACTGACCAAATTGCCCAAACAACATTCTGTTTTCTCACTGGCACCTACCTTCTCAAAGCTATGAGACCACCAGATTCCAGACATCTGGCCACATGACCACAGGACTCAACTGCAGGCCAGAAATTAACCATCTCTTCACAGAATTTTTGATTGGCAGGGTATAAGAAAGATGCCATCAGAAAGGGAGAACACTGGTTCTCCTTAAGGGCCAGTCACCCTCTTGTTTCCCTCTAATAAATTTCCTTTTTGCCTGGCTCACTCTTTTTCTCTGCATTCACCTTACATAATTAACAGTAGAATAACTTCAGATGTGTTCAAAGTAGAGGTTTAATTTTTCAAATATTTGCCAAGCCTGCATTGAGCTAATTGACACAGAAGTACTATAGAGGCACCTGGATTTTATGAAAAGAGGAGCAAGTATTTTACAAGTTCAAGGACAAAAATCCATATTTGCCAGTCCAAGCTGTCCTCACGAGACTCCAGGATGGCACTTCACCTCCATTCTGACAGACACAGAGGCTGCCTCTACTCAGAGTGAGATCACAAGGCGAGCCTCTCAGAGTATTTAATCCTTAATTTAAAACCTAAGGATTATTCAGCCTGTTCAAGAGTTTAACTTTGTCATCAAAGGTTAAACCACTTCAGGGTTCTGGATGCAACAAAGCAGGAAATTAGATCAGGAGCCCTGGGTCCAAGTGGAGATAAAGATGGGCTGCAGGAAACTGACTCTACCTCTGTATAAATGACCCCACCTAGAGTTTTGCTGCAAGCGTCACTGAGTGAGTCCAAGCTTGCTCCGCTTGCCACACAATAGGCCAATAAATCTGGGAGATGGAAGGGATATGACTTTATTCAGAGAGTTGGCTGATGGAGAGAAGACGACATTAATGTCTTAAAATAACCATCTTGTTGGGGCCTGGATATCAGATTCTTTTTTGGGATCAGAGATGGGGGGAGTTGAGGGAACAAAGCAAAAGACCATTTAATTCTTACAAATATCTCCTAGAATGGCACGCCTCAGGCAGGGGAATGTGTTCATTTCTTTCCTCCTGCAATCTACATGGTGGACAGAGTTATGAACAAAAGCAATTTATTTGTTTTACTTTACAATATTCTATTGGTTTTGCCATACACCAACATGAATCTGCCACAGGTGTACACGTGTTCCCCATCCTGAACCCCCATCCCACCTCCCTCCCCATACCATCCCTCTGGGTCATCCCAGTGCACCAGCCCCAAGCATCCTGTATCATACATTGAACCTGGACTGGCAATTCATTTCACATATGATATTACACGTTTCAATGCCATTCTCCCAAATCATCCCACCCTTGCCCTCTCCTACAGAGTCCAAAAGACTGTTCTATACATCTGTGTCTCTTTCGCTGTCTCACATACAGGGTTATCGTTACCATCTTTCTAAATTCCATATATATGCGTTAGTGTACTGTATTGGTGTTTTTCTTTCTGGCTTACTTCATTCTGTATAATAGGCTCCAGTTTCATCTACCTCATTAGAACTTATTCAAATGTATTCTTTTTTATGGCTGAGTAATACTCCATTGTGTATATGTACCACAGCTTTCTTATCCATTCGTCTGCACCGAGGAAACCAGAATTGAGACATGTGTACCCCAATGTTCATTGCAGTTTGTGTATAATATCCAGGGCATGGAAGAAACAAAGGTACTTTAGTTTAACAGTCAGGCAGAGGGGGGTAGGGTTCCCCGAGTCAGGCCTTTATGTACGCTGTAATAACAAAAGTGGCCAAAAGCAAGGATTAAAGTCACAGAAACAGATCCAGCACAGAGTCAAAATTAACCCTTCCTGGATACAAGAGGAAGGCAGGGGACACATACCTCCAACAGCCCCAGAGCAAGCACTGACACCCCTTGAAACCCGCTCTCCCCACACCCAGTACTTACATTTACATCCAGTGCAGAAAAGAGTGCAGCAAGAATACCCCCGGTTTTGTACCCCCAGTTTTGAGCCATCATATGTCAAGTACCTTAGAGTAGGGGTCCCCAACCTCCAGATCTAATGCCTGATGATCTGAGGTGGACCTAGTATAATAGTGCACAATAAGTATAATGAGCTTGACTCACCCCCAAACCACGCCCCCTCCACCCCGTCCATGGAAAAGTTGTCTTCCACAAAACTGCTCCCTGGTGCCAAAAAGGTTGGGAACCGCTGCCTTAAGAGCATGAAGATTTTGCTTGGCCCAAAGCCTGTGACAGAAACCATTTTAGACTCACCCATGAAGACTTCTATCATGAAATGGGAAAGGATCAGTTAATGGAACACGCCCTTCAAAATGATGAAATGGAGAATGCTTTATAACCAAGCACCAGCCTTCTGGACAGTTAAGCAGTTTATATACACACACATCAGGGGGTGGAAACGTTGCAGGCAATGGAAAGGGCTGGGAGAATTAAAGCCACAGCAGCAAGACTCCCATAGAAAACACAGTTGATATTTGTTCTCAAAAATCCATCTTCCTGAAAAAGTCCCTCCCTAAATCAGGATTAGTCCCCCTCTCCCCCCGGCCCTGCACTGTACCCAGCAGAGCCATCAGAGGCTGTTTTGCTAGGTGTTTGTTTACGGCAAATGGTACAAGACAGAGTCAACAATCGGTGACTTTTTTGCCAATTGGCTGAAATAAAAACACATCAGGTACCCCTGGAATTGATGAAAGAGTTTAAAATTATCTAGGGCTTCCCTGGTGGTAGTAGGGGTAAAGAACTTGCCTACCAATACAAGAGATATGAGAGATGTGAGTTCCATCTCTGGGTTGGGAAGATCAGAGTAGGAAATGGCAACCCATCCAGCATTCCTGCCTGGACAATCCCATGGACAGAGGAGCCTGATGGACTACGGTCCATGGGGTCCCAATGAGTTGGACACAACTAAAGCGACTTAATGTGCATAATTAACCTAAGCAGATCCCTACTCTGCTCCAGCCACTCCTCTTGAAGGGAGAGGCAAGCCCATGGAGGTCTCCTCCCACTGTCCACACATTAGATGTGTTTCAGGTTATTCCTTCCTGGAGAATTTTGTCTGTTCATGTGTCTTTCCCCTTTACTTGATTTTCTCAGCATCGGTTGCAGCATCTCAACCCAAAAGCTGGATCAGCTGAGCATACAAAAGCTTCATGATTCTCCATTCCCTCTGTCACTGTTTTGATTTAATTGGGTCTTCCCTGGTGACTCAAATGGTAAAGAATCTGCCTGCAATGTGCAAAACCTGGGTTCAATCGATCCCCTGGAGGGCAGCATGGCAGTATTCTTGCCTGGAGAATCCCCATGGACAGAGATGCCTGGCAGGCTATAGCCCATGGGGTTGCAAAGAGTCAGACATGACTGGGTGACTAAGCACAGCACAGCTACAGAATGACCTTTCAGTTCAGTTCAGTTGCTCATTCGTGTTTGACTTTTTGCAACCCCATGAATTGCAGCACGCCAGGCCTCCCTGTCCATCACCAACTCCCGGAGTTCACTCAGACTCACGGCCATCGAGTCAGTGATGCCATCCAGCCATCTCATCCTCTGTCGTCCCCTTCTCCTCCTGCCCCCAATCCCTCCCAGCATCAGAGTCTTTTCCAATGAATCAACTCTTCGCATGAGGTGGCCAAAGTACTGGAGTTTCAGCTTTAGCATCATTCCTTCCAAAGAAATCCCAGGACTGATCTCCTTTAGGATGGACTGGTTGGATCTCCTTGCAGTCCAAGGGACTCTCAAGAGTCTTCTCCAACACCACAGTTCAGAAGCATCAATTCTTCAGCGCTCAGCTTTCTTCACAGCCCAACTTTTGTTTATATAATTTCATTTCCTAATAAACAGTGGTTCATTATGAAGCACTCAGAAAACAAAAATAGAGAGAAAATTCTCCTCCAAATCCATCATAACACTACCAAAATAAAATTATTGACTAACCTTTCTTTTCGTCTTTACACATTTATATGTATATAGACAACTAAGAGCTACCATCTATTGAGTACTTTGGTAAGGGTTCAGACACATTTTCATTTAATTCTCACTGTAATTCTAGGTAGTAAATACAACTTATCACCATATGAGACTATACTGTAGATGCAATTTTGTGGGGTATTTTTTGCTTTTAACATTTAAAGTATTTTCCACTTTACTAAAACTTTTATGGCTATCGTTTTTAATGATTTCATATTTTTAGACATACTTTAAAATGCTTTTATTAAAGATTTGTTTTCAATTTGCTATTTTATAAATAACACTGTGATGAACACCTTTATGCCTGCTTTCTGTATTTACCACTAATTTTTTAGGATAGTTTCTCAGAGAGGGAACCACTAAGTCAAATAAGGAATGTGTGCATGCTCAGTGGTGTCCGACTCTTTGTGACCCCATGGATTGTAGCCCACCAGGCTCCTCTGTCCATAGAGGTATCCAGGCAAGAATACTGGAGAGGGTTTCCATTCCCTCCTCCAGGAGATCTGCCCAATCTAGGGATGGAAACTGAAGCTCCTGCATTGGTAGATAGGTTCTTTACCACTGAGCCACCTGGGAAGCCCAAATGAATATAAATATTTTTTTAAGTTTTATTCAGTTATTTGCAGAACTGTTCCCTGTGATTTAAAGCAATTTTATGTAATTCAAAGAATGTGATGATGTCATTATCAGAAGTTACTAACTATATTATATTGTTAAAAGTGAAAGATCACTTGAATAAATTTTAAAACATTTCACCCTAAAATTTTCATGCAAAACTAAAAATGCTGCTTAATATACATGAGTAAAAGCTTTTTCAAAGTTTGTTAAAACAAACTATTTGCAGGTAATTTTGGTATATCAAAGTACGTGTGTAGTCGATTCAGTTGTGTCTAACACTTTGCAACCATATGGACTGTAACCCACCAGGCTCCTCTGTCCATGCGATTATCCAGGTAAGAATACTGGAGTGGGTTGCCATACCCTCCTCCAGAGGATCTTCCTATCCTAGGGATCAAATCTGTATCTTCTTACATCTCCTGCACTGGCAGGCATGTTCTTTACCACTAGTACCACCTGGGAAGCCCAAATAAAAGTATAAAACATTTAAAATTTAGCCACAGTCATACCCAGAGACGGTCAGATTTAAGATTTCAGTGGCTTTCTTTCCATTGCTTAATAGAGAGATTAGATACATAGCTAATAGTGTGTAATCCATTGTTATACTTTTTTTTTTTGACTGAATATTGTACAGTGTAAATCTCCTAAAGGATCTTGATGCTTCTACTCAAGTCCTTCCCAGGCATGTTGAACATGCTCCACAGCTTTTGGGCAGCTCATTCCAGGCTGCCTAGCAGTGTCCACAGCTCTGGTTAGGCGCCGACATCCAGGGCCCATCCCTCACTAACGCCCAGATCCCACCTAGAGGGAGTTTCTCTGGCCGCTGTCTGCTGTATCAGGCCGGATGGCTGAGCATTCGCTCTTGTATTAAACAAAATGCCCATCAGCTCTCTGCTGACCCAGGGAAGGTGACAGATTTCAAGAAAATGAAACTTTGACCAGGAACAGACTCCTTTTGGCTGAGCAGCAGGAACCGACTTTGATGACTAACTTGTCAAACCCATCAGATACGAGTGTGTGCGGCTGGAGGTATTTTTAGAGACCTCGCAGCTCGGGGAGGGCGGTAGGGAGTCTAGTGTGGTACTCAGGTTCAGTGACAAGCAGTGTAACCTACTGAAAGCACCTCCTGACCTCAGCTTGGGGGGAGAGGTCCCTTCATTGACTGCTGGGCGCTCCCTCACCCCCCAGAGCTGGTGGTCACAGCTTGCAGAAAGCATGCCGCTCCTGCTTGTGCACAGCCTCTGCTCACAGTGCTGGGCTGTCGCCCCCATTTCAGAATGAGATGCTGAGGCTCGGGGAGATTCACCTCCGCCTGGTCTCTGCAGGAGCTACACCGCACACCTATTTACCTCCAACTATGCTAAATACATCCCGTATCTGGTGTTTACCTTCACAACACCCTTGCCCTGTATTTATGGATCAGAAAGAAAGCTGCAGAGCCACCGAACTGGCGGCCTCAATTACTGGGTGACTAAAGCTAGTCCTTGGCTGTCTTCGAAACCATGCAAGAGGAAGAAATATGCACCTGTGGCCGAGTCGTGTCGATGTATGGCAGAGTCCACTACAAGGTTGTTAAGCAATTGTCCTCCAATTAGAACAATTTTTTTAAAAAAGCGATTAAGACGCTGACACCTTGTTCCTCATCACTGACTCCTGACTGTGACCCCTCATCTTATGGAAGCCCCTGGACTCCTCATGGAGGAGGGCGCAGTTCCTGAGGCATGAGCCTACTGTTTATCCCTCTCCACCGGCTGAGAAGTAAAGCCCCATTTCTATTTCCTCTGAACTCTGTTTCCGTATTTTTTATTCAACCTTGGTGGGCAGAGAAAGCCAAGATTTTGGCAATAGGACCGAGACAAAAACAAGCTTTATCAACCATAAAAGAACAGTGACTATCCAGCTGGGCGCTCTAGAGTTTGCCACGGTCGATGCAGTTCTCATAAAGACCCAACCTAGTTAAGGATTCTAGAAATTATAGACCAGAAAGAGACCTTGGAAATACATGGGCGAGAAATTTCACATGGCTGCCCTTCACAGCCTGAGGCCCAGCAACTGATACCATCCCCAGAAGTGGACTTAAAACAGTTAAGCGTGTTGCCAAAATTTAAAGTTCAAGTGGTTTCACATAAAAGTCTGGGTTGCTGGCTTACCTTGAAAAGTGGGACAGCTTCCAGCAGCGAGCTTCACCTCTTGCTTCACGACATGAGCCGCTCCCGCTTAGGGGTGCATAGCCTCCAGCTTGCACCAGTTTCCACAGTAGATCCAGGTTCCCTAAGATCCCGTTTGTAGACGAGCACACTGACCTCCAGAGACCCTTACAAGTTGCCCAACATCAGACAACTTGCTTTTTCCCTGCTCCATGCTCTTGGCCACAGGCAGGCATCAGCCACAACTACGTGCTCCTTAGTCTTCAGAGTGGCTTTTATGAGCTTCTAGGATGTTTCCCCCCTCCTTCCTTTTAAAGCCCAGCTGATCTCTCTCTTCATTTCTAAATTAAAGTTCTCTTCTACCAATAAAGTGAGGTGGGTGGGTGTGGGGAGGATGGGGCTCTTCAATAGAAAATCCCTGTTCAGTGACTCAATGCTGGGAAGCATTTGTAATCTCTCTTACCTTATTGTGCACATGTGCCTGAGTGTGTGCCTGCATGCGTGCTCAGTCGTGTCAGACTCTGTGACCCCATGGGCTGCAGCCCGCCAGGCTCCTCTGTCGGTGGGATTCTCCAGACAAGAATACTGGAGGGAGTAGCCATTTCCTTCTCCAGGAGATCTTCCCAACCCAGGGATGGAACCCACGTCTCCTGCATGGACAGGCGGGTTCTTGACCACTGAGCCACCTGGGAAGCCCCTCTCTAATCTCAGATGCTCATAATAATCAGCTGCCCTGGCCTCACCCCAGACAAACTAAGTCAGCTACTCTGGACCCAGGTTTAGGTAGCTCTTCTGCTACTCAGATGATTCCAATGTGCCATCATGGTATCTGATTGCTCCCAGAGGTCGTGGAACCAGCTTCCCTGCTGAGTGCTCATGAGACCTCCTGGGTAATTTACATCAGTTTGAAGCATTCTGGAAACTTCTCTCATCTGGAAAATGGGGAGGATAGATTAGGTTTATGATTTCCAACTTGGGATGCTTTGCCCCTCAGCATCCACTGAGGAAATGATGAGGTCATGAAGCTACTGTGGATATTGCAAAATGTCTAGCAGAGATGGCACACTTAGCTGTGTTAAGGCATATTTACACATGTTAATAAAGATGCTTCTGCTGGAATTACATTTACTTGGTGTGCTGATTCTACTTGCAAAATATGGGGTTTCAGGGCAAGGGGAAAATCTTGTCTGTGAGTAAAATTGAGAGAAGGAAGGAATGAAACAAGGAAGGAGAGAGGGAGAAATTGGGGGAGAGAGGGAGAAATTGGGAGAGAAAGGGGGAGAGAGAACAATCTGGCCCTCTATGATTTGATGATTAACCTGCAAAGAGAGGAGTAACTTCTGAGGCAGTGTATAGTCTTTGAATATCCCCCTTCCTTAAAAGAATTCTGCTGCTGCTGCTGCTGCTAAGTCGCTTTCAGTCACGTCTGACTCTGTGCAACCCCATAGACGGCAGTCCACCAGGCTCTGCCGTCCCTGGGATTCTCCAGGCAAGAACACTGGAGTGAGTTGCCATCTCCTTCTCCATTGCATGAAAGTGAAAAGTGAAAGTGAAGTCATTCAGTCACATCAGACTCGTAGCGACCGCATGGACTGCAGCCCTCCATCCATGGGATTTCCCAGGCAAGAGTACTAGAGTGGGTTGCCATTGCCTTCTCTAACACAATCCTTTTTAAGTGCTACTTCCTTCCTAACCCCCTTCTTTGTGGAAGGCTGGGCTTCCCTGGAGGCTCAGACCATAAAGAATCTGCCTCCAGTGCAGGAGACCGGGGTTTGATCCCTATGTCAGGAAGGTCCCCTGGAGAAGGAAACAGCTGCAGTATTCTTGCCTGGAGAATCCCATGGACAGAGGACTCTGGCAGGCTGAAGTCCATGGGGTCGCAAAGAGTTGGACACACCGAGCAACTAACACTTTTACATTTTCTAGTACCTGGAAGCCAACACCCCTGAAAAGAATAAGTCCTTAATTCAGGGACCTCAACCCAGAAGGCCTGGTTTACCTTAATGAGCCCCAGCAGTTTGACAGCCAGAACCAGGCAAGGCAACAGCGATGATGACAATGTTGTCGGGACACTTGTCAGTGAGCAGTGACAAAAAAATAAAACATTTTGCTACACAACAGATAAGTGCTCCCTGACAATCTGTCTGCTTTTATTTTTTTGAAGTCTTCCTCCCGCTTTATTCTCACCCAGCCGTTAAATTATTCTAGCCAACATGACCATTTCCTCAATAAACATTTTCTTGGCCTAAAACTAGGAGGAATTTCATCAAGGAAGCAGGGACTGTTCGTTAGGCTGGTTTTTCTCTTTGCTGCGTCTCCTGGGGAAATGCCCGCGCTGAGTTTCACTCTCGCAAACGCAGGCAGTCTGGTGACCATTGCTAGGCAACATGTCATCATAAATATTTCATCGGTGAAACAGAGTCTGTCTCATCCTTCGTCTGTTTGATACTTCAGCTCTCCTTTATAAAAACAATAGAAAAAAAAAAAGATAGAAATCCATGACCCCTACATTCCCTGAAATCCATGATAAGAATGATAATTGAATCAAGTAGAAAATTCTTAAAATCTAGGCAATGGCAATCATTAGAGAATATAATGGGGAAAAAATCCCAATAATGTCTTAGCTTGGGTTGCTATTAAAAAAAAACTGCCATAGGCGGGGTGGCTTAAACAATAGACACTTATTTCTCAGTTTCAGAGGCTGGAAGTCCAAGATCAAGGTCCTGGCAGTCTGCGCAGGTGAGGGCCCTCTTCCTGCCCTTGAGATAATTGCCTTCAGTGCAGTATGCAAACCAGTCAGAATGCCCACCATCAAAAAAAATCTACAAACAATAAATGCTGGAGAGGGTGTAGAGAAAAGGGAATCCTCCTACACTATTGGTAAGAATGTAAGTTGGTACAGACACCATGGAGAAGAATATGGAGGTTCTTTTAAAAAACTAAAAATAGAGCTACTATATAATCCAGCAATCCCACTCTTGGGCTTGTATCTGGAGAAAACCATAATTCAAAAGATACATGAACCCCAATGTTCACTGAAGCACTATTTGCAATAGCCAAGACATGGAAGCAGCCAAAGTATCCATCAACAGATGAATGAATAAAGAAGATGTGATATATATATATATATATATATATATCAGTTCAGTTCAGTTCAGTCGCTCAGTCATGTCCGACTCTTTGCGACCCCCTGAATCGCAGCACACCAGGACTCCCTGTCCATCACCAGCTCCTGGAGTTCACTCAGACTCACGTCCATTGAGTCAGTGATGCCATCCAGCCATCTTATCCTCTGTCGTCCCCTTCTCCTCCTGCCCCCAATCCCTCCCAGCATCACAGTCTTTTCCAATGAGTCAACTCTTCACGTGAAGTGGCCAAAGTACTGGAGTTTCAGCTTTAGCATCATTCCTTCCAAAGAAATCCCAGGGCTGATCTCCTTCAGAATGGACTGGTTGCATCTCCTTGCAGTCCAAGGGACTCTCAAGAGTCTTCTCCAACACCACAGTTCAAAAGGATCAATTCTTTCGTGCTCAGCCTTCTTCACAGTCCAACTCTCACATCCGTACATGACCACTGAAAAAACGAGAGCCTTGACTAGACGGACCTTTGTTGGCAAAGTAATGTCTCTGCTTTTGAATATGCTGTCTAGGTTGGTCATAACTTTCCTTCCAAGGAGTAAGCATCTTTTAATTTCATGGCTGCAGTCACCATCTGCAGTGATTTTGGAGCCCAGAAAAATAAAGTCTGACACTGTTTCCACTGCTTCCCCATCTATTTCCCATGAAGTGGTGGGACCAGATGCCATGATCTTTGTTTTCTGAATGTTGAGCTTCAAGCCAACTTTTTCACTCTCCACTTTCACTTTCATCAAGAGGCTTTTTAGTTCCTCATCACTTTCTGCCATAAGGGTGGTGTCATCTGCATATCTGAGGTTATTGATATTTCTCCCGGCAATCTTGATTCCAGCTTGTGTTTCTTCCAGTCCAGCGTTTCTCATGATGTACTCTGCATATAAGTTAAATAAGCAGGGTGACAATATACAGCGTTGACGTACTCCTTTTCCTATTTGGAAC
>NW_011491015.1:1359236-1360850 GCF_000754665.1 Bison bison bison | reverse complement strand
GGCCTTCCCTGGTTGTCCAGTGGTTAAGAATCTTCCTGCCAATGCAGGGCACACAGGTCCAACCCCTAGTCTGGGAAGATCCCACAGGTCCCAGGGCAACCAAGCCCATGCACTGCAACAAGAGAAGCCACTGCAGCGAGGGGCCCACGCCCCACAGCTAAAGGGCAGCCCCCACTCAGGGCAACCAGAGAAAAGACACACAGCAACAGAGGTCCAGTGCAGCAAAACAAATACAAATTATCAAAAAACGACAAAACAGTTTCTTAGTAACTCTAGCTGGAAGGTCTTCAAGTGCCTTGAAGGAAGACAAGGAAATGCTGTTTTGAGGGTGTCTGAGAGGGACCTTCTACTTGTGTCCAGGCCACTACTAGCTCTCCTGAGTCATGGGTGCAGAAGAGTCCCTGTCTCCCTTTTTCCATCCACTTTCCCTCTAATCTACCCTCCTCTCAGTAGCCAGAGTGGTTCCTACTTACAGATGGAGTGGTTCCTTACAGCATTCTCACAAGTCCTCAGTGCTCCCGCCCTGGCACTTTGCAGTGGAATTGCAGAACACCTCAGCATGATGTGCTGGGACATCTTGGCTCTGCTATCTCTTTAGCATCACCTTCCCTGCCCTGCAATTGAAAGTGTATCCTTTATTCACCCAGGGCGACTTACAGACCACCCCCCCGCAGTACAGCCACACAGAATTTCTGACCTTTGCCCAGGTGTCCCCTCCCCTGAGTCCATCTGTATTATGGGCTGATTATTTGCGTCTCCACAAAATCCATTTGTTGAAGTCCAATCTCTCAATGTGATGGTATTTGGAGGTGGGTCCTTCGGGAGGTAACTAGGATTAGATGAGTTCATGAGAGTGTGGCCCCCATAATGGGATTAGTGCCCTTAAAATGCATTGCAACATATAGTAGGTGCAGACAAATACAGTCTGATTCCACTTATACAAGATACCTAGAATGGTCAAGTTTACAGAGTCAGAAAGTACACAGATAGATGCCAGAGGCCAGGGGGTGGCAAAGGCAGGGAGGGGGACTGGGGAGTTAGTGTTTGACGGGAACAGAGTTTCAGTTTAAGAAAGTGAAAAATTCGGGAGATGGATGATGGTGAGAGCTGTACAATAATGTGAACATCCTTAGAGCCACTGAACTCTGCAGCTGAATATGGTTATGAGACTTTGACCGGAATACTTCCCAGCCTCCAGAACCAACAAATGTTCTTTCTGTTTAACCCACACCATCTATGGTATTTTGCTACAGCAGCCTGAGCAGACTAAGTCTGCTTCGATAGGCTAAGGGAAGCTCCTTTTCTCTCTCAAATGGCACCTCTGGATTATTCACCCCTAGACAGGGAGAAAGAGCAATCCCTGTAATTACCCTGTAAACTCCATCCTGTGAAACAGCCAGCATGGCCTTTCTCTGGTACCACAGTTACGCTGCACGTCTATTTCTCCTCCTACATTGTGACCTTCTGGAGGACAAGGACATTTTCACTGGATTCATCTTTGTGTTCCCAGTAATAGCACATGCACAGCACAGAGTAGAAACTCAATGAATATATGTCAACTGGAACTCCACTTAAAATAGCCCCACTTGAAGAGGCTTTATCAAAGGACTATCC
>NW_011491015.1:1353268-1359136 GCF_000754665.1 Bison bison bison | reverse complement strand
CTTTGACATAGTCAATGAAGCAGAAATAGATGTTTTTCTGGAACTCTCTTGCTTTTTCCATGATCCAGCAGATGTTGGCAATTTGATCTCTGGTTCCTCTGCCTTTTCTAAAACCAGCTTGAGCATCAGGAAGTTCACGATTCACATATTGCTGAAGCCTGGCTTGGAGAATTTTGAGCATTACTTTACTAGCATGTGAGATGAGTACAATTGTGCGGTAGTTTGAGCATTCTTTGGCATTTCTTTGTGACCCCATGGACTACAGCATGACAGGCTTCCCTGTCCATCACCAACACCTGGAGCTTGCTTAAACTCATGTCCATCGAGTTAGTGATATCACCCAGCCATCTCATCCTCTGTCGTCTCCTTCTCCTCCTCCCTTCAATCTTTCCCAGCATCAGGGTCTTTTCCAATGAGTCGGCTCTTCACATCAGGTGGCCAAAGTATTGGAGTTTCAGCTTCAGCATCAGTCCTTCCAATGAATATTCAGGATTGATTTCCTTTAGGATTGACTGGTTTGATCTCCTTGGAGTCCCAGGGACTGTCAAGGGACTCTCTCTATATAAATGTATATGTATATGTGTATACATATGTATACACACAGTGGAATATGACTGACCCACTGAAAAGAAGGAAATAAGGCCATTTGCAGCGGCATGGATGGACTTAGAGATGGTCAAACTAAGTGAAGTAGGTCAACGATAAATATCCTATAATACTGGTCATATGCAGAATCTTTAAAAAAATGATATAAATGAAGTTATTTACAAAACAGAAACAGATTCACAGACTTGGAGAATAAAATTACGGTTATCGGGGGAAGAGAGGAAGGTGGGCTAGTTTGGGAGTTTGGGATGAACATGTACACACTGTTGCACTTAAAATAGATAACCAACAGGGGCCTACTGTAAAATAAATGAAAAGATGATCACCTCCTTGCTGCATCCTCACAAGGCAAGGAAAGGAAGCACTGATGTTTCTTCTTGTAAGGGCAATAATCCCATCTTGGGGGGCTCCACCCTAACGACCTCATCTAAATCTGACCTTCCCAAAGGCATTCTTTTATTTATTTATTTATTTGCTGATAAAGTAAAAGATTTTATTGGGAAGGGATGCCTGGGTGGAGACCAGCAGGGTAAAGGACCATGGGAGAATGACTGTGCCACAGAGCTCGAGTCTCAAGTTTTATGGCAATGGGGTTAGTTTCCAGGCTGTCTCTGGCAATCATCTTGCTTGGTCCCTGTGTGGCGATTCAGGGTCCTTCCTGGTTTCATGTGCATCTCTCAGCCAAGACAGATTCCATCACAAGCCCCTACTTATTAATACCATCACTTTGGGGGTTAGGGCTTCAAAATATGAATTGGAGGAGGGACATAAACATTCAGCCTATAACAAATATAATCCAAAAAAATTTAAGTGGTGCTCAGCCAAACTTTTCAGTGATACATTGGCACATTTTTATGAAAATAAATAAATAAAGGATTCAATGGTGACTAAACACTACAGTTACAACTAATTCTTTTTAAAGAAATACCAAAACAGAGACAAAAGTCTAGAACATAAACAAAATATCAAGAGCCATTTTCTTAGGGGATTTGAACTATGGGTGTAATAGAATTCTAAGGCGTCCCCCCAAGATTCCCACCTTCTCACATATATGCCTATAATGCTTCAGTTGAGTGTGGGCAGGACTTATAAATATAATGGAATATATTTATAGGTATGTTATGCTGCTACTGCTAAGTCATGTCAGTTGTGTCCAGCTCTGTGCTACCCCACAGATGGCAGCCCACCAGGCTCCCATCCCTGGGATTCTCCAGTCAAGAATACTGGAGTGGGTTGCCATTTCCTTCTCCAGTCTCACAAAACCTAGCCAGGCCTATGGCAAAAGGGATTTTTCAGATATAATTAAGATCCCTAGTTGATTGAATCAATGGGAAGATTATCCTGGGTGGGCCTGACCTAATCAGGTGGAAACCGGCTATGAGCTGCCCACTAGGACTAAGTGGCAGGGAACAAGTGGCCTCCAGGAGCACAGCATAATCCCCAGCTGACACTTAACAAGAAAACAGGGACTTCAGTTCTACAGGGAACTGAATTCAGCAACAACACTGAATGAGCCTGGAAGATGACCCCAAGCTTCAAAGGAGAGCCAGAGCATGGCCCACGCCTGGATCATGGCCCCCTGAGACCCTGAGCCAACATCCAGCTGAACTGTGTCCAGACTAAACCCTCAGAAACTATGAGACAACAAATTTGTGTCATTTTAAGATGTTTGTGGCATTTTATATGTAGCAATAGGAAACACAGGGGATGATTCTCCTTTTCTGTATTTTTTGTTTGTTTGTTTGTTTGTTTTAATTATTATTATTATTTTACTTTACAATATTGTATTGGATTTGCCATACATCAACATGCATCTGCCACGGGTGTACACGTGTATTCTTGTATAACAAACTGAGAACAAAGTTGAATACTCTATTTGGAGCCCAGAATTTTTAAAGAAATAATTACATCATTGGCAGCCTGAGCAGATAAAGTTTCCCCCGATTTCCTGGCCCTGGGGACACTTTCACCAACTTCCTTACTTACCGTCACTAAGAGAGTTTCATCATGACACTAACTCAGAATCTATTTTTTTAGAAATATGTCTTATAAGTGGACCTTAATCTGCAAATAAACTGGGAATAATCTTCCTAAGGAAATAGAGAAGTTCATAGGAATGGATATAAATAGATGTCCATCACTATCTTGCTTATAAAGATAAAATTCAGAACATGTATAAGGGCCTAGTAATAGAAGATTGATTAACCAAAGTACATTTCATTAATTCAGTGGAATACTATGCACTCATTTTAAAGATTATATAGCTCAGTGTTATAATGTGATGTTTATGATATATGTATGTATGTTAGTCTCTCAGTCATCTCTGACTCTTTTTGACCCCATGGACTGTAGCCCACCAGATTCCTCTGTCCATGGGATTTTCCAGGCAAGAATACTGGAGTGGGTAGCCATCCCCTTCACCAGGGGATCTTCCTGATCCAGGGATTGAACCCAGGTCTCCTGCATTGCAAGCGGACTCTTCACAGTCTGAGCCACCAGGGAAGCCCATTATAATATACTGTCGCATGTGAAAAAAAAAAAAAAAAAGACAAATTACAAAACTTTATGTTTAACAGAATCTTAATTTGTTAAAAAAAAATAGGATGGTTATATTGACACTCATATGGATCTAGAGATGGAGATAGATTAAAACTGCAAGGATGTACATCATGGTGTTAACAGTAGTTACCTCTAGGCATTGTGATATGGTATTTTCTTTTTTGTTCATTTGGATTTTCTAATTTTTCTTCAACTTATTCAATAGACATAGAAGATACATGAGGCAGCTCATCATAAGAAAGATTTACATTTCTATTTAAATAGTCAATAGCTTTGACTTCCCTTGAGTTTTGTTAATATTCCTAATGGTCGTATCTATTGATGGATTCTTAGACTTGGTCTCTGTAAATAATACTCAGATAAATCTGTTTGCTTAGCATTAAGGGTGTGTTTTCCAAATGCAGATCTTGGGAGTTGGTACTCAATTATGCTTGTTGTAGTCATTTCAAAATATACAAAAAGCACTGAGCATTCTCACATCCATGAAACTCAGAAGACACTCTTACTGAGAAAATAAACCCTTTTGATCTTCTTCCAATCACCTTAAACTGAAGTGTAGGCAATAATCTCACTTTTCAGGGTCAGAGGTCTTATGTTCTCTGCCAAAGCCATCAGAACAAAAGCCATTTAAAGTCATGGGACAATCACCAAGTATGTTGACCATCAAAATTTCTTCCCAGTGAGGTTAAACCCTTGGTTGAAAGACTACATCTCTGTACATAATCCAGGGAATAGAAAATCCTTTACTACTTGGAGGGTGGGTGTGACTGAGGGTTTTGCTACCAGCTGGATAGCATAGACCAGTGGTTATAAATAGGACATGATTTTGGTCCCCAGGGGATAATTGGCAATGTCTGGAGATATTCTGATGATCAAATCTGGAGTGGGGAATATGCTACCAGCATCTAGTGGATAAAAGCCAGGGATGCTGCTAAACGTTCTGCAACATACAGGATAACCACACAACAGAGAATTTTCTAGTCCAACATCCACAGCGTTAAGCTTGAGAAACCCTGGCTACAGGGTCAGATACACACGAAACAGGTGACGTGAAGAACCTGAAAGAGGGAGTAACAGAACTCTCTTACAAGCAATAACACCCCCACACAGAGCAACAGCAAGAGTTATACCTGATTCTGGACAATATGAGATAACCAGGAGCAGATGCACCCTCCTGTCTTACACGACTTGATGACCTCGAGACTGTCATACGGAGTGAAGTCAGTCAGGAAGAGAAAAACAAATACTGTGTATTAACACATATGTGTAGAATCTATGCAACGCAGAAACACAGAAAACAAATGTGTGGACACCAAGCAGGGAAGGGGGAAAGGGGTAAATTAGGCGATTGGGATTGGCATATATACACTGCTATTTTAAAAGTAGATAACTAATGAGAACCTACTATACAGCAAAGGGGGGGTACAATCTGTTTGTAGGACATACATTAATCTTAAAAATGCATTCCAGTATACATCGTTTTGGTTTTTAGTCACTAAGTTGTGACTGACTCTTTTCAACCCTATGGACTTTAGCCTGCCAGGCTCCTCTGTCCATGGGATTTTCCAGGCAAGAATACTGGAGTGGATTGCCATCTCCTTCTCTAGGGGATCTTCCCAATCAAGGGGTTGAACCCATGTCTCCTACAATGGCAAGCAGATTCTTTACTAACACTGAGCCACCTGGGAAGACCTCCAATACACATTAAGTGCAGACAAATAATGTTTGATTCCACTTATGTGAGATACCTAGAACAGTCAAATTCATAGAATCAGAAAGTACATTCGTAGATGTCAGAAGTGGGAGGTGGGAGGGAGCAGGGTGGGGAACTAGCGTTGAATGAGAAAAGAGTTTCCGTTTAGGAAGGTGAAAAATTTGGGAAATTGATGATGGTGAGAGCTGCACAGCTATGTGAATGTACTTAGTGCTACTGAAACGTACAGTTAAATACGGTTAAAATAGCATATTTTATATTATATGACTTTCACCAAAATTTGAAAAAGAAACATTTTAAAAAGAAATTAGACAAATATATCTAAGACAACATTTATCAGACATTAGACAACTTGTGGGGAGGCAGGATGAAGCTATACAAAAGGGGTCCTGAGTCTTCGGCTGAGTACTAACTTACACATGCTTGAGAGAAAATATTTGGGACATGTTTGACATCTACCAAAGATTGGGGGAAGAGCTACCAGAAAAGAGCGAATAGAACAATTTCCAGGGCTACACAGGGCTGGGTACAGTTTATGTTCCCACACGCCAGAGTGGTATAACCTCTTAATATACGTGATGGATAGACTCCTCAGAAGCACATTGGCTTAGTTGTGGGGTCAAATTAGCCCTAGACTAAAGGTCCCTGTGACCAGCCCTAAGAAAACTTAAATCTCAAAAGGATCAATCTGATTCCAAGTAATTTGTGGACCAAGACAAAAATTCAATAATCTATGAAAGAATATAGCAAAATCCAGGAACCACCAACATAAAAATACACAATATCCAGCATCAAGTTAAAAATCACCAGACAAGTTAGGCCCTCTCCAGTGGTCCAGTGGTTAATAATCTGCCTTTCAATGCAGGGGACGCAGGTTCGATCCCTGGTCTGGAAGATTCCACACCTAGATCCTGTGCTCCGCAAAGAAAAGTAACTCCCACTCACCACGACTATAGAAAGCCCGTGGGCAGCAACGAAGACCAGCACGG
>NW_011491015.1:1349353-1353168 GCF_000754665.1 Bison bison bison | reverse complement strand
AAAAAAAAAAAAAACAACTACCAGACAAGTAAAGAAACAGGAAAATAAGACCTGTAACCACAAGAAAGATCAATGAACAGAATCAGACCCAGAAATCACAGACATGATAGAAATATGAGACAAGGACATTTTGAAAGATTTTATAAATATGTTCTATACATTCAAGGAGGGGGAGGAAAACATGACAAAGAAAGCATAAAATATTGCATATTTTATGAAAGAAAAGAAAGCATAAAATATTGCAAGGGATGATAAGTTTCTTCACTCTGGTGCTTATGAGCATGTGTTTTGCCGGACACTGTGACAAGAGAGATGGGTAAGACTCAGTCTCTGTTCTCCTGCAGCTCATGACTTAGTAGAAAAGGTAGCCACAGAAATGATTAAATTTGATAGAGTGAAGAATGCCTGGGGAGATTAGATGAACATATAAAGGTTGTGGGTGGTGAGTACTTACTGTAGAGCTGAGGGATAGTGGTGTGCTCCGGGATATCCCTCAGTAGAGCCGAAGGATAGTTCTCTATCATGCGTGCATGCGTGCTCAGTCACTTCAGTGATGTCCGACTCTTTGTGACCCTATAGACTGTAGCCTGCAGGCTCCTCTGTTCATGGGATTCTTCAGGCAAGGATACTGGGGTGGGTTGCCATGTTCTCCTCCAGGGGATCTTCCCTACCCATGGATTGAACCCAGATCTCCTGCTTCTCCTGAATTACAGGCAGATTCTTTACCTACTGAGCGACCTGGGAAGCCACTCTCTATCATAGGGACAAATAATAATAGCCAACTTCATGCAACAACAAAAAAAGCAATTATTGGATAACTATATGTAAAAACATATTGGAAGCTTAGGAACAAAATAGCAAAATAGAGACATAAAAACAGAAATAAACCCTCCTCTCTCGAAAAGTGAAAGTGAAGTGAAACTGAAGTCGCTCAGTCATGTCCAACTCTTTGGGACCCCATGGAATATAGCCCACCAGGCTCCTCTGTCTATGGGATTTTCCAGGCAAGAGTACTGGAGTGGGTTGTCATTTCCTTCTCCAAGGGATCTTCCCGACACAGGGATCAAACCCTGGTCTCCCACATTGCAAGCAGACACTTTATTTACCATCTGAGCCACCAGAGAAGTCCCTCTCTCAAAGCTAGTGTTTATTGAATACTTAAAACTTTGTGTCATTTTGTCCTCATAACAATGCAAGATAGGTACTATTATCACCCACTTTGGGAGATCACAGTAATGTCTCTTGATCCTCTAGTCCTTTCTATATGCATTCCCTTTGACTTGTGACTTTGAAATTTTCTGCTCAACAGAGTACATTCACTTTGGTGACATGACTTCTTTTGGCCAGTGAAATATTAGCAGATGTGATGGAACCAAAAATTTGGAAAACACCAGTGCTCTTGGGTTTATTTTCTTGAATATGTGCCATTACATAAGAATATGCCTCTGAAGAATAAGAGGATAAGAGACAAGTAGAACAGAGTCAACCCAACTCACCTGCAAACCTTCGGTGAGAAACAGGGCCCTATCTAGGTGAGCTAAACCCCAGCCCAACCCACCGATGCGTGACCTGATCAACGATCACTGCGCTGTCCGGCTGGTATTTTGGGCTTGTTGTTAGGCAGTAATACCTAACTGGGACACACTGTCAAAGGAAAGGGAGGAGGTCAGAGCTACGCAAAGCTAGAGGGACATACCTAGTAAACAGTAGAACTCGGATTTGAATTTACGTCTGCCTGACTGGCACCCCACTCCAGCACTCTTGCCTGGAAAATCCCATGGACAGAGGAGCCTGGTGGGCTGCAGTCCATGGGGTCGCTAAGAGTCGGACACAACTGAGCAACTTCACTTTCACTTTTCACTTTCATGCATTGGAGGAGGAAATGGCAACCCACTCCAGTGTTCTTGCCTGGAGAATCCCAGGGATGGCGGGGCCTGGTGGGCTGCCACCTATAGGGTCGCACAGAGTCGGACATGACTGAAGCGACTTAGCAGCAGCAGACACATATACTGCTTCCTTGGAATCTCACTCCTGGGGATTTGCTCTAAGACCATAGTTCATAAAAAAGTTACATGTACATAAATATACACTGAAGTTTTTCTTAGGACCAAAAAAAAAAAAAAAATGAAAATGACCTAATGTTCCCAAAATGAGAAAAGTGCCTAAACAATATACCATCTCAAAGGAATAGCTCGTGCTTATGAAATGGCTCAGAGGGTAAAGAATCCACCTGCCAGTGCAGGAAACACAGGAGATACAGTTGTAACCCCTGATTGCAAAGATTCCCTGGAGGAGGAAATGGCAACCCACTCCAGTATTCTTGCCAGGAAAAACCCATGGACAGAGGAATCTGGCAGGCCACAAAGAGCTGGACACGCCTGAATGACCGACACATGCTTATAAAATGGCAATTAAGAATTTGCCACAGAGAGGGAAGTCTCTATTCTAATGGAAATCTTCAAAACTAAAATATATTTCATAGGTCCACTCAAAGTAAAAATGTGTGTAGATATGCATATATGTGGTTTTCATACATATGTGCAAATAGAAAACGACAGAAAAGCAGCTTATTAAATGAAATCAACTTCACAGAACTGTGGGATTAGCAGTGATGTATTTTAGTCTTCTAATTTTCCATTAGAGTTGCTGTAATAAAAACAGTGATTAAGCTGACACATACACAGCTCTGGTGTCACACTTCATCCACTCAAAGGGCTTACCCAGCCACCCACCATCTCACTCACACCAAGCCTTTGGACCCTGCAGGATGCCCGGGCCTCACAGGGATCTTTCTCTCTAGTGCCGTGAGCTTCGAGAGCACCTTCCCGTGACAAGCCCCCACTTGGGGTGCATGGCTTATGCTCGTCTTAGCACAAGAAGGGGGAAAGCCTTCAGTCTCCAAAAAGTGAAAGTGAAAGTGAAGTCACTCAGTTGTGTCCGACTTTTTGCAACCCCATGGACTGTAGCCTACCAGGTTCCCCAATCCATGGAATTTTCCAGACAAGAATACTGGTGTGGGTTGCCATTTCCTTCTCCAGGGGATCCTCCCAACCCAGGGATCAAACCTGGGTCTCCTGCATTGCAGGCAGATGCTTTACCATCTGAGCCACCAGGGAAGACCTCAGTCTCCAAAGATGTTGCATTTGTTAGCCAGGACAGATTTCTTCATCAATAAATCCTTTCACATCAAAGCTGGAGACAATTCTTAGCCTGCTTGTCAACCCGGTTAGAGAATGAGGGGAGGGTCTGGATGCTATCGAGGGGCATGTGGCTCCTTCCTTCAGCCTTTCCAGGGTTCGTAGCTCACTGTAGGGAACGCTGAGCGTGCCGCGGCTCCCTGCTGGCTGTGATGCGTATGTCATCCCCCTCGATCTCCGTGTGATGGTGTCACGTCCTTTTCCAGGCGGCCTCAGAGAAGCTGAGCAATTTGCCCCAGGTGGACTTGGGCGATGTGTGTGTGTGTGTGTCCATATATTTAATGCACTTACTTTAAGTAGAATAAAGTTAAGTCTTGCTTTATATATCTTTTAATGGGAGTATTTATATTATTTACATCTAACATGATTGTTATATGGTCAGGAATAAATGTATGATCATTAAAAAATATAAAGAAAATTATTTAATAAAATAGCCCCTACTCAAAAGAGGAAAAGGGGAACTAACCATTTACTGAGTGCCCGTTGAACGCCAGGCTCTGGGTTAGGCTCCTTACCATGTTATTACATCTGATGTCTCATTTAATCCTCACTCTAACCATGTAAAGTGGCTGTGATAACCCCCATTTGCAGATGGTGACAAAGACATTCAGAGAGCAT
>NW_011491015.1:1337169-1349253 GCF_000754665.1 Bison bison bison | reverse complement strand
TCTCCTGGTGGCTCAGTGGTTAAGAATCTGCTATCCCATGCAGGGGACGCAGGTTCAATCCCTAGTCTGGGAACTAAGATCCCACGCTGTGGGGCGTCTAAGCCCAAATAGAAAAGTCTGCAACAAAGAGCCTGTGCAGCCAATATATAGAAAGAGGCTTTATTGTTAAAATAAATTAAAAATATGTGACAGTAGATTCACTATTGTTTAAAATTTCCATATATTTTACTTCAACTTATTTACTAATTTTCTAGTTATTTTATCAATTCTTGAAGAGGGATATTGAAATCTTTAATTCTTTGCAATTCTGTTAGTTTTTCCTTATGTATTTTGAAGTTCTCTTATTAGATGCAATAAATATTTAGGAATCTTATGTTTTCTTGATGAATGGAGCCCTTTATTATTATAAAATAATCTTTATCTAGGGCAATAGCCTTTCCTCTAAAACCTATTTTATCTCATATTAATATAGCTATGTTAGCACAGTTTTGAGTAATGTTAGCTTGTTATATATTCTTTCACCACTTTACTCAACCTTTGTGTCCATATATTTAATGCGCTTACTTTAAGTAGAATAAAGTTAAGTCTTGCTTTATATATATCTTTTAATGGGAGTATTTATATTATTTACGTCTAACATGATTGTTATATCGTCAGGAATAAATGTATGATCATTTAAAAATATAAAGAAAATTATTTAATAAAATAGCCCCTACTCAAAAGAAGAAAAGGGGAACTAACCATTTACTGAGTGCCCGTTGAACGCCAGGCTCTGGGTTAGGCTCCTTACCATGTTATTACATCTGATGTCTCATTTAATCCTCACTCTAACCATGTAAAGTGGCTGTGATAACCCCCATTTGCAGATGGTGACAAGGACATTCAGAGAGCGTCAGTGGCTTGCCCACGGTCATGGAGTCACCAACAGTGGAGCCAGGGTTTACTCCCATCTCTGGCTCCAAAGCCTGCACTTTGGATCTCTTCCTGAACCCAATCCCTCCAACTCAGAAAAGGTACACATTACCACACCCACTAGGTGAGCCAAGTCTCTCCAGACTTTCTTCAGCCAAGGAGCAGAGTCCCTACCACAGTCATCACAAGTTCCACTCTGCCTCTGACCTGGGGTGGGAGGTGCAGCGACTCGTCTGCACTGGCTTTCCTGGCAGGCGTGGGGTAGGCACCTTGCAAGGTTCCCATGATAGGAGAGTACTGAGCACAAGGCATGGGCCACAGGCTGGCATTCCAGGAACTAAGTGACTTGCCAACTTGGAAAGCATCCCTACCCCCGAGGGCACTGGTGGGGACCCCGTAGGGTTCTCAGCAGTTCCCAGATGGAAACCCAGGGCAATAGGTATCCAAGTTGTCTAGGGCTTTCTACCATGCCTCCCTCAACTCTCCCAGCCTCTGCTCATTATCCAATGCCAAAGCCACTTCCATATCCACAGCAACATCCCATTTCCTGGGAGCAGAAGCTGTGTTAGTTTCCTAGGTTTGCTGCAGACTTGATGGCTTAAACAACACGAATGTATTCTCTCACAGTTCTGAAAAGCAAAGTCGAAAATTGAGGTGTTGGCAGGGCCACACTCTCTGGTGCTCTGGGGAGGATTTTTTTTCGTCTCTTTCAGCTTCTGGTAGAGCCAGATGCTGCTTGGCTTGTGGCAGCATAATTCCAGTCTCTGCCTCCAAATTCACATGGTCTTTCACAGGGATCACTCTGTCTCTTGCAATCCCCATCTCCTTTCTTTCATAAGGACACTAGTCGCTGCATTTTTTAAAAAAATGAAAAGTGAAAGTGTTAGCCGCTCAGTCGTGTCTAACTCTTTGGGACCCCATGGACTGTAGCCCACCAGGCTCCTGTGTCCATGGAATTCTCCAGGCAAGAATACTGGAGTGAGCTACCATTCCTTTCTCAAGAGGATCTTCCCAACCCAGGGGTAGAACCCAATTTCTCCTGCATTGCAGGTGGATTATTTACTGTCTAACCCACAACAGAAGCCCCACTGGATTTAGGACACACCCTAAATCCAGGACAATCTCATCTCAAGATCCTTAAATTAACAATATGTGCCAAGACCATATTTCTAAACAAGGCTACATTCATAGTTACTGGGAAGAAATACCTGAACATACTTTTTTAGAGGTTATGCACCAGGTTGCTCAGTGGAAAAGAATCCACCTGTAATGCAGGAGACACGAGTTCGATCCTTGTGTTGGGAAGATTCCCCTGGAGGAGGAGATGGCAACCCACTGCAGTGTTCTTGCCTGGTAACTCCCATGAACAGAGGAGCCTGGAAGGCTGTAGACCATGGGGTCCCAAAAGAATCAGACACAACTTAGTGACTAAATACGGAGAAGGCAATGGCACCACACTCCAGTACTCTTGCCCGGAAAATCCCATGGACAGAGGAGCCTGGTAGGCTGGGTCCATGGCGTCATTAGAGTCGGACACGACTGAGCAACTTCACTTTCACTTTTCACTTTCATGCATTGGAGGAGGAAATGGCAACCCACTCCAGTGTTCTTGCCTGGAGAATCCCAGGGATGGCGGAGCCTGGTGGGCTGCTGTCTATGGGGTCGCACAGAGTCGGATACAACTGAAGCGACTTAGCAGCAGCAGCAGTGACTAAACAATAAAAACAACTCAATCCACTACAACGCCCCTTTTTCAAAAAAGAAAACACAGAATCTAATTTTTTTTTGGTCAGGAACAAAAAGATAGAAGATTCATAAGGAAATAACTTTCTTCCTGCATCTTAAAATAATTTGGGGTCTTGTTAGTGGCTTACATTGCGCTGGTGGAATCTGTGCAGCCAATTGTTGACATATGACATGAAAATCCTTTGCCCCTATGAGAGGAGAAATAGTACTGAAATTGACTCAGATGTGGTTACAAATATTTGTCAAAGAATCAAATACATTTTAAAATATGAATAAATGGATGGAGATTCCTGTTTCTCTTGGCTATTTCTTAATCACTTGGGTAGTAGATAGGTCTGGTGTCAGACAGACTCGAGCTCAGACCTTGATTTTATCCCTCTTAGCTGTATGTCTTTCAGAGTTTCTTGACATCTCCAGGTATGTATTCTTATTCATAAAATGGACACGATAACAACAAAGCATGCACTTCCGTTCTCCCAGAGATTTTCTGAAGATAAAATCGTGTATGTATAGGCACAATGCAAATATCTGTGGCTATTCTGAGAGGCTTGCAGAGCTTTGGCTGCCAAATTGAGTCTCTCAAGGTATGATGACCATGCATATAATGGAAGGTCAGACGCAGAAAGAGTTTAAATCCCTGTGGTAGCCTTTCCCTAGAGCTGGTTAAATAAAGTGTCATGTTGGGCAAGGCTGATGAGAAAGACTTTGAAAGAATCAGCTAGTTACCTGCCACCTCGTCTTTCCTAATCCCATTTCAAGGCACTGTAAGTATCAGAGCAAACACTGGCTCTTCCCTTAAGAATTCTAGCTGCACAAGCAAAGTGTGCTCAGAAATGCTTGATAACTCCCAGAAAACTTGTGTGTACTTCCTATGAGATTATTCCCAATTTCATTATTCCCATTATAAATTATGTGTTTATTTTCTACAGGGGCTTCCCAGGTGGCGCTAGTGGTAAAGAACACACTTGCCAATGCAGGAGACGCAGGAGACAACGGGTTTGATTGCTGGGTCAGGAAGATTCCCTGGAGAAGGGAATGGCTACCCACTTCAGCATTCTTGCCTGGGAAACCCCATGGACAGAGGAGCCTGGCGGGCTACAGTCTATGGGTTCACAAAGAGCTGGACACAACTTAGCGACTGAACAACTACCACAACCACAGTTAAAAGATTATTCTCGAGTTTACTGTATAAACTATATGGTTATTTTCTACAGAGCATTCCTCCTTTCTTTTTATTATTATAGTTTTAGTATTCACTCAACAAACATTTGCTAATCACTTATACTGGGCCAAGCCTTAGGCTACTGATAATCCTATAAATCCTGGAAGGCAGGACTTCTACTCCCATGATATTATGATGTAGTAAAGGAAAAAGACCCAAATAACCAAGTATACATGAGATGTGACATCTCAGGAGGAAGTAAAGTTTCCATGGGTTGGGGAGAGTACCCCAGGCAGAGGGAAAAGCAGGAGCACAGAAGTACAGGGATAAGAAAGTGAAGGCTTGATGAGAGTGATCCATGTGCTGGGACTGTCCGGGTGTAGAACATGAGAGGTGAACAGAAGTATGCATGCATGCACGCTAAGTCCCTTCAGTCGTGTCCAGCTCTTTGCGACCCCATGGACTGTAGCCTGCCAGGCTCCTTTGTCCATGAGATTCTCCAGGCAGAAACATGAGGTGGGGCTGAGAAGACTAGCTGGGCTCCAACCTAGAGAGCTTTTATGTCAAAAGGAAGGGTTTAGATTTTATCCCTTGGCCAAAGGGAGCCTGGAGGATTGTAAGCAGCACTATGACTATATCAGACATGCCCTAGCCCTACGAGGTACACTTTTGGAGAATGCTTCCCATAGGAAATACATCAGAGCAATTATCTCAGCCAGGGAAGTCTGTTTTCCCTCGTGGGTCAAGAGAATAGTATGTCAGCAAACTGCTTGGCATGTCTATAATCCCTGTAGGAATGTCCTAACACAAGTTAGAATAAAAATATCCCCCTGACTTGATGTCCCTTAAAATCTCCTGCCAGAAATAGCACCTTGGAGAGCAAATTCATCAAGGGAGTAAAGCAGGGCATCCAGGAGAGGCAACCAGAATGTGCCACTAGACCTGGGGGGGGGGAGATGGGAAACAGTGATGAGAAAACAAGCGGAGAGACAGTCCAAAAATGGTTGGACTCTCCCTCAGTGCTGCAGGAACCAAGCAAAAATCAGTAACTCGTTTTCTGATGAAGGCATAACTCGTAAAATTATCAGAAAGTCAAGAAACAAGCATAGTCCGGAACAATACAGGAACTTCTGCCAGTAAACAGAGATGGCGTTAGCAACCAACAACCAGGTAAATTAAAACGAGGTGGCTTGCATTTCCATTCGTGTCTGTGCCTCGGGTGGCTGGAGGACCCTGAGAGCAGAGCTGATGGACTCTGAGAGCAGAAATGATGAGAGAATACACTGCTAGACTTGGCAATCTAAAAGACAAGGGGTGGTATGGGTGTTGGTCACTCAGTTGTGTCTGAGTCTCTTCGACTCCATGCACTGCAGACCTTCAGGCTCCTCTGTCCAAGGGGATTCTCCAGGCAAGAAGACTGGGCTGTGTAGCCATTTCCTTCTCCAGGGGATCTTCCTAACCCAGGGATCGAACCCAGGTCTCCTGAATGGCAGGCAGATTGTTTACCGTCTGAGCCACTGAGGAAGCCCAAAAGGCAATACTCCTACACACCGAAAATCTACAAGTACAAAATGAAATGGCAAATCCAGAGAAGAATTTTTATGCACAAAGTTGTCTTTATTTTAAATTAATTAATTTATTTATTTATTTGACTGCGCAGGATCTTTAGTTGCAACATTCAAACTCTTTTAGTCATGGTCTGTGGGATCTGCTTCCCTGACTAGCAATGGAACCCAGGCCTCCTACATTGGGAGCATGGAGTCTTGGCCACTGGATCACCAGGGAAGTCCCAAAGTTGTCTTTAATAATTTTATTTCTTCTCATCAAAAATTGGTGACAACCTAATAATCCCACAATCAAGTTTTAAAAGGGACCCATAATGTGGAAATCACTTACACATGCATCTAGCTAAGCAATAAAACTTGACTGTGACATTTTAAACATATGCTATGATTTTATCTACATAGTAATAAAAATACTAATCATAAAAAAAAATCTAGAAAAATTGTTTAAATGTTTGTTATTCCTTACTCCCTTGGGTAAATGACATCAACCAGAAATCATTCAAAATGTTTCCAGGCATGCGGGTTTAGTGTTAGCTGCTCAGTTGTGTCTGACTCTTTGTGACTCCATGGATTGTAGTCCACCAGGCTCCCCCATCCATGGAGTTCTCCAGGCAAGAATATTGCATGCCCTCCTCCAGGGGATCTTCCCAATCCAGGGATCAAATGCAGGTCTCCCACATTGCAGGTGGGTTCTTTACCATCTGAGCCACCAAGGAAGCCCAAGAATATTGGAGGGAGTAGCCTATTCCTTCTCCAGGGGACCTTTCCAACCCAAGAAACAAACCGGGGTCTCCGGCATTACAGGCGGATTCTTTACCAGATAAGCAACCAGCCACCAGTCTGGGAATCCCCAAATGATACATAATCTGGTGGTGCTGTTTATCTCTCCTTTCTAGTACCTACTGTGGCCCTCATATTCTGTTCCACGAAAGCAGGGGTGAGAAATTGAGTGTAGAGAAGGAAAGCAGCATGCATTCATGCAAAGGGCCCCCTTGAGTACCTATGTTTCAATGCTAGTTAAAATGTATTAGAAGCATAAACAAATCATATGTGTACCCAGGCTCCTGGTATAAGACAAATAAATGCTACATGAAAGCCAGTTTATTTCAAAGACGAAAGAAAGATAAAAGAACTCTACGCCCTCTTCTGTGTCTTTCTGCGAGGAAAAAGTTGTCACTTTTGCAAATGATATGAACCCCTGCCTAACTGCTGTACCATCTGCTCCAACTGGCTTGTGGAATCTAACAAGAGCATTTCCCTTTCTGGGTCAGTAGTGACATCACGTGCGGAGGCGGGGGGTGGCAGGGTGGATGGAGATGAATGTGCAGAATGGCACCAACCCCTGGGGACTCCCCATACATGTGGCACGCACACATCCTAACAGTCTAAGCACCCATTGGAGCAGGGACAAGCTGCTTAGGACCACAGGCAAAGACTAAAGGATGGAAGAAGCATAGTTCCCCGTGGAGGCCAGGAGAAGTACAAATGGATGCAGAGTTCTGTGATTTCCTGCCAAAGCGCTACTGTAAGAGCATACTGGTCCCCTGCTTCTGGAAAAGACCTCTCTGGATGCATCAATCTATTTACAAGCAGATTGCTTCTTCCTATTCTGGTGCTGACATGGGCAGGGGGTGTGGTTGTTGTTGTGGGTGTGTGCTCAGGCATATCTGACTCTTTGCAACCCCATGGACTGTGGCCCACTGTCCATAGAATTTTCCAAGGCAAGAATACTGGAGTGGATTGCCATTTCCTTCTCCAGGGGGTCTTCCCATCCCAGGGATCAAACCCACGTCTCCTGCGTCCCCTGCATTGGTAGGCAGATTCTTTACCACTGAGCCACTTGAGAGGGTGAGGGGGAGTCATAAAAGGAGAATTGCAGAACAGCCTTGCTCTATAAAGGCAGCTTGGATCTCTTGAATAAGCAGAAATCTGAATTGAAGTCCCAGCCTGGCCTCTGGCCAACTGCATAGCCTTGGGTAAGTCCCAACTCCTACACTGACCTTAGACATTAGGTAGAAAGTGGGGCTGATACATTTGGGGCTTCCTACTCCTGTGGGTTGCTTCTGGCATCAATGAGCAGAGAGTTTTGACAACCTGAAAACTTCCTCGGGGACCACCTAGAACCAGGAAGACAAGCACAAGCAGGGTCTCTGCTGTATCACTCACAGAGAGGGAAGTCCTGAGCACCAAGGGTTCAGGGGACCACAGGATGACTGCAGCCCCAAGCCAACCATACCCAGATGGTCATGGTTTGTGATTATTGATCCTCCCAATAAATAAATAAAAAGTTCCCCTGGTGGCTCAGATGGTAAAGAATCTGCCTCCAGTGGAGGAGACCCGGGTTTGATTCTTGAGTTGGGTGGATCCCCTGGAGAAGAGCATGGCTACCCACTCCAGTATTCTTGCCTGGAGAACTCCATGGACAGAGGAGCCTGGTGGCTTATAGTCCATGGGGTTATAAAGAGTCAGACACGACTTAGCAACTAACACACACGAAGCACACACTCCTAAGGAAAGGTAACAGTGGCTGCTGATATCTGAGAATGAATTAGTCCACTGAACACTAGCCTGCAGGACGAGCAGCCCATCATTGCTGCTCAAATCAGCAACATCTTCCCACCTTGCCCGTCTCACTATAAAGATGATATTTGGATTTATAACTGCCTGACTTCTATGTCTATCCATCAGTTATTTCCGAACTTAGGTGATGAACAGGGATATCATTTAAGTCCTTAGGGGTGGTCTACCCCTGTAGGAGTCCGTTGAGGTATCTGTATTCCTCTCTGGTCCCCAGCACAGGGTCCCAGCCAACATCAGCTGAAGCAAACCCCATCTTGACCAGTGCTTTTGGCTAACCCCTTTCTCAAGGACTTAGGAAATTCAAATTCCTTCTCATACTCCACTGAAAATTCTTGGGCTCTCTCTGATCTTGACAGCCCCCTCCCAGGCCATGATGATGCAAGGATGCTGTTTCCTGGACATCTCTCTACTCTCAGGTCCCTAAATTTCTCTGAGAATTGTGTTGTTTCAGCATACCATCTGTAATAGTTTCTAAAGGTTGCTGCAACAAATTGCTACACACTGGGAGGCTTATGGGCTTCTCAGGTGGCACTAGTGGTTAAGAACTCACCTGACAATGCGGGAGACCTAGGAGACGTGGGTTTGATCCATGGGTCAGGAAAATCCCCTGGAGGAGAGCAAGGCAACATTCTAGTATTCTTGCCTGGAGAATCCCATGGACAGAGGAGGCTGGTGGGCTACAGTCCGTTGCATGGGGTTGCAATGAGTGGGACACAACTGAAGCAACTCAGCATGGCACATACAATGTGGTTGACAGCAACAGAAACTCAGTTCTGGAAGCAAGATGTCAGGAGGGCCATGATCTTTCTGAAGAAGCGAGAGGCAGGTCTTTCTCACCTCTTCTAGCTTCTGAATGCCAGCAATCACCGACATTCTTTTGTCTTACAGATGCATCACTTAAATCTCTTTCTTTGCCTTCACATGCCCTTCACCGCTGTTTCTGTCCATGCCTCTGTGCCCAGATCTTTTCTTACAGGGACACCAGTCCCTGGATCTAGTATGACCTCATCTTAATTTGATTTCATCCATAAAGACCTTATTCATAGATGCTGAGGGGTCAGGACTTCATATCTCTTGTTGTTATTTAGTCGCTAAGTCACGTCCAACTCTTTGTGACCCCCTGGACTACAGCCAGCCAGGCTCATCTCTCCATGGAATTCTCCAGGCAAGAATACTGGAGTGGCTTGCCATTTCCTTCTCCAGGGATTCATCCCGATCCGGGGATAGAACCCATGTCTCCTGCATTGGCAGATGGAGTCTTTATCACTGCACCGCATGGGAAGCCCTAATCATGACTTTAGGAGCTTTAAAATCCTGATGGTCCATTTAGATTTAGAAAACTAGGTCTTGGGAGAATGCATTCTGGACTGATAAGTTTGAGGAATCAGTAAGTTGGGGGATGGTGGAAGGAAGAGCAGGAGTTCTTACATGGAAGAGCAGACCTTGCAATTCACCCCAGGAGAGATACGGGGCATAAAAACACACCCCAGGAACTTTGCTGGGGGTGCAGTGGCTAAGATTCCACACTCCCAATGCAGGGAGCCCAGGCTTGATCCCTAGTCAAGGAACTAGATCCCACATGCCTCAACTGAGAGTTCACATGCCAAAACCAAGATTCGGTACAGCCAAATAAATAAATATTTTTTAAAAGCGCCATTCTGGAGGAGGCCTTGGGAGAGTTAGGACTGGGTCTACAGGGAAAGTAGAGAATATATTGCACAAGAAGTCAGAAGACCCTGGTTTGAGTCCCAAGACTGCTGCTTACAAGTCACTTGACTGGTTGACTTGCTTCCCTAAGAAAACTGGGTCAACCTCAGTGCCAGCCTACATAGTGTGAGGCTTGTTATTCAGTCACTCAGTCGTACCTGGCTCTCTGTGACCCCATAGACTTCAGTGCACCAGGCTTCCATGTCCTTCACCATCTCCCAGAGCTTGCTCAAATTCATGTCCATTGAGTCAGTGATGCCATCCAGCCATCTCATCCTCTGTCGCCCCCTTCTCCTCCAGCCCTCAATCTTTCCCAGCATCAAGGTCTTTTCCAATGAGTCTAACCATTGTGTGAGGCTAACCATTCAGAATTAACTTGGGGACCAGGGGAGGTAATTCTTTATTAAGTTGTTAATTTCCTGATTCAGATGAGGCTTACAGTAATGATCCCTTCACCAGTGGGAATGGAAGGCTAAACCCAGGGTACAAATAGTCTGGTTCTTAGGTCATTTTATCACTGACCTCTTCTCCAGGCCTGGCCCATCAACTCGGAGGGGGGTTTGTCCCAAAGCCGTTGCCACCATCAAACACTGGTGGCTTAGGAGTCTCTTTTGTGTAACCCCCGAGTTACTCATATTCTAATAACAAGGACCATCCACAGCTGAAGCGACAGTGTCTTTGCTGTTGAGTGATAGCAAATATTTTTTAGCTCCAGAGGTTCTGGGAGGTGGTTTAAGCTCTACCAGGCAATGAAGGGGCTTCCCAGGTGGCTCTAGTGGTAAAGAACCCGCCTGCCAGTGCAGGAGATATAAGAGCCACAGATTTGATCCCTGGGTCAGGAAGATCCCCTGGAGGAGTGCAGGGCAATCCACTTCAGTATTCTCGCCTGGAGAATCCCCAAGGACACAGGAGCCTGGCAGGCTACAGGCCATAGGGTCACAAAGAGTCGAACACAACTGAAGCAACTTAGCACACATGCACCCAGGCAATGACAGGTTGCTGCCTGCAGGTAATCCCCTCAGCAGCAGAGCGGATGAAGTAGCATCATTCAAAGAGAAAGAGAAAAGGATGTTCTCTTGGGATGCTCATTGCAAATACAGTTCTGGAGCAAAGGAACGAGTTAAGCTTGCTGTTAACCTTTAGAAGCAGGAAAAAAATAGATGGGAGAGAAGGCTGAGGTCTCTGGTTAGTGGTTTTTTAAAAATCTGTCAGATTTAATTAAATCATCACAAGCGCCTTTTAAAGGGCTCTGTGTGGTTGTCCTGCATGGTCAGAGGAACGTGATCCAAGAGGCAGCCGGGGCCTTGGCGGATCTCCAACTTCTGTCCTTTCCCAGGCAGGAAACACAAGTCAGCCCAGTAGCTCTCGTCATTGTGTGGACCCTGAAGGCCATCAAATGCAGGTCTGGCATCGGATCCGGAGGCTCAGCACGATGCTCGGAACTTTGCCAGAAAATCTGATGCCCACATCTTTTGTCCCTGAACTGGCTAGACTTTCTCTACAGTGCAGCCTCTGCTGTATATCTGCTGAGTCCCAAGTTCCAGTCTCCCCTCCCTTTTCACTCCCCATACCACCAGAGGCACAATATGTAGGACTTAAATTCTGTTCTCCCATCTAAGAGATAGCTATTAAATGAGAAGTCTCCATTGGTAAAAATATTCAGTTCAGTCACTTAGTCATACCTGACTCTATTCGACTCCATGGACTGCAGCATGCTAGGCCTCCCTGTCCATCACCAATTCCCAGAACTTATTCAAACTCATGTCCATTGAGTTGGTGATGCCATCCAACCATCTCATCCTCTGTTGTCCCCTTCTCCTGCCTTCAATTTTTCCCAGCATCAGGGTCTTTTCAAATGAATCAGTTCTTTGCATCAGGTGGCCAAAGGATTGGAGTTTCAGCTTCAGCATCAGTCCTTCCAATGAATATTCAGGACTGATTTCCTTTAGGGTGGACTAGTTGGATCTCCTTGCTGTCCAAGGAACTCACAAGAGTCTTCTCCAACACCACAGTTCAAAAGCATCAATTCTTTGGCATGCAGCTTTCTTTATAGTCCAGCTCTCACACCCATATATGACTACTGGAAAAACCATAGCTTTGACTAGACAGACCTTTGTTGGCAAAGTAATGTCTCTGCTTTTGAACATGCTGTCTAAGTTGGTCATAACTTTCCTGCCAAGGAGCAAGCATCTTTTAATTTCATGGCTGCAGTCACCATCTGCAATGATTTTGGAGCCCCCCAAAATAAAGTCTGTAACTGTTTCCATTGTTTCTCCATCTATTTGCCATGAAGTGATGGGACTGGATGCCATGATCTTAGTTTTCTGAATGTTGAGTTTTCAGCCAACTTTTTCACTCTCCTCTTTCACTTTCATCAAGACGCTCTTTAGTTCCTCTTCACTTTCTGCTATA
>NW_011491015.1:1334490-1337069 GCF_000754665.1 Bison bison bison | reverse complement strand
CTCTTTCACTTTCATCAAGACGCTCTTTAGTTCCTCTTCACTTTCTGCTATAAGGGTGTTGTCATCTGCATATCTGAGGTGATTGATATTTCTCCCAGCAATCTTGATTCCAGCTTGTGCTTCATCCAGCCCAGCATTTCTCATGATGTACTCTGCATATAAGTTAAATAAGCAAATAAGTTAAATAACTCTGCAAATAAGTTAAATAACTCTGCATATAAGTTAAATAACTCTGCATATAAGTTAAATAACTCTGCAAATAAGTTAAATAACTCTGCATATAAGTTAAATAAGTACATCAATATACAGCCTTGATGTACTTCTTTCCTGATTTGGAACTAGTCTATTGTTCCATGTCCAGTTCTGACCGTTGCTTCTTGATTTGGCCCAAAAATTTATTTGAGTTTTTCCATATGATAGTACCAAAAATCCAAACAAACTTTTTGGCCAGCCCAGTGATATAATACATATTATTGTATATGAAGAATACAGGTAAAGGGGCTTCCCAGGTGGTGCTAGTGGTAAAGAACCTGCCTGCGAATGCAAGAGACTTAAGAGATTAAGGTTCAATCCCTGGTTTGGGAAGATCCCATGGAGGAGGCCGTGGCAACCCACTCCAGTATTCTTGCCTGGAGAATCCCCTGGACAGAGGAGCCTGGTGGGCTACAGTCCATGGGGTCACTAACAGTGGGACACGACTAAAGTGACTTAGCAAGGACACGCAATACAGGCAAAAATGATCATAGGGCGTGCTTCTTTAGGACACAGAATATGTCCTCCACACTTAACACATTTCCAAAATACAAGAAAAATTAAAAAATAAAAAAAGACTAAGGCAGAACTGTGGGTGGTAATCAATCAGGTTGTTCACCACAGAATCCTGGCTCTCTGTTGGTTTGCAACCCAGCAGCTGCCCAAGTGTAAAGTGAAACCGGCCCCATCCACAGAGGGCAGGCAGAGAAGGAAGGAAGAGGCAGGTCACTCCAGATTAAGCAAAGGAAGTTCTGTACAATGATCGTCTTCAATGTCACAAGACAGATTGGCAAGACGTCCACTTGCCAGAATTTTAAAATGTATATAGAGAACTTAACATGGCTCAGTCACATATTCCATCTAGATGGTCTCACCTTCTTGTCTCAAGGTTGTGTCCTTGGGCAGCTTCTGGGCTGGGAAGGCCAGCAGAACACACATTCCAAGGACAGGAGAGAGAGTGAGGTGCCTCCAATTGCCCGGGTCCAGCTCACAGCCTCTGGTTGTCCTCTTCCAACACTCCACACCTCATGACTAGATCCTACCATCTCAGAAGCCACTCCCTTCTGCAATGTGCCCTGAGCAGTCAGCAACGGTTTCTACTATCAGGGAGGTGGCTTTCTTTTTTTGGGGGGTGGCTACCTAGCTGCTTTGGAGGCAGATATCACAGCAATAGTATAGGTACATGTAAGCAAAAACACATGTCCGAGGAGGCCTTACAAATAGCTGTGAAAAGAAGAGAATTGAAAAGCAAAGGAGAAAAGGAAAGATATACCCATTTGAATGCAGAGTTCCAAACAACAGTAAAGAAAGATAAGAAAGCCTTCCTCAGTGATCAATGCAAAAAAATACAGGAAAAGAATAGAATGGGAAAGACTAGAGATCTCTTCCAGAAAATTAGAGATACCAAGGGAACATTTCATGCAAAGACGGGCACAATAAAGAACAGAAATGGTCTGGACCTAACAGAAGCAGAAGATATTAAGAAGAGGAGGCAAGAATACACAGAAGAACTGTACAAAAAAGATCTTCATGACCCAGATAACCACCATAGTGTGATCACTCACCTAGAGCCAGACATCCTGGAATGTGAAGTCAAGTGGGCCTTAGGAAGCATCACTACGAACAAAGCTAGTGAATGTGATGGAATTCCAGTTGAGCTATTTCAAATCCTGAAAGATGATGCTGTGAAAGTGCTGCACTCAATGGCCAGCAAATGTGGAAAACTCAGCAGTGGCCACAGGACTGGAAAAGGTCAGTTTTCATTCCAATCCCAAAGAAAGGCAATGCCTTTCAAACTACCGCACAATTGCATTCATCTCACACGCTAGTGAAGTAATGCTCACAATTCTCCAAGCCAGGCTTCAACAGTATGTGAACCATGAACTTTCTGATGTTCAAGCTGGATTTAGAAAAGACAGAGGAACCATAGACCAAGTTGCCAACATCCGCTGAATCATCGAAAAAGCAAGAGAGTTCCAGAAAAACATCTATTTCTGCTTTATTGACTATGCCAATGCCTTTTACTGTGTGGATCACAATAAACTGTGGAAAATTCTTTAAGAGATGGGAATATCAGACCACCTGACCTGCCTATTGAGAAACCTATATGCAGGTCAGGAAGCAATAGTTAGAACTGGACATGGAACAACAGACTGGTTCCAAATCAGGAAAGGAGTATATCAAGGCCATATATTGTCGCCCTGCTTATTTAACTTATATGCAGAGTACATCATGAGAAATGCTGGGCTGGATGAAGCACAAGCTGGAATCAAGATTGCCGGAGAAATATCAATAACCTCAGATATGCAGATGACAACACCCTTATG
>NW_011491015.1:1325510-1334390 GCF_000754665.1 Bison bison bison | reverse complement strand
GAAAGAGGAGAGTGAAAAAGTCGGCTTAAAGCTCAACATTCAGAAAACAAAGATCATGGCATCCGGTCCCATCACTTCAAGGCAAATAGATGGGGAAACAGTGGAAACAGTGACAGACTTTATTTTGGGGGCTCCAAAATCATTGCAGATGATGACTGCAGCCATGAAATTAAAAGATGCTTGCTCCTTGGCAGGAAAGTTATGACCAACCTAGACAACATATTAAAAAGCAGAGACATTACTTTGCCAACAAAGGTCTGTCTAGTCAAAGCTATGGTTTTTCCAGTAGTCATGTATGAATGTGAGAGCTGGGCTATAAAGAAAGCTGCATGCCAAAGAATTGATGCTTTTGAACTGTGGTGTTGGAGAAGACTCTTGTGAGTTCCTTGGACAGCAAGGAGATCCAACCAGTCCACCCTAAAGGAAATCAGTCCTGAATATTCATTGGAAGGACTGATGCTGAAGCTGAAACTCCAATCCTTTGATGACCTGGTGTGAAGAACTGACTCATTTGAAAAGACCCTGATGCTGGGAAAAATTGAAGGCAGGAGAAGGGGACAACAGAGGATGAGATGGTTGGATGGCATCACCACCTCAATGGACATGAGTTTGAGCAAACTCCGGGAGCTGGTGTTGGATAGAGAAGCCTGGCATGCTGCAGTCCATGGGGTTGCAAGGAGTCAGACATGACTGAGCGACTGAACTGAACTGAAGAGAAAACACAGATGAAAATAATGCTTCCCAAAATAAGTAATATTTACTTTTACCAAGAGCCCCATGATCTGAAGCACTTATTAAGTCTCATAAGCAGGGGCTTGGATCACTCAGGGTGTACACCGGTTTTATGTGACTGAATAAAAATGAACATCAGCAAACCCATCAGGTCCCAGCACACAACATTTTGATTGGATAATAACATAAGAGCCTCTTCTCGAGGCAATAATAATGCCCAAGGCCATTCTGTTTTGGAGGACAGCTCTTTAGAAACATTTCAGTGTTTAGTGAGCACAGATTTTGCTGGCTATCATTTAAGTCATACTGGGTGAATTTATGTTTACATAAAATAACCAAAGAAAGTTTAGCATCACTACTTATTGGACAATGCTTCCCATGTAATTTGATGTATCAAATAAGCCTAATTAATTTAATATCTCTCATATGAAAAGAGAGAACACATTTTTTGTGATGCTTCAAGAACCCTCTAGAAAATCCCAAAGTTAGTTAAAGGTCAATGAGACTTCACTTAGAATTTGATTTTGTGGAAATTTGTCAAAAATCAAAAAGGTTTAAAGCAATTGATTAAGTAGGTCACTGTGAAATAATACTTAGTCATTCATTCATATAACCAAAGCAATAATTAAAGACTTCAAAGGCAAATATAGAAAGTTACATAGTTATAGAAAAAAACTTAGTTCTTTTAATAAAGAGACTTGTTTTCTTTAAGTAATCAAAAACCTGATAAAGTCAACAGGAAATTATTTTGATAAAACACAGAATCTTTCTTTTCTAGGCAGATTACTTAAAAAGTAAAGAAAAGTCTTTCACATTCTCATTAAGAACAAACCAAAAGTCCAAAAGCCCTCTTTCCTTTCAGCATGTGAAAGCAATAAGCTTTAGATAAGTACACTATTGATAGTAAAGCTTATTTTTCTTTAAATCAATAAAATAGAACTCTCACAAATTAATTTTTGTAATATCCTCCAAAGGTAGAAAAATATCACATATGCATAACATGTACCCATACGAGTACATAAGCATACAAACACAAACAGAGCCCTCTAACTTTCATTTCAAAACTTTAGCTGTGAGTCAGGTAAAATAATATAAAACTCACTGGTTTATGAAACAGTTAAATTCAATGTGATCTGGCAGGTGGAACAAGCTACTCACATGGCTAAAGCTTTGTAGAGAAAACTTTAAAGATTTGTATTTGTCCTTTACCAGTAATCTTATGGAGGCTGTGGACTGATTTGGGGCATGGGAACTTCTACAGCAGTAAGTATTTTAAACAGCCTCCTTCTTTCTTTTTTCTTCCTTCTCAGGCAATTGTAGGCATTGTTTTCATGCTGTGTATATTTCAGACATGATAAGACTTACAACTTCAAGAATCAGAGACGGAATGCAAGTTTCCTCCTAGGATATTAGTGCGTATATTTCTCTATTATCAGAAGTCTAGGCTAATTGCTATTTAAAATGTTCCTTTGCATGAGGGACTGGACAGCATGGACGCTGTTCATTTCACTGTCAATCACAACATCATCTCCTTTATTCTCCTCACTTTTCCAGCGATTCTGCCTCTTAGCATCTTAATCACACTTGGTCACAAGTGTTGCTGCTGTTGTTATTGCTGTTTAATTGCTAAGTCACATTTGACTCTTTTGAGACCCCATGGATTACAGCTCACCACACTCCTCTGTCCATGGGATTTCCCAGACAAAAATACTGGAGTGGGTTGTCATTTCCTTCTCCTGGGATCTTCCTGACCCAAGGATCGAACATATGTCTCCTGCACTGGCAGGCAGATTTCACCAGGGAAGCCCTTTGTCACAAGTACTCGGAAAGTACTCAGACCTTAATCCATGGCACCTTGTGCCCACCTCACTCTGCAAAATGGCATGCGAACGTCTCCAACTTGTTATTTTGTTCTCCCACCTTGTCTGTTAGTCCTGAAGCTAGCAGAGTTGTGGACAACTGTACATTCTTCTCTGCCTTCAGCTGTTCCCCCAACTGTCTAACTTGAGCTTCAGCCTCTAGTCAAGAATGGATGGCCAGCGGACAGTAGCCATGTTTCCCTGGTTCGTCACCATGCACTACAGTTTCACACACACACACACACACAAGCTGTTTTCAGAGCATCCTGTATTCATGCAGCGGTCTAGAAGCATCTAACGAGGGATTTCCCCCACAGATACTTCTTCCCTCAGACCCATTTCTTTGGTCTCTTGGCTGGCTCACCAATTGTTAGTTTACACCTTATACAGTTGACTCCTATATATGGAAAGCAAGGAGAAACCAAAGAATGAAGCAGACCAATCAAGACTGATCGGTGGAAGGTTTCATAAGCAAGGGAGAATATATACGGGCATGTCTTTGATGCTGCAAGAGAGTCAGGTCTCCACACCCACCAGAATCTTTATTTCAGTTTGATTCATTTATTTTTTGCTGTGCTGGGTCTTCCTTGCTGTGCAGGACGTCCTCGTGTTGTGCTGCGTGGGCCCCTCTGTGGTGGCTTCTCTTGCTGTGGGGCGCAGGCTGTAGTGTGTAGACTCCCATACTTGTTGCACAGTAGTGCACTCTGTCGCTGCAGTTCCCCAGCTCTGGAGCACTGGCTCAGTAGTTGTGCGGCAGGGGCTTAGCTCCTCTATGGTATGTGGGATCTTCCCAGGCCAGGAATCAAACCCGTGTCTCCTGCATTGGCAGGTAGATTCTTTACCACTGAACCACCAGGAAAGCCCAGAGTCTTAAAATTTATATAGAGGCTGTAACTAGGTTCAGTCACATACACCACCCAGATGGTCTCAGCTGCACCTCACTGTCTCAAGACTGTGTCCTTGAGCAGTTCCTGGTACAGGGAAGGCAAGTGGAATGCACATTCTTAAATCAAGGGAGGGGGTGAGAAGCCTACAGCTGCCCAGGTCCAGCTTTCGGGTCAACCGGAGGCCACACCGTCTTGAAAACCTTCAACTTCTCCCCTCCTGAGCACTTGGTTGGTCGGACATCCTGACTCCACTGTAGCTTGAGAGGGGCCACATGACTCATTCTGGCCAATGAGTTTTGAGTGAAAGTAATGCATGTCACTTGCAGACTAGAGCATCTACTTGCCAATGCAAGACCCTCCAATTCTCCCTTTCCCTCTGGCATAATGACTGGCATCTTTGGGAATCAGAGCCCTGTACCAAACCAACATGGATATGTAGCATTGTTTGTTTCTAATTTATGAGGCACTAATATTTTGGGTTTTGGGTAGCAAGACCTCCTCTAGCCTATCTGATTAAACATGTATTCATGGGTCAGTCAATCCTAAAGGAAATCAACTCAGAATATTCATTGGAAGGACTGATCTGAAGCTCCAATATGTTGGCCACCTGATGTGAAGAGTCGACTCTTTGTAAGTAAGATTGAGGGCAAGAAGAGAAGGAGGCAACAAAGGATGAGATGGCTGGATGGCACCACTGACTCAGTGGACATGAGTTTGGGCAAACTCAATGATAGTGAAGGACAGGGAAGCCTGGTTTCCTGCAGTTCATGAGGTCTCAAAGAGTCAGACATGACTGAGCAACTGAGCAACAGCAGGGATTATTTCTGAAAAGATAAAAATTTTGAAAGAGAAGAAGAATCAGAAGTGGGAATGATTTTATACTTTCCTCTTGTGTGCTATTTATTTTGGTTAGCATGCCCATGTATGAATGCCTTTCCCCCTCCTCCACCTGAAGTTTAAACAAATGAATGAATAAAATACACTGAGCAGCACCATATGCTAAGTACCACCCTAGGCAATTGGGAGACAAAGTTTGAGGCTATTTTATATATTTTCCTAACCAAGGTTCTGTAGGGCCAATGTTCCTGAGTCTTCTCTGGTCATCTACATCCATCCCCATCTTACTCAAAACAGGCCCTCCCCACCCATACAGTGTTTCTCTTCCACTCACAGCCAGGAAGGCGGAGAGAATGGAGCCAGAGCCTTCCTGGCCGTGTCAGAGAGGTCTAAGTGCTTCTCTTCATCACTGACACGGATGGCTAGGGTGAAGTGAGTTCGGGAAAGGCTGTGATGATGCTTGAAGCCTTCTGCTCACTGTGTGGATAAGCAGTGCTGCAGCCGGGTCACTGAAGTGGCCGCTTCCCAGCCATATGGACGTGAGCCTGAAGCAGGCTGTGTCCTGGGAAAGCTTCCATTGTAAGTGAGCCCAGAAACAGCCCTGCTTGCCAGAGGCTGGGGCCAGTGTGCCAGTTAGGGTTCATCCTTCAACTACAGAAGCCCAACCACAGTGGTTTAACCAAATAGATATTGTTTCCCTAGTAAGAAGAAGCCCAGAGGAAGCTGTCCAAAGTGGCACAGCAGTCCACAATGGAATCACTGTCCCAGGCTTCAGCATCCATATCGTGTGGCTTTTATTCCTCACACTTCCCACCTTCAAGGCATAAGATGATGGCTCCACCTCCCACCTCCCACCTCCCGTCGGCATTCCTGGCCAGAAGAAGAAAAGCATCAGCAGCAAGCCACCCCGAGAAAGCACAAACTTCCTCAGAAACCCAACGTATACTGGCTGCAACCAGCCCAGCATAACAGTTAAGAGCCCTGATTCTCCAAACGAACTGGATTCAAACTCTGGCTCCACCATTAAATAGCTGTGTTCTTGGGCTGTTTACTTCACTGCTCTGTGTCTCAATTTTCTCATGAATAAAATAGAATAGACTGTCACAGGCTTCCCTGATGGCCCAGATGATCAAAAATCTTCCTGTAATGCAGAAGACACAGGTTCGATCCCTGGATTGAGAAGATCTCCCTGGATTGAGAAGATCACCCAGAGAAGAGAATGGCTACCCACTCCAGTATTCTTGCCTAAAGAATCCCATGGACTGGCGGGCTACAGTCCTTGAGGGTCGCAAAAAGACGACATGACTGAGCGACTAGCACACACACAGAGACTCTTATGCAGAGTGAAGTAAGTCAGAAAGACAAAAACAAATATGAACACAGATATATAGGGAATCTAGAAAAATGGTCCTGTTGAAACTATTTGCAGGGCAGGAGTACAGATGCAGATGTAAAGAACGGAGTTGTGGATTGGGGCGTGGGGGAAGGGGAGAGTGGGATGAATTGGGAGACTAGCACTGACATATATACATGCCATGTGTCAAATAGCCAGCTAGAGGGAAGCTGCTGCATAGCACAGGGAGCTCAGCTCAGGGCTGTGATGACCTAGAGGGTGGGACGTGGGGGTGCGAAGGAGGCTCAAAGGGGAGGGGGTATACGTATACATATAGCTGATTCACTTTGCTGTACAGCAGAAACTAACACAATATTGCAAAGCAATTATACTTCCACAACAAAAAAAAGGAATAAAGTGCTCTCGGTCATGTCTGGACCATGATAAGGATAACATAAGCCACCCAAAGCCTTGGCTCTCACCTTGCCCTCCCACATTTTCATCGAGCAAAGACCAGTCCTCGATGCTGAAGGAGGATCTGCAGAGACCGAGACCCTGTCTGACACTTCATCTGTGCTCATTCAGAGATGCTTGGCTGCTGGGCTATGCCTGATTTTATGCAGGGCCTGGATGGGGGGGTAAACCAGGAGACCACAGTCCAGGCGGCCTGGGGAAGGAAGTTCCAAGGCAGTGCTAATGAGGCCCCCACCACACTTCAGATCTGTGACAACACAGAATCAGTGTATATACACAGTGGGTGTATCTGGTAGTGATGGGGTGGTCCACTAAACTCACACAAGATCCCAGTTATCAGTGAGGGATACAGAAGGGGGGTGGGAGTGGGGCAGAGTACAGGTTCCCAGGAGAGGAGGTGAGGGAGGCTGGGCATGAGTCAGCGCCTGGCTTCCAAAACAGCTCCCATCCAGCTGAGGACCAAGGAGCAAGCACAAAGGTGTCAGGAGAGACCCCTGCACTCACACACACGAGGGAGTACTCAGTGCACAACCAGTAAGCTGGAGCATCTGAATGGAAACATTCCAGACAAGGAGCCTGAGCCCTTGTGGTGCCTGGACGACTGATCCTTTAGTTTCTGGACCACAGGGAGCTCTGAGTGTCCAAGGGGAGCCCAGGGAAGGGGTGAGGCAACCAAGCAACCTAAGGGCATTTTGGCAGCAGCCACAGCTTTCCAGTTCCTAAGAAAGCATTTCAGCATTTTAACAGCCAGCTTATCTGCAAAGGCGTCTTCTAGAAAATGTCAGCCCTGTGTTCACCAGCTGAATTCCAGACACCGTCCGTCCCACCACTGTGGGTGTGCATTTTGAAGGGCCCCGTTCCTGCTCAGAATGGCTTAGCAGAGAGCAGGCATTCATCTGCAAGTTCAGGGTCTCTGTCCATAGACTGAGGGGTAAGGCTAAGCCATTTTGAAAGCCTTTGCTCTTTCTCTAAATTTCCAAGTCTGTAAAGGCTTTTGTTTCCCACTTTGAGGTATTTCTGGGGATCAGGTAGCCATGTAGTGGGTGTCTGCTCGATGCCCAGCCCCAGCAGAGACTGAGTAGTGGGGCACAGGTGTGTTTCAGAGCCCCCGCCCTGCTGGAACAGGTAGCCCAGAAGTGACAGGGCTCATCCTCCGCTGAATTGCTCCATTCCATCAGGCAGCAGGGTTTTTCATAAAAACCCAAGCCTGTTTCTATCCTATCACCCTCATCTCCACCCCCACAAGCTGCTTTCTACCAACAACAATTTCAAAATTGATCTTTGAAATGACTCCTCACTTAAATCAGCTTCTGAGTTTTAAAGGGTAAGAAAATGTCTCTCACTCATTTAGACTAAACTAATGTGCCCATTAACCATGTTGGAGACACGCAAATCCCACTGCCTAGAAATTATCCATTAGCCTCATTTCAAGCTCTTCCACCCACAGCCTTCCTCCCACACTGCCTTGGAGTTCTAAACCTCAAACTTCATCTTGGCATTCCCCTCCTCCAAAGACTGAAGTTCCATGGGTGTCCACAGTCTTAAGGGTAAACTCCAAAATCCTCAGCCTGTGATCTAACTTTATATATATATATTTGACTGCACTGAGCCTTATTTTCAGCACATGGAGGTCTTCAATATTTAGTTACAGCATGAGGGACCTAGTTCCCTAACCAGGGATCAAACCTGGGCCCCCTGTATTGGGAGCTCTGAATCTTAGCCACTGGACCACCAGGGAAGTCCTGTGTGAGCTATCTTTAATCTTCTAATTCACCATGTCACCCTCCTTTCTGGCCTGGAAGCTCAAGGCTCCACCTCTACCAGACATATCACAGTTTTCTCCCACTTGCTCTGTCTTTCTTTTCTACCTGGAGAGACTTTATCCCGTGTCCACTTGTTATATCCTAGCAGTCCTTCAAGCGTGCACTGTGTGTTAAGTCACTTTAGTCGTGTCCAACTCTGTGCAACCCCATGGACTGTAGCCCACCAGGCTCCCCTGTCCATGGGACTCTCCAGGCAAAAATACTGGGGTGGGTTGCCACGCCCTCCTCCAGGGGATCTTCCCGACCTAGGGATCAAACCCAAGTCTCTGGCATGTCCTGCATTGGCAGGCAGATTCTTTACCACTAGTGCCACCTGGGAAGCCCCTGTGCTTCATGGGAGGGAGTTAACTCCAAACTTCTCCAAGCAGTTTTCCCAAACCCTCCTGGCTTAGAGGATTAGCCAGCCTGTGCTGTCTCCCTGCTCCTTGTTCTCACCTCTTATAGAAGTCCTGTCCCCATCTACTGTGCCCCAGCTCAGGCTTTGCTGTCCATTTCTGTCTGCTCTTTGTACTCCCTGAAGACAACAACTTGCTCTAGGGTGTTTTTCGTGCCTCTTCACATGTTTATCTCTGAACCGTCTTCTCTCCCCTTATCTGTCCAGCAAACTCACACTCTTCCTAAGGCAGTGGGTCTCATCCTTGGCTGCAAATTAGAATCAAATGGAGAGCACTCAAATGGAGATGCTACTCAGGCTTCACCCCTTCCCTCAGCAACTAAATTAGAACCTCTGGGGGTGGGATCCAGGCACCAGCAATTTTTGAAGCTCCCCAGGTGATTCCAATAACCCCCAGATACGCAGATGACACCACCCTTATGGAAAAAAGCAAAGAAGATCTAAAGAGCCTCTTAATGAAAGTGAAAGAGAGTGAAAAAGTTGGCTTAAAACTCAACATTCAGAAAACTAAGATCATGGCATCCAGTCCCATCACTTCATG
>NW_011491015.1:1307830-1325410 GCF_000754665.1 Bison bison bison | reverse complement strand
TCCAAAATCACTGCAGATGGTGACTACAGCCACAAAATTAAAAGATGCTTGCTCCTTGGAAGAAAAGTTATGACCAACCTAGACAGCATATTAAAAAGCAGAGACATGACTTTGCCAACAAAGGTCCATCCAGTCAAAGCTATGCTTTTTCCAGTAGTCATGTATGGCTATAAAGAAAGCTGAGTGCCAAAGAATTGATGCTTTTGAAGTGTGGTGTTAGAGAAGACTCTTTTGAGTCCCTTGGACAGCAAGGAGATCCAACCAGTCCATCCTAAAGGAAATCAGTCCTGAATATTCATTGGAAGGACTGATGCTGAAGCTGAAAGTCCAATCCTTTGGCCACCTGTTGCAAAGGACTGATTCATTGGATAAGACCCTGATGCTGGGAAAGATTGAGGGCAGGAGGAGAAGAGGATGGCAGAGGATAAGATGGTTGGATGGCAACACCAACTTGATGGACATGAGTCTGAGCAAGCTCCAGGAGTTGGTGATGGACAGGAAGGCCTGGGGTGCTGCAGGCCATGGGGTCATAAAGAGTTGGACATGACTGAGTGACTGAACTGAACTGACTGAGTGATTCCAACGTGCTGCCAAGGTTGAGCACACCTGTCCCGGAATTGCCTCAAGCTCTCACCTGCTTCGTCCAGGTTAATCATTATTTGTATCCTGGGAGCTTAGCATAGTCAGAGAAGGCAATGGCACCCCACTCCAGTACTCTTGCCTGGAAAATCCCATGGATGGAGGAGCCTGGAAGGCTGCAGTCCATAGGGTAGCTGAGGGTTGGACATGACTGAGCAACTTCACTTTCACTTTTCACTTTCATGCTTTGGAGAAGGAAATGGCAACCCACTCCAGTGTTCTTGCCTAGAGAATCCCAGGGATGGTGGAGCCTGGTGGGCTGCGGTCTATGGGGTCACACAGAGTCGGACACGACTGAAGCGACTTAGCAGTAGAAGCAGCAGCTTAGCATAGTACTTGTAACTAAAGAAGTTTTCATTGAATGGCTAAATAAATAAATGGCTGGATAGAGGAAGGGAGGAAGAAAGGAAGGGAGGGAGGGAAGAAGACAGGAAATGGTGTAGGGAAGTAGGGGGAAGGAGGGAAAGTGAAAGTACTGATCGATGGTGTAACTCAGAAAAAACCATATGCTGCCTTCACTTCTAGACTTACTTCTGGAAGGAAAGTATTGATCCCATCCCTCTAGCAATGCAGCTTCTGTTGATTTCTCTGGTCTCTCAGTGCCCATACACAGGGGCACAGACAGACCAAAGAAAGAGGCAGACCACTCCAGGTTGGTAGGTGGCAGATTTAATAAGCAAGGTGTATGATTAGGCTATTCAAAATGACTGGGTTTTGTTTTTTTTTCTTTTTCTTTTTTTCTCTCTATATGTCCCCAGCTTTACCAGCCCCTGCTTCACTCACAGGACTAGCCAATCTTCTTAATGATAGGGCTTAGTCCCTAATAACTCACGAGTCACCTGATGACCATTCCCCCTCCAAATGGGAGCCTCCTTCTCCCTCAAGCTGCTGCTCTGCCCCGTTGGCCGCATGCGGTGGGGTATGACTCCAGGACGTGTTGTATAAGATCCCCTGTTCACTAAACCGTTGATGTCTCTGTTGCTGTCTCCAGGCACTTTCTTTGGTCTTGAGACTGGGCAAGCATGAGGCTTGCAAGCCTGCAGGGTGTAGCCGAACACAACGTGCTTGCTTATGAGGCTTGTCTTGGGTGCCCCAAGATGAATAGGTCTCTGCATTCGCCCCCCAGAATCTTAAGTTGACATAGAGGCCTTAATGGGGATCAGTCAGTTATACTCTATAGCTGGTCTCTACACCACCCTACTCTCTCTCTAGGCGGTGTCCTTGAAACAGCTTCTACTGTGGGAATGGTGGGTGGGCAGAATGCATATTCCAAAGATAGGAAAGGGGCGAGGAGGCTCCCATTGCCTGGGTCCAGCTGTCAGGTCAACGGATGATTGCATGCTCTCACTGACCGCCTCCACACACTTCCCTACAAAGCACAGTATTAGGCACTTAGTCAGGTCTGACTCTTTGTGACTCCATAGATTGTAGCCCGCCAGGCTCCTCTGTCCATGGGATTCTCCAGGAAAAAATACTGGAGAGGCTAGCCATGCCCTTCTCCAGGGGATCTTCCCACCCAGGGATCTGGGTCTCCCATGTGGTGGGCAGATTCTTCACCATCTGAGCCACCAGGGAAGCCCAGGAACTGAGCAAATATCTGTGATTTAAACTGAGTTGTAGCTTCACGCAGTTGTCAAGTTGTCCACTAGAGCAGCGGTTCTCTAATTTTGCCTACAAAACACTCGGTTTTTAGTTAAATCAAAATGAACCACTACTAAAAATGAGGTGATAAAAGGCAGTCTTCTCCTAATTTGCAGAAGAGCTTGGAATTGACTCTCTTTTAAATGTGTCCTTCCAAAAGTTTCCTTAAAATTTGGTCTCCCTGCTACTGACTTTTTTTCTGCAAGCATTAATAAGTTAACATAATGATTAAACACAAGAGCAAACTAATAAAGGAAAATCTCTAAAATGCCATTAGAAATTAACATCTGGAGAATGTTTCTTCTGCTTAAGTTAATTATGTTCCCCCTGCTCCCTCCCTCTCCTTCTCCCTCCTCCCTTCCTTCTTTCCTTCCTTTCTCCCATCCTTTCCTCATCTTTCCCTTCCCTCTTCCTTTTCCTCTTTCTTTCCACAAATATTTATTTATCACATGCTAGGTACCAGGCACTCTGCTAGGTTTAACAGCACAATATAGACGTAGTCTTTTCCCATGAGAATATTCCATGATTCTCACAAGGTACACCATGACTTCCAGAAATTCCACCTCCTTGGCAAGGTTAAGATACACAAATTTCACAGCCAGGGCTCCTTTTCAGGCCCCAGGGAAAGTCATGCCTGATTTCAAAGCCTAGATTGCACTGTGGTTCATTTAGCAAATTTCTGTCTTGCATATAAGAGACACCTCTAACTTCCCACTGTGGAAGTGGGAAAAAAAAAAAAAAGCCTCCTCTGCTCATACTATGGTCAAGTAATTCTCTGAAGATTCATCATTTGAGTGGAGGAAGGAATAGAATTTTCCAGAGGCCTCTTAATTGCACTCTTACAGACTATGGTGTTTTAAACATTAATACTCTGTAATAAAAGAAACTAGAAGAAATTTGGATTAATCAAAGGCAGAAGCTGGAAGAGAAGACACATTATGGAGATTGATGACTCGGGTTAGATAATCACAGAGAGCTATGCATCCATTCAAGAAAGTAATTTTTAAACTCTGGCCTTAAAGCCCTAGGGTCCTATGGGATGCTTCAGGTCTGCAAAGATTCCATAAAAGTTTGATTCAGAGACTCTATATACTTAACTGTTCCTCAAAAAGTCTAACAAAAACTTGCATATTCAACGGTTATGTTTCCAAAATTTTATTCTTATTGGAGATGTACTTTAACGTGTGTGCTAACTCACCAACTTTATAGTAAGTACCATAGTTGTGAAAAGACCAAACAAACTTGCTTGTGTTGTACACACACACACACACACAATGTAGGACATGAGGAATGTGGTGAAAACCATTTTTCATGTCCTTTACAGCCGCCCCCTGGGTTCCTCCTAGACAGAGAAACATCTTTGTTTTTTGGCTTGCAAGCCCCACCCTCCTCCAGGTTCAAGTTTCCTTGTTTTACTGATGGGTTTGCGTTCTCCCAAGAGCCCACTGGTCCTCCAGCCCACTCGTTCCCTCAGAGCCACTCCTCCCACACACATCTTCACTTTTTTCTGCCCAAGAGGCAGACTTGAATGGATGATATCAACGGCTTCCCTGGCCCTTCGGCTCTCTGTTGAGTAGACCATTGGGGCACTCTAGGGAGCTTAAGGAAGGGAGGTCAAAGGAATGTAGCAGTATCTGATTCCTTTCCTTGGGGTCATTTAGATCTAGCTGGGTCCCTCAGCAGCTGAAAGCCACTACTGAGTTCCTGGCAACTCTCTCCTCATAAGTCTTCTCCCTTTAAATCCTACTAACCTTTCCCTCCAGGCTTTCCAGGTGATGCTAGTGGTAAAGAACCTGCCTCCCAATGCAGGAGACAGAGACAGGGCTTCCATCCCCAAGTCGGGAAGACCCCCTGCAGGAGGGCACGGCAACCCTCTCCAGTATTCTTGCCTGGAGAATCCCATGGACAGAGGAGCTTGGTGGGCTACAGACCATGGGGGTCTCAAAGAGCTGGACTCGACTGCAGTGATTTAGCATGTACACACACATGCAGGCACGCAGGCAACCATTCCCTGCACACATGCAAGCACGCAGGCAACCATTCCCTGCAGGTTGGGTTAAATCAATAGCTCTGGGTTCTGTACCACCTCTTGGCTTTCCTTGTATGCTCCCACACCTTTGTAAACAAACCTACCCTGAACTGTTTTCAGTTGGGTGTGCCGTCTGTTTCCTGCTGGGACTCTGACTATACACCCCACTCCTGGTCCCCTTCCCACCGTGGAAACCATCCATTTGCACTTATGTGCTTGTGTTTGTATGTGTTCTTACAAAACGGCTCTGTATTATATGCATATGTTTGAACATTATTGAGTTCTACATTTCATTCTGCTTCTTACCTTTCTCGCTAATTACAATATTTTTCAGGTTCATCTGTGTTGCTATGGATATAATCAATCTATTGTCTCTACACTGCTGCTCCCTGCTCTGCTCTGTGCACCCTCCACGCTTACCTGTCCAGTCTCCAGATCATGGGGACCCAGGTGGTCTCCAGATTCCTGGAACCACAACCAATACTGCCCTCAAGTCTTGGATATGTCCCTTGGGGAGCTGTGTAACTATTTCTTTGGACTACAGAGAGAAAGGTAAAACTGCTGAATCATTCAATGTGCAGCTACTTAATTGGAGAAGACTTTTGAGAGTCCCTTGGACAGCAAGAAGATCAAAACAGTCAATCCTAAAGAAAATCAACCCTGAATATTCATTGGAAGGACTGATGCTGAAGCTGAGGCACCAATACTTCAGCCACATGACTCAAAGAGCTGACTCAATGGAAAAGACCCTGATGCTGGAAAAGATGGAAGGCAGGAGGAGAAGGGGATGAGAGAGCATGATGGCATCACCAACTCAATGAACACGAGTTTGAGCAAACTCCAGGAGATGGTGAAGGACAGAGAAGACTGGCGTGCTACAGTCTATGGGGTCGCAAAGAGTCGGACACGACTGAGCAACTGAACAACAATAAAGAGAGGAGCGCCAGCTGTGTTTCACAGAACATCACACCATCTACCTTCCTGGCCGTTGTGCCTAAGGGTTTGCATCCCTAAATCCCCACCAACACTTGGCATTAACAGGCTTTCGAATTCTGTCAGTCTATTAGATAGAAAGTGGTATATTATTTAGTAATTTGTCTTTCTTTGATTATTAATAATTGTAAGCACTTCCTCAGATGCACTTGGTTTCCTCTTTTATAAATTATATGTTCACATGCTTTGACTATTTTTCTACTGGGGTTGCCATTTTTATTTATAAGAATTCCTTGTATATCCCCAATAGTTTCAGTTTGCTATTATTTCACATAAGAATTCTTACATCTATATTCATAAATGAAATGAGACAATAAATTTCTTCCCTTTTCTCCTATTTGTCCTTATCTTGAGTAACTTTAAAGTTATAGGAGCTAAGTATTCCTTACAAGAAGCTGATGGTGTCTCATCGTTGACACGTTGGTCCGAGTCACCACAGTCCCTTACATGGATTACCAATGAGGAATAACTCAACACAAGAGAGAAGGATATTGGGTTTTAAATGGAGCAGGCCCCTCTCAAGAGCCCGCATGGGGCGTGATAATTATCTACTTTTGTATCTGTCCTCCTCATTGGACTATACTTCTAGTACCTGGCACACACGTGCATAAAATGAATGTTTAATTCATTGGTGAGTTGGAGATCGAATGCTTCTTACCTATATGATTTGGGCAAAGTCAGGAAACCTCCGTTTTCTCATCTCAGTTATCAGGATAATAATGAAAAACTCAAGTCTTGTATTTGTAATAAGGGTTAAATAGAACAGTGCATGTAGAGCAGCACCCAGTCCCTGGACCTAATGCATGATGATACGCACATATGGGTGGAGGTAGCCCTGGGATCGTCTCCAGCTTATTTAAAGACACAGTTGGTGGGAAGCAGGGCCGATGTTTCAGGCTGGAGATGATCCCAGGGATGGTGCCCCTGCCTGTGCAGGAGCTGAGCTGCCTCAGGGGAATGCTGTCCTTAACTTCCAAGGATCCCAGGGCTGGTCAGCATGTGAACAGGGCTCTAATTAGAAAAGAGCCCCCAGAGAAAAGAGAGAGCCAGTCTGTCTTCGGTCCCTGGGCTTGCTCACCATACCTCTCACACCCATTTAATTCCACTCATTAGTGCATGAATGGGGCATTGATTACCAAGCCAAGCTATTGTGCAGCCTTTCAATGGAGTGGCTTCATGTGGGGATTTATTGGTAATTAAGCCTTGAATACATGTTTTGCAAATGGGGCTTCTCCTGATGAATAGGAAGGGCTTTGGGAGATGAGAAACCCTCAATGCTGGGGCCATCCAGGCCTGAAATGCATGCTTTCACTTCCACAGAATCGTATGTTTGTCCACTTCAAGGCTGCCCAGAACCCATTGGCAAATGACAACTGGTTACTAATGCAGGTCTACCCTCTGGGTTCTGTTCTTTATTGGAAGAAGTGTGTACAGTTTCTGGATTGTTTATCTTGGCTAGTACAAATCCAAAGGCTCCCTCCTGGCATCTCGCTGGAGAGAGTGCACTGGCAGGGCCTATGAAAGTTCCAACCTCACAGGAGGGTGCTGCTTCTCCAGGGCACCTGGGAGTTACAGTATGATTTCTCACCGGCTTTGTCTGGCAGCAATTCTCACAGGGTGATTACTTAGCTACTCCTAGCCTCTAGCAGGGTTCTCAACCTTGACGCTATAGACATTTGGGGCCAACAATTTATTGTGGGGAGTGAGCTGTCCTATGCATTGTAGGATACTTAACAGCATCCATGATCTTAAAGGAGGAGCAGGGGACGACAGAGGATGAGATGGTTGGATGGCATCACCAACTCAATGAACATGGGTTTGAGTAAACTCTGGGAGTTGGTGATGGACAGGGAGGCCTGGCGTGTGGCAGTACATGGGGTCGCAAAGAGTTGAACACAACTGAGCGACTGAACTGAACTGAACTGATGATCCTGAAACACAGTAGGACCCTGTAGAACTCCTGAGCACTTTGTTTCTAGAGAACACACTCCAGCCTTCACGACCTTTCCTGAGTTCCAAAGGGACTTTTCTGGTTGGTCTCAGTAAAGAATCTGCCTGCGAGGCAAGAGACCTGGGTTCAATCCCTGGGGAAGGAAGATTTCCCCAGAGAAGGGAATGGCAACCTACTCCAATATTCCTGCCTGGAAAATCCCATGGACAGAGAACCATGGCAGGCTACAGTCCATGTGGTCGCAAAGAGTCGGACACAACTGAGTGACTATCACTGTCACTTTCAGGGTTCCAAAAGGCCGATTTGAGCCATTGCTAATCAGGAGAGGGAGGGGATGCAGAGACAAGGGAGAAGCAGTCAAGAAACAGCACTGAAGCCTCGGGGCAGGGTCCTGGTTCTGCTGGAGAGAAACACACAGCAGACTTGCCTGACAGTGAAGTTGTGCTGAATCTCAAGGGAGCCTTTGGTACTGCTGGCAACTTGGCTCGAGTCCATGCATTTAGCCACTCCAGTAGAACTGAGTTATGGAAACTTAAAAGGACATCTTGAAAAGCCTATGGTGAACAATTTAGAAAGGCCTAAGCCAAGAAAATAGTTTTCTGCGGAACACGTTTCTGTTTTCTAACCTTTTCTTTGAAAGTGGAAGTTGCTCTTGGCTATTGAAACCAAATCTCAGATGCGTTTCCACAAGGAACTGGAATGCAGAATGAGTTTGCAAACTGGTCAAGTGGAATGTCCCCCTTCTTCAGTCCCCTCGTACTTCAAAACAAACCATTAGGTTTCTATAGAAAGTCACTATAGTGCCACATGAAACTTCCATACTGGTTAAGTCCTACCAACTTCCTCCATTGGTAGGAGGTTAGACACCCTACAAATTATGCATTATAAAATTAGTCGCAGATGCAGGGTTGATGGCTGACATCTGACATTAGCTTCCTATTGCTGCTGTAACAAGTTACCATAGACTTCAGTCCAATTTAGTTCAGTCGCTCAGTTGTGTCCGACTCTTTGTGACCCCATGAATCACAGCACACCAGGCCTCCCTGTCCATCACCATCTCCCGGAGTTCACTCAAACTCACGTCCATCAAGTCGGTGATGCCATCCAGCCATCTCATCCTCTGTCGTCCCCTTCTCCTTCTGCCCCCAATCCCTCCCAGCATCAGGGTCTTTTCCAATGAGTCAACTCTTCTCATGAGGTAACCAAAGTATTGGAGTTTCAGCTTTAGCATCAGTCCTTCCAATGAATACCCAGCACTGATCTCCTTTAGGATGGACTAGTTGGACCTCCTTGCAGTCCAGGGGACCCTCAAGAGTCTTCTCCAACACCACAGTTCAAAAGCATCAATTCTTCAGTGCTCAGCTTTCTTCACAGTCCAACTCTCACATCCATACATGACCACTGGAAAAACCATAGCCTTGACTAGATGGACCTTTGTTGGCAAAGTAATGTCTCTGCTTTTTAATATGAGTTCTAGGTTGCTCATAACTTTCCTTCCAAGGAGTAAGCATCTTTTAATTTCATTGTAGTGACTTTAAATTAACACAAATTTATTCTCTTACATTCGGGAGGTCAGAAGTCTGAAATTAGTCTTCTCCCACTAAAATCCAGTTATCTGACGGGCTGGGTGCTTGAGGAGGCTGCAAGAGGCACATCTCTTTCCTTGCCCTTTTCAGCCTCTAGTTGTCACCTGGATTCCTTGGCTTGTGGCCCCTTCCTCCATCTCCAAAGCATAGTGCTCCAGTTACTGCTTCCCTCATTACACTACCTACTCTTTTGACCCTGGCTCTTTCTGTATCCCACTTATAAGAACCATACTGATTTTATCAGGTTTACATAAATAATCCAGGAGAATCTCCCCATCTCAAGATTTTTAACTTGATCACAACTACAAAGTCCCTTTTGCCAACTAAGGTATTATTCACAGGTTTCAGAGATTAGAAAATGCACATATCTGAGGGACCATTATTCAACCCACCCACATCTTTTCAGAGGACATCTAAACCCGAGAATAAAATTTCTCCAACAATTTCCCTGGCTTCTTCTTCAGGTCCTGTCATGTTTAAAAACACCATGTAACCATGTCTCAGCCATCAATCCGAAGTCTGTCAAATAGCCCTTTGTACCTTGTATGAGTTACAGTCTTTATTGGTAAGACCTGGTATCTGAGATTTGACTTTTTTTTCCCTCATTAATTTTCAAAAGTAATTTTTTTAATTTATTTATTTATTGTTGACGTTGTTGACTTTATTTATTTATTTTTGTGGGCCTTGGTTGCTGTGCGGGCTTTTCTCTAGTTGCAGCAAGTCGGGGCTCCTCTCCCATTGCAGTGCGTGGGCTGCTCACTGTGCTGGCTTCTCTTATTGTGGAGCACGGCCTCTAGGCCCCCGGGCTCCAGTAGCTGCAGCTCCCAGGCTCTAGAATACAGGCCTAATAGTTGTGGCGCACGGGCTTAGTTGCCCCACAGCATGTGGGATCTTCCCAGATCAGGGATAGAACCCATGTCTCCTGCGTGCACAGGCAGTCTCTTTACCACCGAGCCACCAGGGAAGCCCTCCCCTTCATTTTTGAAACTGAAGACTGTAAACGTCATTTTGTTAGCAGGGTAAATTGGGGCTTCCCAGGTGACACTGGTGGTAAAGAATCCTCCCGCCAGTGCACGTGATGTAAGAGTCATGGATTCAATGCCTGGGTTGGGAAGACCCCCTGGAGAAGGAAATGGCACCCCACTCCAGTGTTCTTGCCTGGAGAATCCCGTGGACCGAGGAGCCTGTCGGGCTACAGTCTATGGGGTCACATGACTGAGCACAACACAGCAGTAGGATAAATTAGAGAACATTTGTTCTAAGCACAGGGCTTAAATCAGGCCTTGACTTTCTGGATACTCACTCTTATTGCCTCTTCTGCCAATCAGCTCTGGCCACTGTAGCAATGATGAGAACCTAAGTGAAGACCAGCACGCCATACAACTGCACATTAGACACGCCAGTTCAGCTCACTGTGCTTATTTCTCTACCAGGGCCTGCAACAGATAAATCCCATGAACCAGACAATATTGAACATGTCAAGACTGACAATTCTCTGAGGCTGAGACACCCTAAACTGCAGGAGACTGTAGCTATTACTGTGCCTTTCCATTAGGCTACAGGGAAGCAATTAACCTTTGGAGAAGAGTGAGTCAACTTATACATGTTGAATCCAGGTACAGTGAATTTTTTCGTTCATTCACCTTATCAATCGATCATTCCTTACTAATTACAAGCTGATTATACCCACCCAGTGCTGGTGCTGAAGAGATAAGAGACAATATTATAGTATGAATTTATGGTCTCATTGAGGCTTGCTACTATTTATTTAGAACTTGCTATGGACCAGTCACACAGAGGAAACATTTTGGAATGCAATTCCAAATTATATTTACAGTCCTCTAATACCTCAGAGAATTTACACCAATCTTAGAGCTTGATTGCTGGCTCAGATGGTAAAGAATCTGCCTGCAATGCAGGAGACCCGGATTTGATTCCTAGGTCAGGAGCATCCCTTGGAGAAGGGAATGGCTAACTCCACTCCAGTATTCTTGCCTGGAGAATCCCATGGACAGAGGAGCCTGGCAGGCTCCTCTGTCCATGGGGTTGCAAAGAGTCAAACATGACTCAGCAACTAACACTTTATGATTAAGGAGGAACTGGCGGGTGGAGTGAATGGGGAGGAGACCCAAGTCAAGAACAAGCTAAGTGAAATGTGGGTTCTGGAACCAAGCCGGGGCTTTGGGATATGTGGGTCATATCACCCCCTCCAGGGTTAGGCATGTGCTGATTCAAGTCACTGGCTGAAAGGATTAAAGGAACCAGATTGAATTTATCTGGAGAGCAGCCTCACACTCAGGGTATTTTCTACAACTGTTTCAGTGGTGCCCTGGACCCAGCTGTCCAGGGACAGGCCATCATCTGGAGATGGCCATTATCACAGGTCAAAACTCACATCTCAGAAAATGTGGTGCTGTCTCTGGGAAGCTGGAGGCAATGTACATTTTGTTCTCATCACAGAGACAAGAAAATTCCCTTTCAGTAAAGGTGCTGCCAGGAGCTGGTTATGCAAGCAGCCCAGAGCAGACCCTTGTTGATGGTGGAGACAGGAGTCGAGACAGGGCCAGTATTTTGAGCAGCAAAGTGTAGTTATTTCCATGGATGACCACTGATAATGATAAATCCGACAAAAGCAAAGTGCCTCATGATGTTTGGCCAAATTACACTTCTGATGTGATCGAATTCTAATGTCCATATCTAAAAGTCTAGAAAACTGACTGGAAAATGTACGCCCCACCCTTATTTACACTCCGTCTTGGAGATCTTTGGGCTGCAGGGCAGACACAGCGCTCTTTACTCACTGACAGCTTCCCTCTGAATCGTGTCCTGCTTTGATTGAGTCCACTTCTTTTGAGGGAAGGAACCAAGCCAGACCCACCTGCAGCCCCAGTCATGGGATGGAGCATTTAGGGGCTCAGCTTGGGGCAACTAAAGAATTTACCTGAAATGGCCAAAAGCAAAAAGATTTAGAGTACATGTAAGATACAGATGATGGAAACGATGAGTGATGGGGATAAGAGGAAGACTGTCTTGTTCAGCCAGCATTTCATAAATATATTTTGAGCGCTTATGCCGGACCAGACTCTGCAACTAGTGATGAGGATTCAGTGGTGAACAAATCACAGGTCCTGCCTGCAAGCTCTTCTGCCTGATGGGCATCGTGGTTTAGCAGGAAAAGCCCAGGTCACTGTAGCGATAGCTGGTGGCTGCCTGTCCAGCATCTGTTCCCATCACATCCCTTCCAAGCCATACTCCACTTTATTCTGGAGGCCTGGGGTTTGCATGGGTATGATGGTATTTCCAGCTCTGGAGATGGGCCCTCCTAGTTTAGGCTAATCACTGTATCCAGAACTGCAATCAGGAAACAAGGCCCCTGCCTGGCCCCACACTTCAGGGTGCTCAGCTTTGACCCCATTTCAAGCATGCATTTTGGGCTTCCCAGATGGTGCTAGTGGTAAAGAACCCACCTGCCAATACAGGAGACATGAGTTAGATCCTTAGGCTGAGAAGATCTCCTAGAGGAGGGCAAGGCAACCCACTCCAGGATTCTTGCCTGGAGAATCCCAAGGACTGAGGAGCAGTCCACCGGGTTGCAAAGAGTCAGACACGACCGAACCAACTTAGCACACACGCGTGCACACAGCATGCATTTTACTATGCTGTGAGAGTCTGCAGGACTGAGGGGACAGACCCACAAGGATCTTGCATGTTACTCCCTCAGTCGTGTCCAACTCTTTGCAACCCCATGGAGTAGTAGCCCGCCAGGCTCCCCTGTCCATGGGATTCTCCAGGTAAGAATCCTGGAGTGGGGAGCCATTCCCTTCTCCAGGGGATCTTCCCGACCCAGGGATCAAATGCGGTTCTCCCACACTGGGGGCAGATTCTTTACCATCTGAGCTACCAGGGAAGTACAGAGCAGACCCTTGGTATCTGAGCTCTACTTCCGGGCCTGCGTGGGCCTCTTGCTCAGCTCTGTCCTCCCAGAAGCAGATCATGCTGCCAGTGGGCGCAGGCCAAGGCCAGATGTGGAGCTTGAACAAGAGAGTAGAGGTATTCACACGCATGCACATGAAGCCTTCATGGTGTGGATAGAGCATGGGGTGGATGAGCAAAGGGGTGGGCTATTGCCTAGAAGCCTGTTTGTATACTTGCCTGGAAGCCATAAATGTCCACATAAGCCTAAGATATCCCATCTTCCATCAACTCTGCAAATGGTTCAGGCGTGGGCGAGGAACCCAAGTTAATTCCATCAAGGGAACTTGGGAAATTTTATGGAATGTCATGCAAGGAACCTGCTAGGACTACTCTTGCCTAAGACCAGCCCTACCTCTGAAGGTTTGGGGTTTTGTAAGTTTGGGGTTTTGATTTTTGTAAAATCAATTCCCTTTATTGTTTAAGCCACTTTAAATTGGAGTTTCTGTTTCTTACAACCAAACACATCCTAATAGGTTATCAACCCACTTCGATCAGCTACCAGCTAAGGTATAATGAGCCCACATTAATTTCTATCTCCACAAGACTCAACATCCTCAAATGTACAGGAGGATGATGCCTCAAATGTTGCTGAGAGGCTAGGACGAAGGAATGAAACCATGAGTGGAAAACATTGCCTGATGTGGCATGAAGTAGGTGCTTAGTAAATGTCACTTCCCATCTGACCAGTGTAGACTAGAGTCGGGGTCCCCAGTCTTGGGAATCTAATGCCTAATGACCTAAGGTGGAGCTGATGTCATAATAATAGAAATAAAGTACACAATAAATATAATGCTCTTGAATCATCCCCCAAACCATCTCCCTCCCCCAACCAGCCCTAGTCTGTGGAAAAATTGTCTTCCAGAAAACCAGTCCCTGGCGCCAAAAAGGCTGGGGACCACTGGACTAGAGGACTCAGATGAAGCTGCTAGAGGAATACAGGACAGTCACTCCTTCCTGCCACAGCTTTTTACTAGGCCCCTTCCAGGCATTAGGCTCCATATTAGGGGTTAACATCCAAAGATGATGAGTTAGAGGCTCTGCCCTTAAAGGACATACAGGCTCACAGACTGCAAGGGAAGGAGATGCGTCCTCAATCACATCAGCCTGGATGTTTCTGAGCCCACACATCATTCATGGGAATTTCTTAGGGCCTGGCACAGAGGAGATGCTCCCCAGTGTTTGTTAAATGATTAGGATGTGAAAAGACTACACCTTAAAGAACAGGTTGGATATGCACAAACAAAGAGAAATGTCAATCACATTTTATGTTAGAAATTGCTTTTGGTTGCTATTAACAGAGATTTTCTCTCTCCTATGAGGGCTGCCATGGTGGCTTCAAAGAACCCTTGCTTTTTCTATCTTTTTCCTTGGCTATGTGTAGCCTTCCTGTCAAGGTTTCCCCTAAAGGTCCTAGAAGGCTGCTACAGCTCCAGCCATTCTATCCGTATTCCAGGTAGCAGTCGGGAGAAAGAGAAAAAAGTGAAAAGACAAAAAGGGGTTTACCCCACTGACCTTCCTCCTCAGAAGTCCCTCCCTCTAAACTTCCACTTAAAATCGTCAGCTCAAGTTTAATTCTGTGACCACTCCTAGGTGCAAAGGAAATGGTGTCAGCTAGGCACAACAATGGCTTCATAACACAGATCTATTGGCAATAAAGACAAGGAGGATGGAGGTTAGGGAGAAAACCAGCTGCTGCTATCACCCATGAGCACCATAAGAGCAGAGATGAAGATGATTAAATACAGATGCAAACTCTTTTATATAAAATAAACAAGGTCCTACTGTACAGCACAGGGAACTCTGTATTCAACATCCTGTGATAAACCATAATTAGAAAGAATATATATATGCAACTGAATCACTTTGCAACACAGCAGAAATTAACATAACATAGTAAATCAACCATGTGTGTGTGTGCTCAGTCATTTGGTCATGTCTGCCTCCTTCTGACCCCATGGACTGTAGCCTGCCAGACTCCACCGTCCGTGGGATTTTCCAGACAAGGATACTGGAGAGGGTTGCCATGCCCTCCTCCAGGGGATCTTCCCAACTCAGGGATTGAACCCATGTCCCTTGCATCTCCTGCACTGGCAGAGGGATTCTTTACTACCGTACCACCTAGGAAGCCTGAAAAAAATTATTAAACAGCACGTGACCAGAAGCAAGGAGAGGGTAGATTTGGTTTGAGTGGAAGGTAACGAAGAGATAGTAAGTCAGGATTTCAAGCTTTCAGTTCAGTCGCTCAGTCGTGTTCAACTCTTTATGACCCCATGGACTGCAGCATGCCAGGCATCCCTGTCCATTACCAACTCCTGGAGCTCAAACTTTAGAGTCAGAAATACCTAGAGAGCTGTTCCAACACAAATGACTGGACCTCATCTCCAGGGTTTCTCATTCAGGAGATCTTGAGTGAAGCCCTAAAACTTTTTGCATTTCTAACAAGTTGGCAGAGAATATGGATGCTTTTGGTCTGGGGACCACACTTTGAGAACCACTTTTGGATGAAGTTAGTATTTCATCCTCTGAGCAACACGGACTCCCTTGAAGCTTTTGAGTTAAGAAGAAAAACAATGAACAAACTGATTTATGAAGGCTTATCTGTCAGAGGTCTGCAGGATGGGCTGGAGAGGGTAGAGATGGAGGCAGAGGCTGCGGCAATAAGAAGGCAGGAAGGAAACCAGCATTGGCACTGTGTTCAGCTAGGTTTGGCTGTATTATTTACAGCAATTCCATGAAGATGCTGACCTCCAAACCCAAATTTTATCAGCTGTGGGGAAACCAATCAAGCTAGCTGCATTGTGCCCAAGACAACTCTGGTATTGAAGGTGTATTAATATTGATGATTGGTTTTTTTTTTTTAAAGGCAAAGATGATATGAAGATATGTGTCCCTGTCTCCCAGTCCCACCCAAATGCAGCCCAAAGAAGTTTATACTGAAAAATGAGAAGCAGCTGGGTGGGACTCACAAATTATCAAGTCATGATTAGAAGAAATAAAATGGCAGAGAGAAACTAGATCAATGCGAGGCAGGAGGTACATTCAGCCCCCCCCCTCCAGCCCCCACCCTCCAAGTAAGCAGCTGCTGGAGTTTTTTTTTTTTTGGACAGAAACTCCAAAATATCAGTCAAGAGAGGAGGCTGGGTCTTGCCCAGATAGGAGATGAGAGATGACAAATTTCTCTGAGTCAAGGAGATCTTCCTGACTGGAAAGCTCCTTGGAGGTCAAAAGGGGAGTGATGTCAACCTACCCATAGGCCTCTTCCCTGGAATCCATCTTGGCCGCGAGATGGGTGTTCACACACGGGAGGATCCTGAGATAAACAGAGGCTCCTGCGTGCTAAGTTGCTTCAGTCGTGTCTGACGCTTTGCAACCCTATGGACTGTAGCCCGCCAGGCTCCTCTGTCTATGAGATTCTCCCGGCAAGAATACAGGAGTGGGTTGCTATGCCCTCATCCAGGGGATCCTCTCAACCCAGGGATCAAACCTGCATCTCTAATGTCTCCTGCATTGGCAGGCAGGTTCTTTACCACTAGCGCCACCTGGGAAGCCCAAGAGGCTCAGAACTAGGCCAAGCAAGATGATTGGCCAGAGGGAACCAGAAAGAAATACCCCCATGTAAGTGATGTAAACTACTACTCTCTGAGTCGGCCCGTGTGTCTGTCCACACGTACTATATTCTTTCCTCCTAATAAACACTTTATTTGTTTTACTACTTTCTGTCTTTGTGGGAAGTCTTTTATGCAAAGCCGAAGGGTCAGGGCTTTGTCACTGTCCACCTGTCTAGCAGCTAAGATTCAGCTCTCTCAGAGCCGAGACCCGACTTCAGTCTCTAGCCAGGAACTGAAGCCGCTGCTGGTCGAAGCCACCCAAAATCAAATGGATCCTTGTTCCTCGCCGACCCGAGTCTCCACCTGTTTCTACGTGTCTTGCCTTCACCTGAGTCCTGGGCTTGCTCTTCGGACTGAAATATACAGGGAGGTGGGGTAGCCAACTGAGCATTTAAAGCAACGTGAGTGTTGTTGCTGTGTGGTCACCAAGTCGTGTCCGACTCTGTGTGACCCCACGGACTGCAGCACCCCAGGCTTCCCCGTCCTTCACTATCTCCCAGAGTTTGCTCAGACTCATGTTCATTGAGTCAGTGATGCCATCCAACCATCATCCAACTCAAGGGTAGCCCTAGACTTGGCTGTGAAGCGGGGTGGTGGCCAGTCTCTGGGAAAAGGCATGCTCAACACAGCTTGACAACCAGAAGGCGGCTAGATTTCAGTCCCCGATTGTCCACTTGGCCAACACGCTTGTGCCAGACACAACCTGTGGAGCAGTAAGAGGTGGCCAGACTGTGAGATGGACCACCCTCAGGAGCTCCGGGTTTCTCCTCTATCAGATGGGACATTAGGCAACGGCTGCAGAGTTTGGGGGCAGAGGAAGGGAAGTAAACCATACAAAGTACCTGCACATGGCTGGTGACCAGCAATGGTTTCCTTCCAGATTTCCTTTCGAATCAGTGAGGGTAGCTGGATGGGTTAAGCCTCCTGGGCTGTGAAGGAATCATCTGTTCCTGCAAATCTTGGCGCAGCTGCCCCTGCTTGGCATTTGCAGCAACATGCCTGCTGCCTCTTGGCCAGCAGCTCATGGTCTGGCACGAGGAGAAAGCGATGCGGAGCGCACAGGACTGAGATCAGCTGAGCTTCCCTGGTCAGCACATTAGCTTCTGAATACTGCCGGCTTCAGGGGTCATCCAGCCCTGACTGCGAGGCTGAGATCCC
>NW_011491015.1:1304313-1307730 GCF_000754665.1 Bison bison bison | reverse complement strand
TCCTAAGCTCCAACACCGCCAAGATAATGCCCCCGCCTGGTACAGGGACACTGGATAGCCAGGTCCCGAGTGCTTGGCACAGGTGCTGGAGAGGCCAGGAAGGCAGGGCCACGGGCATCGCTTCAGCAAGCCCTGTTGATGTGAGTGATGTGAAGGGCTTTCACTGCTGATGACTCTCTTTCTAAAGGGGCCGGCTAAGAGGCTGAAGCACCAAATCCCAATTAAATCACAAAAGAAGTGGGAGCAGGTGGAGGATAAGTGGGGCGGGAGGCTGCCTCGACCTAAGTCTCCAAGGACCACCTCCCCTACTTGCCCAAGGCTGAGTGAGGCGTCCTAGGTGGGGACTTTTCTCCTCTTTGGCTAGGAATAATTGTAACAGATGCTGAGCACCAATCACGGGCTGGGCATGGGCAATCCAGGCAGGAGTGAGACTTAGTGAGCAAGCTGGCATTTGAATCGGGGAGAGAGACCAGCAAACAACCCCTGGCCACAATATGGCAGGAGTGTAACTGGGCTCGGTGGGGGTGTTGCTAGTAGAGGAGGGAGGGCATGTCCATCTCTGCTTGCAGTGGTGGGGAGGCTTCAGAAAGGAAGAGTCTCTGGTGCTGATTCCCAAAGGGATGGGCAGGACTTTGCAAAGCAGAGGAGGTAGGAATGGCGTTCTAGGAGCAGGAACAGCATGTAGCAGCCAGAGCCCTGAAATGTGGTGAGGATGGAGGAGCAAGTAGGGCAATGAGGCCAGCGAAGCAGTGGCTCTGAAAAGGGCCTCTGACAGTCCTGTCGAGGGACCAAGGGAAGGAGAAGTCAGGGGGTGAACTGGGAGACTGGGATTGGCATACACACACAACTGACATTATTTATAAAAATAGATAACTAATGAGAGCCTACTGCATAGCACAGGGGACTCTACTCAGTGCTCTGTGATGACCTAAATGGGAAGGAGCTCCAAAATAGAGGGGCTGTATGTATACATAGAGCTGATTGACTTTGCTGTATAGCAAAAACTAACACAGCATTGTAAAGCAGATATACTCCAATAATTGAAAAAAAAAAAGACAAAGGAGAGAGAAGCCTTATAGACCACAAAGCAAACTCCTTGAGCTGCTCTGTCTCACACACACACACACACACACACATTCACTTTCGCCATCCGCGTTCGTGGGGTTGGGGAAGGGCAGGCTGATACGATAATGAACTTCTAGGAGCTGGGTGCTTGCTATGGTATCCAGGCCAGCAAAGGGAGAGAGGAAATCCTAAAGTCTAAGATCAATGCAGAGGGCACAGACTTGGGAACGGGAATTTAAGTTAAAAGACCTGGAAGAAGACAGTGGCAGAGGAAGAAAGAAGCTGGGCAAGAGGTGAGGGCATCTGGGATTTTGCCATGCCTGGGGGTCTTTGTCTGCATCTTATGCTGTGTTAGTAACATGGCCTCATCTCTCTCTAATTATCTGGATTCATTTGTCATCAAAGATCGTCTGACTTCTGCCCCTAACCCATCCCTATAGGTTGTCATTAGTGTCAGGAAAGGCGGCAGGCAGGGAGCTGCCAGGAGCATAAGGTCTGGGTCTTGTAGATACAACACTGTTTGTGTTCATGGTCGTGGGCTCTGCAGGGTCTGGCCCAGCTCAAGGGCTTGGATGAAAGCATGGGAACTAGATCCAGGAGAGAGGTAGGATCATTCTCCAGCCACTCAGAGAAAACCAGTATTGTGCCAGTTTGATTTCTCCCAAAGCCATGTGAGGGAGAGAGAATACCCCCAAGGATGAGCCCCACCAAAGATACGAAAAACAAGCACCTGGGGCTTCTGTGAATAGGAACTGATTTTTCCTTGCATGCTAGTGATGTCTAAATAGTCCAGATGGTGTCCCTGAGACCCTACAGCACAGTGGGTTAGGGGAGGGTCATGGCAATTCAGCCCAATAAATATTGCTTGTTGCCTGCTGAGATAGCACTGTGTTCGATATCTAAAAAGGGAACAACACCAAATCAGGCCTGGCTTTCCTGAAGCTTACAGTCTACTTGGGGAAACAGAAAATTAAACCTCCATTACAACTGGCCTGTGCTGGATCTATGATTGAAGAAGCACAGGTAGTCAAGGAAAGCTATCCCAGGGACCCAACAGGGGCTGTGTGGGTGTCAAGGATGTTCCAGGCAGAAGAAGGAGTGCAGCAAGGCTCTGAGATCACAGAGACTGGCACAGATGAGCAGGGAACAAGGGTCGTGTAGCTGGATAGACATGCACTGAGCTGGGAGGTAGGTGCAGGCCAGAGGAGAATCTCAAAGCCAGGACCAAGAGAATGGGCTTTACCTGGAAACCATAGGAAGACAGGGAGAAGGTGGAGGAGGGGAACAGCATCAACGTTTGGGGTGAATTACTCTGCCTTGTGGGAAAGGGGCTGGAGGGTAGCAAGAGGGCAAACAGGGCTTCACTTAAGGGATTACTGTGTCGCTCAGGCAGGAGACGGTGGAACCTGGATTTGAACACATAAATGGAGGTGGAGGGATGTTCAAAGACACCGGAGATACTCATGCTAGTGGTAAAGAACCCACCTGCCTATGCAAGAGACATAAGAGATGCAGGTTTGATCACTGGGTTGGGAAAATCCCCTGGAGGAGGGTATGGCAACCCACTCCAGTATTCTTGCCTGGACAATCCCCATGGACAAAGGAGCCTGGGTGGGCTATGGTCTATAGGGTTGCACAGAGTGGGACACGACCGAAGTGATTAAGCAGCAGCCCTGTCAAAGGAGTGGTGGGATTATAACGCACTGCAGAGCTCCAAGAGTGGGTGAAAATAAGGAAGTAGAAGCAAAGAGTGAAAAAACACTGTTTCAAGAAAAGAAAGAAGGAGGATAGGACAAGCAGCTAGAGGGGAGATGCAGAGCCAAGAGAGGCTGTTTTCTATTTATTTCCGTTTTTAGAGTGGGGATGATTTCGGAATCTTTGCACCTAAAGGGGCAGAGGCAGGAGAGAAGACGTTGAAGGTGTGGGGCCACAGTGGGGACAGAGCAAGAAAGTGGAGGAGGCAAAGGGGATGAAGGCCAAGGTACAGGAGATGGTGCAGCCTGGGATGCAGAGGAAAGCAGAAGTGGTCCATTGAGGGATAAATCCGTGAGAAGGTGTGAGCGAGTCTGAGGACGTTTTGAGGACTCTGGCCTGTGGGGGTACTTCCTCTGGAGGTAGAGTGTAAGAAAGATCACCTGCTGAGACAGGGTGGGTATAGGTGTGATCAGTTAAAACCACTGTGGGACTTCCCTGGTGGTCCAGTGGTAAAGAATCCGCCTGCCAAGGCAGGAGACGTGGGTTCGATCTCTGGTCAGGGAAGATTCCACATGCTGCGGGGCGACTAAGCACACGAGCCACAGCTACTGAAGCCCACGTGCCTAGAGCCCACGCTCTGCAACACGAGCAACCCCA
>NW_011491015.1:1299596-1304213 GCF_000754665.1 Bison bison bison | reverse complement strand
TGCACACCACAACCAGACAGTCGCTGCCACTCACGGCAACTAGAGAAAGCCTTCGCACGGCAACAAAGACCCATTGCCACCATAAATAAGTAATATAAATAAATATAACAGGAGGAGGAATGTGTAAAAGAAAATAAAAAGCCAAAAGCCACTGCGAAGACTGGGGGCAGAGAGTGATCAGGAGAAAGAGAAGTCGTCTGGAGCAGCGTCAGCTCCACTTCTTGTTGATTACTGGGAATTTATCTTGGCCCCAATTTGCATGCTGTGTCTTTTTGGTTTTTTTTTCTTTACAATGCAGCAGAAGGGGCCAAGAGGTGAAGTGGTCCATAGCTGGGGTTTTGTCAGAAGGGGGAGATGAAGGGGCTTGAGATGAGGATGCTACCAAGACAGTAGTTGACACTCAGCATGGATCCCAGACTCCAGGCAGGAAGGACGGGAGTTGCTGATGGACAGAGGAAAGTAGAGAGGTCAAGTGACAGGCTGTCGGACGGAGGATGCACGTGATTGGTGACAAACGTGAGCCAAGGGCAGGGTTATGATTAGAGAATGGGATGTCTGAAATGTTGATTTCAGAGATGGATTCCCATAGAAGCAAACCTGAGACACACTGGGAGGAAGTGTCCTGTGGGCCAGGGAAGGGAGTGTGAATTCAGGTCACCATTCCAAACAGGTCCAGGTAAAGGGGTGGAGCCAGAAGCTGAAAGACAGAGGAGCTAGGCTGTGGTCACTGAGGTTTTGGGGAAGGGGGTTGCCAGTGGGCCCCCTTAGAGGGATGCGATGGGGTGCTCAAGAGGCTCTCTCCTTATGGGACTTATCAAGGCTCCATTTATGAGCTGTCCTCGCCTCACCCGTGACCATTGCCACCACGCATCGTTGTTTCTGTATATTAACAATTACATCAAAAACATCATTGTTTCTGTATATAAACAACTAATATTCTGTATAATACTAATAATATAATAACTATCCAAATTTATATAACACAGAGTTAATGTCTGTAACTGCTTCAGCTGAGCCCCCATTTTAGAGACCGCAGGGGTGGGGAGGAGGGAAATGTGTCATCATCTGTTTGTTTTTGGCTGCAGGGGGTTTTCGTGGCTGTGTGTGGACTTTAGCTGCAGTGAGTGGGGGCTCCCTTCTAGTTGGGGTGTGCAGGCTTCTCACCAAGGCAGCTTCTCTTGCTGCAGAGCATGGGCTCTGGGAGACGCTGGTGCAAGCAGCCGTGGCGCACCAGCTTAACTGCCCCACAGGATGTGGGATCTTCCAGGGTCAGAGATCAAATCCGCGTCATTGTCAGGCAGACTCTCAACCACTGGACCACCAAGGAAGTCATGTCACCATCTATAAAGGTGGCAATTTCTCAGCTCTTCCCCAACTCTTCTTTCAAGGGGTTTCCCTTCCCTCTTCTCCCTCCCAAACTGGCACTGAGGGCAGAGGGGAGCTGGCATAGCCTCACAGCAGTGAGGAGGGGTCCCACCATCCCCTGAGTCCTCCTGCTAGGGTGGCTCCTCTCATCTCCTCACTGGCTTCCTGCACTGGGGTTCGCTGAGGGGAAACGGGCTACCCTTTGATTCTTGGGAATCACACAGATAGTAAGTGATGGAGGGAGGCCTCCAACCCAGGTCCGTGTGATCCAGAGCCTGAGGCAGTGTTCACTGTATGCATGTGTGCATGCATGCGTGTGTACATATGTGCGTGTGTGCATGTGTGCACGAGAGCTAAGTCGCTTCAGACATGTCAGACTCTGTGTGATCCTATGAACGTAGCCCATCAGGCTCCTCTGTCCATGGAATTCTAAAGGTAAGAATACTAGAGTGGGTTGCCATTTCCTCTTCCAGGGGATCTTCCTGACCCAGGCACTGAACTTGAGTCTCCTGCACCTCCTGCACTGGCAGGAAGATTCTTCTTCCACTGAGCCACCTGGGAAGCCCCTAGCCACTGTACACTCAGCCTCAACTAGGCCACCCAGCTTCCGACTCCTAAGTCCAGAAACCATGAATCTCATTTTCATTCTCTCTCCCTGGAGCCCCAAGGGTAGTGTGTGTGCGTGTGTGTCTAGTCACTCAGTCGTGTCTGACTCCTTGCGACCCCATTGACTATAGCCTGCCAGGCGCCTCTGTCCATGGAATTCTCTGGGCAAGAATACTGGAGTGGGTAGCCTTTACCTTCTCCAGGGGCTCTTCCCAACCCAGGGGTCAAAGCCAGGTCTCCCACATTGCAGGTGGATTCTTAACCAACTGAGGCACCAGGGAAGCCCAAGAATACTGGAGTGGGTAGCTTATTCCTTCTCCAGGGGATCTTCCCAACCCAGGAATTGAACCGGGGTCTCCTGCATTGCAGGCAGATTCTTTACCAGCTGAGCTATCAGGGAAGCCCCCCAAGGGTAGTATTTTCTGCATTTTCCCCCTAACAGCAAGTGAAGGAGGTAAAGAAATATTTTACCATCTCTCCAGTATTGGAGCCATTGGGAAGAATGATGGGGTTAATATTCTTCCAGGCTGACCCAGATTAGCCATATCAATTGTTAAAGTATTGAAGACTGAATTGCTAAAATATTTTTATTCCAGCTAGTAAATAACTGCTCTCCTCAAGTCCACCCTCCCAAGTGACACCCTCCGGTGCCTCGTTCTGATTGGTTCCCAAGCTGTGTACATTGATAAATATATTGAATATTACACCTAAAAGTGGAAAAGAGAAGTTTTACCCAACTAAGATGGGACACATATGTATAAATGCTGCCTCGAGCTATTGATGGTGCCATAGAAGTGTCATTTTCTGTAACATTAGTGAAATAACTTGTGAACGCACAGCGCATAATGCCTAGTGCATAGCAGGTGTTCACTAAACATTAGCTGTGTGATAACCTAAGTTGTCTTGCTAAAAGCCTCCCTGGAGGAAGAGTTTGGAGCCCAGCAATTCCCAGACTTGATGGAGCTGACACTCACAGCAATTTTCATTTAAGTCCCTGAAGTGGAGATACGAGTCAGATATGGCTAGAACTATATCCAGATGCTAGAGCATCTGGATAAGTTAGCCAAGGCAGTTTCCTGGCCATCAGAACCGCTGGACCTGAATGGGGACTAACTGACAGGCAAAAGCAAAGTGAAATAAGAAAGAAATTTGTGCCAAAAGCAGAAGCCAATTGGACTCAGCACCAAGTCCTTTCTGTGAACAGACGCTGAAAGTGTTGGTTGTTCAGTTGTGACCAACTCTTTGCAACCCCATGGACTGTAGCCTGCTTCTGTCCATGGAATTCTCCAGGCAAGAGTACTGGAGTGGGTTGTCATGTCCTCCTCCAGGGGATCTTCCTGGTCCAGGAATCAAACCTGCATCTCCTGCATCACAGACAGATTCTTTACCACTGAAGCCACCTGGGAAGCCTTGGATACTGAGGAAGCCATTCCCTTCTCCAGGGGATTCCCAACCCAGGGATCAAACCCAGGACTCCCTCATTGCAGGCAGATTCTTTACTGTCTGAGCCATCAGAGAAACATTGGTCCTTGTCATTTACTGAGTGGTGTATCCTCTTTTAATCCTTAAACCCACTGTAGAAAGAATGCCAGCATTCCCGTTTTTGATGTTTGGAAACTGGAGTTTAGAGTTCAGTTCAGTCCAATCCAGTTGCTCTGCTGCTGCTGCTGCTAAGTCACTTCAGTCGTGTCCAACTCTGTGCGACCCCAGAGATGGCAGCCCACCAGGATCCCCTGTCCCTGGGATTCTCAGGGCAAGAACACTGGAATGGGTTGCCATTTCCTTCTACAATGCATGAAAGTGAAAAGTGAAAGTGAAGTCGCTCAGTCATGTCCGACTCCTAGCAACCCCATGGACTGCAGCCTACCAGGCTCCTCCGTCCATGAGATTTTCCAGTCAAGAGTATTTGAGTGGGGTGCCATTGCCTTCTCTGAGTTGCTCAGTTATGTTCAACTCTTTGCGACCCCATGGACTGCAGCACACCAGACTTCCCTATCCATCACCAACTCCCAGAGCTTGCTCAAACTCATGTCCATCGAGTCAGGTTGGTAATTTGCCCAAGGTCCATGGGTATCAGGACTTGGAGTTGGAAATCCCATGCATTATATCTGGTTCTATAGCAGTTAGTCTGGCCCCTCCACCATGAGCCCAAGTGTTCCCCTTATACACTGCTATGGTTTGTTTTAACAGACCCCTAGAAGGAAATCACAAAAATAATAGTCCAAATACTCACATATTCCCAATTAGACTTGCTTTCAGTAGAACTCACCCACAATCCAGACAATCCAGCAAGGTCTGTGATGATGGGAGGGGTAAGGACATGCAAAGAACCAAACACACACCTGTACCTGCCAGAGAAGCAAGAAAAGACCTGTGACAACCACTCACTGCCTCGGGTGCTTCCATGTGGGTGGAGAATGGGATGGTGCCAAGGATATGCTTTGCCAATGGATGGCACCCCCAGATGAACAGGCTTGGCCTCGGTATACAAGGGAGCTGTAAACGACAAGGCAGATGAGTGTCCATGGTGAGCCCGGTGGCTGGATTGATGCACGGGAGCTTGTGTTCCTGCACTGGGCATGTTTGCAACTGGGATCAACACAGAGAGAGCGGGCTACAGGCTGGCGTCTGCCTGTGTGTTCACTC
>NW_011491015.1:1284834-1299496 GCF_000754665.1 Bison bison bison | reverse complement strand
TCTGATGTCTAGTCTTTGCTAACTGTGTGTGTGTATGTGTGTAGAGCTCTCCATGGTTTTCAAAGTGCTGTCTCAAACAGGATGGCTTTTTACCTGAATGAGGATTTTGAAGATGATGGTATTCTGGGTTCCTGGAGCCCAGTCTTGCCATTAGCAGGTGAATGAGTGAAGTTATTTTTCCTTTCTTTCTCTCCCAGTAGAATCAGCTACTTCCTAACTGGCCTCCCGTAGGCTGGATGCCACTGTGTCCATTCTTGAATCCACTGCGTCAGATGCCTTCATAAACACAGATCTGACTATGTTTCTGCTCAGAAATTATCTAAGACTTTCCGGACCACAGTCTGTCCACAGATGATATTCCGAACATGGAAATGTGGGCAAGTGAGTTTGGGGAAGAGGCTACAAATCAGATCCTCTCTGTTTCGCCATGTACAGTGGCGTATTAAAGGGAGTACACAGACCTGATTCCCTGTGTGAGGGGATCTTGTAAATGATTTGGGCTACAGAAATGTACTTTCTTTGCCCTCTGTAACATCTACTAAAATCTCAAGGTGATCTTACAGAACAAGTTTTGGAAAAGGTCTGCCTAGAAGATAATACCCAGACTGAATAACTCGACATGCAAAACTTTCCAGAACCTTGACTTAATATTCTTGAAAATATTCAGGCTCAAGAGTTCAGGCTCAAGAATCAGATCCCAGTTCTAATCCTAACACCGCCATTTAATCCTGTGAAACCTTGGCCTTAATTACCCTCCTATTCTGTGCCACAGGTTTCTTATCTATAAATGGCAATGACTGTGCCTTCCTTGAAGGATTATTGTAAAGGATTGCACGAGAGAACCAATGTAAAGCCCATAGTAGAATATCAAGCCTACAGAAAGGACTCAGTGAATGGAATTTCTATTATTATAATTATCTTTAATCTAAAGATAGCTTTAATCCATTTCTGAGCACACAGTACCTGATTTTCCTCTTAAAAAGACCCCGATAATGACAAAAGCAGTGAAAATAACTGGCCAGGATGTTGAATACCTGTGAGGATTTTAGGGGTTTTCAGCACCAGAAAAATAACTTGGCTACATGACGTAACTTACTATGAACATCATTGACTATGAAGGTTAGAAGACAGAAGGTCTCCATTTTCTGGTCTTAAAACTATCTGTAACTCGGTGTGGGACCCTGAACAAGAGTCTTGGCCTCTTAGGGACAAAGTTTCCCCTCCTTCAGATGACAACATTGGGTAGGAAGATGCCTAAGCTCCCTACCAACTCTAAGTCCATGGGGAAATCCTCCTTCTCTACTGGCTTAGCATGCATGCATGCATGCGTGTTCAGTCACTTCAGTCATGTCTGACTCTTTGTGACCCTATGGACTGTAGGCCATCAGGCTCCTCTGTCCATGGGATTCTCCAGGCTAGAACACTGGAATGGGTTGCCATGCCCTCCTCCAGGGGACCTTCCCGACTCAGGGATCAAACCTGTGTCTCCTGTGTCTCCTGCATTACTGGCAGATTCTTTACCCACTAAGGCACCTAGGAAGCCCCCATGTGAACCCATTGCCTCAGGCATGTGTCAACTGGCTCCCAGGGTAGCATGGGATCTCATTCTAAGAGCATCACACTGAGATCAACACACCACTTGTGTTGCCTTACATCACAAAGGACCCACTCCCAGTCTGCCTGTGTGCCTAGGTCATGGCAGCAGAACCTTGTTCTGAACACGTGGGTCAGTCCAGAGGAAATGCAGACAGAGGAAGCTTTTCCTTTCGACCTATCTGATACTTTGTCTTGTCTCTGGTTCACTTGGCACCAATAAGTGAATCCCTGGGGTGGCAGTAATGATTGGAATTTGGGTTTTATGACTTGACCATGTGTAATCTCTGGAGAGGGATGATGAAATCTCTACTGGAAGAAACAGGAGACTTGTTTCTACCTACTTCGTTGCTCTATTTGTCTATCTGAAGCTCTGATCAATTAAGAATTTCAGCCCATAAGGGAGGAGACCAGTTCTTTTAAATCTGGACCAGTGATCCAGATTTTTGTGTTCCTACATTTACTTTTGACTTGTAGCTTAAGTTGTAGAGCTGGAGCTACAAATACTCTATATGACCATCCATGACAAAGGCCTTGACTTTTCATTTGCAAGAGTATAAAATATTTTCCTACTTTTGGAGGATATGAATTATGTTTTTTAGGTTATAGGAGTGCTTGTTATAAACACAAATCATTGCATATGTGGAATATTCCTAAAGTTCTCAGGAAATAGAAACACTGAATTTCTGATACTTCAATGTGCTAGAGCTGAGAAAATCCATCTTACATAAATTGTTAGCTCAGAAACTTTTTAGGGACCCAAACTCACATAATTACAGTAAACTTTGGAAAATCGCAAGAAACACTGGCTAGGCCTTTTCTCTGATTGATCAGTGTTAAGTGAATGTAACAGGACATTTTATTTTACTTGGGTTTGTTTTTTCAACAAAAAAATCTGAGTCTCCTAAATTTATGTAGGTTACTAATCAAATAATCTAGCATTATTCCCAATGAGGTTTAAGATTATGAAAAATGTGAATTTGCATTCAACTAAACTGAGTGATTATCTGACCAACTCTTCCTATCAACAGTAATTATATTTTGTATTAAACCAGTTTAAACATAATTTCCAGCATCTTTAGGTGAATTAAAACTTTAGACACATATCACAGTGCACTAATTAATGGATAACTCTTAGATATCTAGATAATTTCAAATAAGTAATATAGAATGATGAGACTCGGTTATAAACTATGATTTAAAGTTTATATGCTTTTGCTCATTTTTATAAGCTATACAGCTAAATCTTTGGGTCATGTTAATAAACATGTTCATTTTAAATTGTACAAGTGGTGTCTATGGCTAATAAAATTGTGTTGCATGTATCACAAGTTCTGTTAGCCTGCTAAAGTGCTTGGATATGACTGACAGTCCTCAGATAATCTACCCCATTATTTTCCCTGTGAAATAAAAGTTAGTTACTTTAGTTAGAAATCATAATTAGTATGGATGGTTGAGACTATACTTGGAGCCATAGAGACAGAAATGAAAGTGCCTATTTGCTTTCATTTCTAAGATATAAATGACGGTAAGAGAAGGACACAACTTGGAAAGTGAGATCTGTTTGCCTTGGTTTATATTTAGGCTGGTGCAAACGCAAATGCAGCTTCAGACCATGAATTTTAAATCATTATAATTGGGCCCAAATACGTCTTTATTAATTAAAATAGGAACCATTGCAATCAACACAGTTTTGCCAACACGAAACAAGTTTGTTTATTTCTGTAGTGTAAAAATCCATGCTTCGGGATTCAACAAACTCTTGGAAAGCATTTTTTGCCTCTTGCTGGCTGTGGAAACATTTTCCCTGCAAAAAATTGTTAAGGTGCTTGAAGAAGTGGTAGTCGGTTGGCGAGAGGTCAGGTGAATATGGCTTCCAGATAGCTCAGTTGGGAGAGAATCTGCCTGCATTGCAGGGGACCTGGCTTCAATCCCTGGGTTGGGAAGATTCCCCTGGAGAAGATTCCACCCCAGTATTCTGGCCTGGAGAATTCCATAGACTGTACAGTCCATGGGTCGCAGAGTAGGACACCACTGAGCGACTTTCAGTGCAGCTTCAATGTAGGTGAATAAGTCAGATGAGGCAAAACTGCATGGCCCGATTCGTTCAACTTTTCAAGCAGTGGTTGTGCAACATGCAGTCGGGTATCGTTGCAGAGAAGGATTGGGCCCTTGGTAACCAGCGCCCGCTGCAGGTGTTGCAGTTTTCAGGGCATTTCATGAACACGCCAAGCATACTTCTCAGTAATGGTTTTGCTGGGATTCAGAAAGTTATACTGCATCAGACGGGCAGCAGACCACCAAAGAGCAAAAGCGCGAGTCACCCAGTCATTATTATTGCACAGAATAAGAGAAGGTGACCCTTCAAAGTGACGATCTTTTAAATTTTCGGTCAGCTCCTGAGGCACCCACTTACTGAGCTTTTTCACCTTTCCAATTTGTTTCACATGCCAAATGACCACAGAATGGCTAGTGTTGAGTTCCTGGGCAACCTCTCGTGTAATTTCAAGGGGATCAGATTTGATAATGCTCTCAGTTGGTCGTTGTCACCGTCTGACAGCTGGCCACTGTGCTCCTCATCTTCAAGGCTCTCATTGCCTTTGCAAAACTTCAAACCACCACTGCACTGTACATTCATTAGCACTTTGGGGGTCAAATGCCATTATTGATGTTTCAAGTTGTCTCCGCTATTTTACAACCTATTTCGAACTGGAAGGGCTTCCTTTGTGGCTTAGCTGGTAAAGAATCCGCCTACAATGCGGGAGACCTGGGTTCGATCCCTGGGGGTTGGGAAGATCCCTTAGAGAAGGGAAAGACTACTAAAAAAAAAAAAAATCACTCAAATTTTCTTTTTGTCTAACATCATTTCCCCAGTCTAAAATAGATATAAAATAAACAGCAAGTAATAAGTCATTAGCAAAAAATAATAAAAAACAAAATGAGAAATGTGCATTAAAATAATGTATATCAATAGCCACATTTATTTAAGAATGTGTTCATGCTCAGTTGCTTCAGTCATGTCTGACTCTTTGCAACCTTATGGACTGTCATCCACCAGGCTCCTCTGTCCATGGAATTCTCCAGGCAAGAATATTGGAGTGTTTTGCCATGCGTTCCTTCAGGGGATCTTCCTGACCCAGGAATCAAACCCACATCTCCTGAGTCTCCTGCATTGCAGGTGGATTCTTTACCACTGGGAGCCACCAGAGAAGCCCACATATTCCAATATCAAATGGTAAATTTCAACAATACAAAACCTCAGTTACGTTTGCATCAACCTAATGACCTGACTCTAAAAATAAACCATAAAAATGCCAAATTTTGTAAAAGTTCTCTTGACTTTAAAGAGCTGACCTCCTTGATTTACTGACCAATGTCATTATCACAATATAAAAGAATATTCTTTATCTTCTGTTCAGTCTTCCTAGATAGTGAAAGTTCTTTGTTTTAGCAGAATCATTTTCTATGCCTCTGTCTGAGATTTATGTTTACTTTATTATGTCCTTGATTATAAAACAACAGAGGTTCATCACATAAAAAGAGCTCAGATGCTTTATAAGCCTGTTGTTCTAAAATATTTCATAGTCACCTTGATAAATACGTAGCTAATTATTATTTTTCAAGCATCCAGTGATAATATCTTAATCAAGTATCTCCTCTGACAACTCTTTATATTTTTGCCTTCCCTAGATTGTATCCTAATTTAGAAAGAAATAAAATAAAATGTTCAGAATACTTTCTACACCTATCTTTGAAAATTCCCATAGACCAAAGAAAATTACAAAGATTTATACTTCCACCTTATAAAAAGAGAGGTACTGAAAATAACTAGGCTTATTTGGTGTGAGTCATTGATTCTCTGGTTGGATTCACTATTGTAAGGGATGCATTTGAAGAGCTGTCAGATCAGGAGGGCTGCTCTGACTCCTCTGTCTGAGACATGGTCCTGTTTCCCAGTCTGGGCAACAGTGAAAATGGCCTGGTTTCCCTCTTCTGTCCTAGAGCTTCTACAGGATAAGAGGATGTATGTGTTCAAAGGATTTGGGGCAAGAAAGAGTTTAGTAATTAGAGGACACGTGGAAAAGAAACTACTCTTAAATTCCTTCTCTCCTCTCCATGCTCACAGGCCCACCTTTTTCCAGGTGTTCCTTTTTATATGGAACCAGAGGGACCTAAATAAATCACAGACAGGCTGAACCATTTGGATGGATGAGTGGGTGGGTATCTGGCTGGGTGGGTGGGTAGGTAGATGGTTAGACGAATGGGTGGGTGGTTAGATGGTTGGGTGCATGTATAGGTAGATGATGGATGGGTAGATGAGGGGGTAGGTGAGTGCATGAATGGGTAGGTAGATGAGTATCTGGGTGGTCGGATGGCTGAGTGGGTGGGTAGGTGGGTGGTCAGATGGCTGAGTGGGTGGATAGGTGTGTGGTTGGATGGCTGGGAGGGTGGATAGGTGGATGGAAGGATGGGTAGATGGGTGGATGAATGGGTAGATAGGTGAGTATGTAGGTGGTTGGATGGTTGAGTGGGTGGGTAGATGGACGATGGATGGGTAGATCGATGGGTGAATGGGTAGGCAGGTGGGTAGATGAGTCACATGGATGGGTAGGTGGCAGGTGAGCTCCAGCAGGGATTTGACCTTATGCACCTGTAAGCAGTCCTGTGAGGCTGTTTTCTGACACTGTACTTGAAGTCCTCAGAACTGGTAGTCACGCAGGGAAGATGGACATAATATGAGGGACAGCAAGGACAAGTTGAAACTCACAGGCTGGACTAAATTCTCTGTCAACCTTGATGATCGGGCCACCTGTGGAAGCTGACCTTAGGCCATGGGGAAAATTCAGCTCTTCCAGCATACCTTAAAAAATGTTGTGAGTTTCTCATTACTTTTCAGAACACCATTTTGCTCCCATTGTTACGGTTCAATCACTCAGTCACAGTTCAGTCACTCAGTGTTGTCCCCGACTCTTTGTGACCCCGTGGACTGCAGCACGCCAGGCTTCCCTGTCCATCACCAACTCCCGAAGCTTGCTCAAACTCATGTCCATCAAGTCGGTGAGGCCATCCAACCATCTCATCCTCTGTCATCCCCTTCTCTTCCTGCCTTCAATCTTACCCAGCTTCAGGGTCTTTCCCAATCAGTCGGCTCTTTGCATCAGGTGGTCACAGTATTGGAGCTTCAACATCAGTCCTTCCAGTGAATATTCAAATTTGATTTCCTTTAGGATGGACTGATTTGATCTCCTTGCAGTCCAAGGGACTCTCAAGAGTCTTCTTCAACACCACAGTTCAAAAGCATCAATTCTTCTATGCTCAGCTTTCTTTATAGTCCAACTCTCACATCCATACATGACCACTGGAAAAACCATAGCTTTGACTAGATGGACCTTTGTTGGCAAAGGAATGTCTCTGGTTTTTAATATGCTGTCTAGGTTGATCATAGCTTTTCCTCCAAGGAGCAAGCGTCTTTTAATTTCATGGCTGCAGTCACCATCTGCAGTGATTTTGGATGTCCCCAAAATAAAGTCTCTCACTGTTTCCATTGTTTCCCCATCTATTTGCCATGAAGTGATGGGACCAGATGCCATGATCTTCGTTTTCTGAATGTTGAGTTTTAAGCCAACTTTTTAACTCTCCTCTTTCAATTTCATCAAGAGGCTTTTTAGTCCCTCTTCACTTTCTGCCATAAGGGTGGTGTCATCTGCATATCTGAGGTTATTGATATATCTCCTGGAAATCTTGATTCCAGCTTGTGCTTCATCCAGCCCAGTATTTTGCATGATCTACTCTGCATATAAGTTAAATACGCAGGTGGATAATTTACAACCTTGACATACTCCTTGCCCTATTTGGAACCAGTTTCATGTCCAGGTCTAACTGTTGCTTCTTGACCTGCATACAAATTTCTCAGGAGGCAGGTCAGGTGGTCTGGTATTCCCACCTCTTGAAGAGTTTGTTGTGATCCACAGAGTCAAAGGCTTTGGCATAGTCAGTAAAGCAGAAGTAGATGTTTTTCTGTCATTCTCTTGCTTTTTTGATGATCCGTAGGATGTTGGCAATTTGATCTCTGGTTCTTCTGCCTTTTCTAAATCCATCTTGAACATCTGGAAGTTCTCAGTTCATGTACTGTTGAAGCCTGGCTTGGAGCATTTTGAGCATTACTTTACTAGTGTGTGCTGCTGCAGCTGCTAAATTGCTTCAGTCATATCTGACTCTGCATGACTCCATAGACGGCAACCCACAAGGCTCCACTGTCCCTGAGATTCTCCAGGCAAGAACACTAGAGTGGGTTGCCATTGCCTTCTCCATACTAGCATGTGAGATGAGTGCAATTGTGCAGTAGTTTGAATATTCTTTGGCATTGCCTTTCTTTGGGATTAGAATGGAAACTACCTTTTATAGCTTAATCCTAAATTTATTGGAAGGTTCTATTGAGTAGGCATCCCCTACTCAACTTGAGGGACAGTTCCTAAGGGCCCCACAACTATTTCTTCTTCTCTGATTATTCTCTCCTCACCTCAGTCTACGGAGTTGTTGTGTAGTCTGTGTTTGGAGAAGAAACAGATGCTTGGCAAACAAACATCCTTCCAAAATTTTCCTGCCACCTCTGGGGCAGTGGCTTTTTAGTCTTTAAAGCCAAATATGTGATGTCTTTTCCTCTGGCTCTCCTAGGCTCATCACTTTGGGGTGAACTGGGCTTACATCTGACTGCTGGGGCTGAGGGGTGCAGAACTGGTGAGGAAGGGAGGAGAGAAAGCAAGCAGGATGTTTGGAGCAAATGGAGAAATTTGGAGTGGAGAGGTACTCATCAGTTAAAACTCCAGAATTTTCTGTACTGCAAAAATACAAAACACACACACACATACACAAACAGGGGACTGCCTGGGTAATAATTTCAACAAACACCTCCTTCCTTTCCAGTAAAGAAGCAAACCTCTTCCCAATATACCTACTATACCCACTGCCTTCAAATCCACTGAGACATTGCTGTAGACTGTAGAAGCAGCACATAGGCATGGTGGCTGGAATTGCAACCCACAACCCTGAGCATCACTGCATGTTCTTGCTAAAGGCACCAGGAGTGCAAGGCCCTGAGTGCTCTGACCTGGGTTACTTCCCAGGGCTGTGTCTGCAGCCAGTAACCTGAAGGGATGAGGTAGCATCGCACTCCCCAAACCCAGCTTTCTTCCCCTCCCTGTAAAAGGGACAAGTCCTCCAGGCACAAAGTGTAACATACTTCAGTGTCTGTGAAACAGCCATTCAAGCCCACCTGTGTCACTTCCCCTTACCTCCATGGGACTGCAGGTCACGGAGAACCAGTACAGACATGAAGCTCAGAATCACAGATCACAGACAACTGGTACAAACATGAAGCTCTGGCTACAGATTTTTCTATGAGTGATAAAGTCCTTTGTCTCTGACCCAGGAGTGTCATGCCTTCTGCCAGCATCCATGGAAACATGATATGTTAGCTTATAAGTAGTATAAAATCCCGGAGAAGGCAATGGCACCCCACTCCAGTACTCTTGCCTGGAAAATCCCATGGACGGAGGAGCCTGGTCGGCTGCAATCCATGGTGTTGCTAAGAGTCGGGCACGACTGAGCGACTTCACTTTCACTTTTCACTTTCATGCATTGGAGAAGGAAATGGCAACCCACTCCAGTGTTCTTGCCTGGAGAATCCCAGGGACAGGGGAGCCTGGTGGGCTACCATCTATGGGGTCGCACAGAGTCAGACACGACTGAAGCGACTCAGCAGCAGCAGCAGTATAAAATCCCAGACCATTAGCAACTCTTTTCAGTGGTGGCCTTTCAACGCCTTGTCCCAAAGGGTACACAGATCACCTTGACCAGCATCTCTGCATCTCAGTGGGACCCTGCTAAGTGATATAAAGGAAGAGTGAAGCTGATGATGATTAAAAAAAAAAAAAAAAAACAGGGCGGAAATCTAGTGTCTACCTCCCACTAGCTGGGCTTGTCTGGCTTTCACACTTAAAACCCCCAAAGCACTATGATGGAGAGGGTGTTTGAGGGTGTCATCCTGGCCCAGTCTGGCTGATCTAGGTGCCTTCTTGGTGGTTTTAGAAAGAAGGTATCTACCAATACACTCTGGCTTCTCAGCCTGCTGCTGGCAAATGCTTGCCATTCCCAGATTCCGAGCAGCCTTTCTAGACAAGATTTCAAACCTAATTAAGCTTAGCATTATCATTGTTTTTATCACATTAAGTTCCCGCCTGGCCCACAGCAGCAGAGACCACAAAGTCAGCACTGCATCTTTAAACAGAAACAACAGATTTTGGTTCAATTAAAAATTCATTAAAATGCAAATGAGTTTGTAAATTTTTTTCCCTCCTTCTGATGATTCCTTAGCATGGTTTTTAAATCATAGCTTGTGCTGAAGGAGAGGTGAACCCATGGCTAGAAAGGAAAAGAGAGGGAGAGACAGAACACTGGACACTCACTGAGATGTAATGCTGCTTCCCTGAGAGCCTTACCCCTCTGCCCCCTGCTTCCCCTCCTCCACCACTCTCCCCAGAGGGGATTAGTTTCATGATTGCTCCCCAGTGCTAGTGTTTAATGATAAACCCCATCATTTTTATCTCTATCTCACTGCATCTTAAGGGAAACTCCAGGATAAAATGAATAAGTAACCTTATCCACCTAAGGCTATGGTTTTTCCAGTGGTCATGTATGGATGTGAGAGTTGGACTATAAAGAAAGCTGAGTGCAGAAGAATTGATGCTTTTGGACTGTGGTGTTGGAGAAGACTCTTGAGAGTCACTTGAACTGCAAGGAGATCCAACCAGTCCATCCTAAAGGAGATAAGTCCTGGGTGTTCATTGGAAGGAATGAGGCTAAACCTGAAACTCCAATACTTTGGCCACCTGATTCAAAGAACTGACTCATTTGAAAAGACCCTGAATCTGGGAAAGATTGAGGACAGGAGGAGAAGGGGATGACAGAGGATGAGATGGTTGGGTGGCATCACCGACTCAATGGACATGGGTTTCGGTGGACTCCGGGAGTTGGTGATGGACAGAGAGGCCTGGCGTGCTGCAGTTCATGGAGTCGAAAAGAGTCAGACACGACTGAGCGACTGAACTGAACTGAACTATCCACCTAAACCCCCCAGGGCTTCCCAGGTAGTGCTAGTGGTAAAGAACCCGCCTGCCAATGCAGGAGATGCTGGTTTTATCCCTGGTTCAGGAAGATCCCCTGGAGGAGGCCATGGCAACCCACTCCAGTATTCTTGCCTGGAGAATCCCATGGACAGAGGAGTCTGGCAGGTGACATTCCAAGGGTCGCACAGAGTTGGACTGAAGCGACTTAGGATGTACCTACAGCCCCTAGCCATCCCATCATATGTTGATAATGCTTTTAGGGAGCTTTCTCCACTAACAGGACATTGAAATGTGACCAAGGGCTCCTGCAATAACTTAAAATGGTGATTAACCCCTCTCATGTGTTTGGCCAGGTAACCTCTTTGCCCAAATCCAACAAACCACAGAGCCTACAGAAAGACATGTATGAACCAACAAAATGTTTAGTGTATACAGGACCTGTAAGGCTTTGCCCTCACTCTCTGACCAGTCTACCCAGAAACCTTAGTAAACTCCCTACTTTTATGCCTGGCATAGGAATGGGGAAACTGAGGCACAGAGATTTGGGGAGATACTTGCTATGATTTTTCCAGTGGTCATGTATGGATGTTGGAGCTGGACTATAAAGAAAGCTGAGCAGCCAAGAATTGATACTTTTGAACTGTGGTATTGGAGTAGACTCTTGAGAGTCCCTTGGACTGCAAGGAGATCAAACCAGTCCATCCTAAAGGAAATCAGTCCTGAATATTCATTGGAAGGACTGACGCTGAAGCTGAAATTCCAATACTTTGGCCACATGATGCGAAGAACTGACTCATTGGAAAAGACCCTGAAGCTGGGAAAGACTGAGGGCTAGGAGGAGAAGGGGACGACAGAGGATGAGATGGTTGGATGGCATCACTGACTCAATGGACATGAGTTTGAGCAAGCTTCGGGAGTTGGTGATGGACAGGGAAGCCTGGTGTGCTGCAGTCCATGGGGTCGCAAAGTTGGACATGACTGAGTGACTGAACTGACTGACTTGCCCAAAGTCACATTACTAGAAAGTAGTGGTCAAGACCTGAACTCATATCCCTTGGATTCCACAGCCAGTGTTCTTTATATCACATGAATTCCACAGCTCTTTGTTTCCATTTTCACAGAGCTGCTCCAGCTTTTTTTTTCCCACAATTGACCAGCTATTTCATCCACTGGATCCTAAAACAGCTTGGATGTATAGACTGATGCTAGCTTTTGAGAAAACGATGCCATGGTGCATCAGACCCCAGGAGCGATGCTGTCATGGTACTGCTGCCTGTGGGAAGCAGGCAGTTTCTGCAAGTTCATTAGACACCCCTAATTGCTGTGAACACATTCAGGAGGTATAGTAAATGCGACTTAATTGAGAACTAATTAACTTGTTATAGTTATCTCGTTACATGCCAATTAAATGTCTAAATATTCTTTTCTTCTCAGAGAAAGGAATATAAAAAAGGAAAATCAGGGGTGAAACTGGATCTCCATCCAGGTACCAGGGCAGCAACAGGGGCCTTGGTCCTGCAGAAGGAGTCAAACTCATTAACACTATATTAAAGGAAGATGTTCAAAGGCGGTGGGCAGATCCTGACTTTCAGAAGAATTCTGCATTAAATCTGCTGTGAAATGGGATTTAGCCTCATAAGGCTCCAAGAGACAGGACCCGGCAAGGGCTGTTTCTCCCACCTGGCTTCTCTCTAGCTGTTTAAGGTTTGGGTTTTTTATCCCTTTGTTTGCTGACAATCTGCCCTTTTCTGTGAAAGGCCAAGGGGACCATCCACGTAACCGTGTGCAGCTATCAAGAGCAGACTGCCAGGGCAGCGTTCGGCTGCAGCCCAGCTCTCGTGTTATCACTCGCCCTTAATCTGTTTTCAGCCACAATGTCGTTTAACCTTCTCTTCTGCTGAGTTTCCAAAAGCTCAGCGAGTCCCCAGCCATGGGGGAGATAAGGGGTGCCTCTCTCGAGGAGCAGGAATGAAGGCAAAGCTGAAATAATAGATCCGTTCACGGCACTTTACTTTCAGCCCTGATGTTTCTTGTTCAATTATGTCTGTTTAAATCACCGAGGAAAGCGAATCCTGTTTATTTCCATCAGAAACTCAAATCAATACCCAGTCCTGGCAGACAAAGGAGTCGGGTCCCCTTCTACTGATTCATAACTGTTAGAACTTATGGGTCACCTTGCTGACAATGGCTGGTATTGCACAAGGAAAAGATGTACCTGGCTTTCCATCTTAATGAAAGGCAGGCATGACTGCTTGGAAAAACACTCTGGTTGACTCTCTCAACCTCTCCAGTCCGAGTACCCTCCCAGGTCTTTCTGGCTTCCTGTCTCACTGAAGCCAATCCCAACCACATTGTTCCTGGGACTTAAACATTCTTCTTTTGTCACTGCTGCTGCTGCTAAGGCGCTTCAGTCGTGTCCGACTCTGTGCGACCCCATAGATGGCAGCCCACCAGGCTCCCCCATCCCAGGGATTCTCCAGGCAAGAACACTGGAGTGGGTTGCCATTTCCTTCTCCAACGCATGAAAGTGAAAAGTCAAAGTGAAGTCGCTCACTCGTGTCCCACTCTTAGTGACCCCATGGACTGCAGCCCCCCAGGCTCCTCCATCCATGGGATTTTCCAGGCAAGAGTACTGGAGTGGGGTGCCATTGTCACAGCCTCTGATTATCCTCTATTCTGGAAGCTGATGGTGCTAACATAACTCTCAGCATCCCAGAGAGAAGTCAGAATGCTGAGGGCCCATTCGCTAAGGGGAGCTATTTATGTGGTCTGCCCCCAGGCTGGACATCCAAACCCCTCTGTCCAGGTAGGTTTCTATAAAGAACCCATTGGGATTCCTTTGTCTGACCTTCATGAAGACAACAAAAGAATGGATGGAAAACTATGAGCCCACCTTGTAGAAAGAAAAATGATAAACCACTTACTATACAGTCAGCATGCTGCTGCTGCTGCTGCTGCTAAGTCGCTTCAGTTGTGTCCGACTCTGTGCGACCACATAGACGGCAGCCCACCAGGCTCCCCCGTCCCTGGGATTCTCCAGGCAAGAACACTGGAGTGGGTTGCCATTTCCTCATACAGCAAACTAAATACATACAGTGAGATTCTGATCGTTGTTGTTTAGTCACTAAGTTGTATCTGACTCTTTTGTGACCTTGTGGACTATAGCCTGCCAGGCTCCTCTGTACCGTGGGATTTCCCAGGCAAGAATACTGGAGTGGGTAGCCATTCCCTTCTCCAGGGGATCTTCCCAAACCAAGGAAGGAACCTGCGTCTCCTGCATTGGCAGGTGGATTCTTTACTACTGAGCCACCAGGGAAGCCTGAGATTCTGATAAGCGTTTACACTTTCTTCTCCCTACAAAACTCGTGCAACCCCTCTTTACCATCATTAAGAAGCCTGCCTGCCCTCTAATTTATCTGGGTGTTTTGAAGTTATTTTACCACCTAGGTTTGGCTACTTTATTTCTGCTGAGTCTTCTTGTCTCACTTCAGTCTGTGCTGGGCCATGGCTTCTTTGTATGAAGCTCTTGCTTGCTTCTATTTGCAGGAAGCATTCAATCTCTGATTATGCATTTGTTCAAAGTTCACTTTAAGTACAGAGTATTTATCAACTGGATTGCTCTGTAAAGCGCCTGCCGCCGGTTACTCATTACGGGGAATGGCTTCCCTTCCTATTTTGCACGGCCCTGCAGCTTTCTGTCTATGTTGCTCTCATCTGAGCGCTCTGTTTTCCTTGGCCAGCTGCCTCTGTACTCAGCCAGCAACCTGATGATTGGGGGCATATTTCAAACCTTCTACTCCTCAAGGGTGGGGAAGGGAAAGACCAGTTTGGGACTGACATTTAAAAGAGCTCTTGTATTGCTGGAGACATGGTTACTATGTTAAAATTTCCCAGAAGAAACTAGCATCCTGATGGGGGGTGGGAGGGTGGTTAACCAAAGCTTC
>NW_011491015.1:1278223-1284734 GCF_000754665.1 Bison bison bison | reverse complement strand
CCAAAGCTTCAGGGGATGGGGTAGGGGTGGGGGCTACGAGGTGGGTGGTTTCCGACAGAGGTTGTCTCTTGCATCCCCAGCTGTCCTTTGGAGGCCCCTGGGGAGAGTTTGAAATTCTGACACCTCTGTCCCACCCCAGAGATTCTGATTGAGTTACTGGGGAGGAGGGAGCCTGAATCAAGGTTGTTTCCCAGATATGACCGAGTACTAAGCTAGGCTAGAGGTTGGAGCCCAATCAGAGTCTGCAAGAAAAAGTGAGCTTCCCATTCAGGCGAGAGCAATCTCAACTTCAAGTCCAAGGGACCTGACTGGCATCCAGACTGAACAGCCAAGAGTTCAAAGTGAGGCGTGATGCGGGGAAGGGATAGTTAGGGAGTCTGGGATTGATATGTACACACTGCTGTATTTAAAATGGATAACCACAGGGCCCCATCCCAGACGAATTAAATAAAAGACTTCTGGGGTGGAGTATGGGAAAGGCAATGCCTCTAAAACGTGCATTTAGGGCTGGGACACTTCCTTCAATAGGATGAGTCAGGTCCCCCCCAGCAGGGTGTGCAGGAGTTACAGCCCTCCATGTTTGGAATAAAACCTGAGAAGTAGCTCCATGGCAATAGGATAATCAATTAATGATAGAGAAAATAACAAAAACAAAGCAAAGTACATTATTTGCTCACATCAATGCTTCATATATTTGGACTTAGTTATCACGTTCTGTGAGCTTTCCTGGTGGCTCAGTGGTAAAAAATATGCCTGCCAATGCAGGAGACACGGGTTCGATCCCTGGATTTGGAAGGTCCCCCGGAGAAGAAAATGGCAACCCACCCCAGTATTCTTGCCTGGGAAATCCCACAGACAGAGGAGCCTGGCGGTCTAACGTCACGGGGTCACAAAGAGTTGGACACGACTTAGCGACTAAACAACAACAGCGTCATCATGTTCTGCATGGCCGGTTCCCAGCTCCTCTGAACACTGCACCGACCCGTGCCCACGTGCCTGGCTGTCACTTCCACTTGCCATCTGGTTTCACTCTTTGAACACATTCTAGATATTTTAGGTGTACTCCTTAAATCTGGGCTCCCCCAGAATATCCCTCAGTGCTCCCACTGTGGCCGTGAGAGGAATAAAAGCCAATCCCTTGTCCTTGAGACCGCATTCCTGTTAACTCAGCCCAAGTGGAAACGCCAGGGAGGAAACAGCACCAGCTCTGCCCACCCAGATCAGGTGCAGAGACCCTGGCTCAGTGTTAGGACGAATTCCTCAGCCCCCACTTTGGGGTCTGGTCCCAGCTCTGCCTCCGACTCCCTGAGTTTCCTTGAATAAATCACTTCTTTTGGCCCCAGTTCTCTCATCTAGGAGAGGGATTCTAGGGACAACCACACCCTTTCTGCTCTGCCCTTGGTGAGTCTGGGATTACACAGGCCTGAGAGTGACGATGGCACCCCACTCCAGTGCTCTTGCCTGGAAAATCCCAGGGACGGGGGAGCCTGCTGGGCTGCAGTCCAGGGGGTCGCTAAGAGTCAGGCACGACTGAGCGACTTCACTTTCACTTTTCACTTTCATCCATTGGAGAGGGTAGTGGCAATCCACTCCAGTGTTCTTGCCTGGAGAATACCAGGGACGGGGGAGCCTGTTGGGCTGCCGTCTATGGGGTCGCACAGAGTCGGACATGACAGAAGCGACTTAGCAGCAGTAGCAGCAGCAGCAGAGAGTGGTCCCGGAGGAGCGCTGCTGTAGTCAGAGAGCTTGAAGGAAGCCCAGACATTTACCTGGGGTTAGTTCCCAGCAGTGTGCTTGTGAAATGCTCTGGTGAAGACTTGTGCAGTTCTAGAAAAAGGAATCGTTTGGTTGCGGCTAAGCCACTTCTCCACTTCTTCCTTTGGAGAAGGAAATGGCAACCCACTCCAGTGTTCTTGCCTGGCGAATCCCAGGGACGGGGGAGCCTGGTGGGCTGCCGTCTATGGGGTCACACAGAGTCAGACACGACTGAAGTGTCTTAGCAGCAGCAAGCCACTAACTCCATCATTCCCTATGTTTTCCATGGACTGGGCTCCCAGTAAGGAAGCCTCCAGTAAGGAAGAGGTTTAACACAGCCAGGAGTAGAATCATCCAGGATATAGTTAATTAGCTTTGTGCCCACCTGCCATAGCATCCGGGGAGCCCACATGCCTCACTCCCTTTGGCAGTAAAACTCTACCTTTGTAGGTATTTTTTACCGCTCCCTGAGCTTCCCAGGTGGTGTTAGTGGTAAAGAACCCACCTGCCAATGCAGGAGACGTAAGAGACACGGGTTTGATCCCTGGGTCGGAAAGATCCCTTGGAGGAGGGCATGGCAACCCATTCCAGTAGTCTTGCCTGGAGAATCCCATGGACAGAGGAACCTGTTAGGCTACAGTCCAGAGGGTCACAAAGAGTCAGACACGAGGGAAGTGACTTAGCATGCACGCACTCACTGCTCCCTGCCTTCCTCATCTCCCTGCACCTGAATACTTGGGATGGTGACGTGGAGATCATTCATCCAACTTTCCTTTCCCTAACAGCATCCCTTTGTCAGGATGCCTCCCTCTCTGGGCTTGTCTCATTCTCTCTCCCCTCCCTTTACCATATGTACATTATAGCAGACTCCTGGACATTCCCAAACATACCGACTTCTTTTCCTCTTTCCAGTCTGGACTCCTGGGGACCACCACTCCCTCAGGACAGATGTCTACCTCACCAGCATCTTATCCCCACACCCTGGGTTCTTTCTCTAACTGATGTCAGCACCATGCCCCTGTCTCCAAGCCTGGATTTAGGGCAATCTCAGCCCCTTTTCAACAGAATCTATGCATCGCTCTCCTCTGACAAAAATAGGAGAAGAAATCCAAAAGATTTATTTCCTTCATACTCCAGGTTAAAAAATTGGAACAGCACAGTATGTGTATGCACCACTGGGCTCAGTTTAGACAAACTTACTGATTTAGGAGACTTATTTTCTCTTAAGGAGCTTTACAGTGGGTTAAAAAGTGTATGATCATAACTTTTGCATTCATTAGCATCGTTTCTATGCTGCCAAATGCATAATTCTGACTCCCGGTTCCCACTGAACCTATAAGCAAGAGGATTTATTTTATTGTTTCATTTTATTCATTGCTTTTTCTTCCCTCTCAGTGCTTCCCTAGGGCTGTATCATGGGCAAAATTTCACCTGTGATCAGGTTACAGAGCTGGGAGCTGGGAATCAAGGTACCAGTCTCTTGTTGGCTGGTACCTACACTTGGGTAGGATGATGTTTTTCAGGAGGGTTGTGGCCCCAGCCAAAATGATACTGGCCAGGACAAAGGAAGCCTACTTTCTAGAAAAAGTCACACCTCTGATGCCAGTGTCTAAACCTTAGCCCCAAGGTATTGGGACCTCCTCCTTAATATTTTGATAGAAATTGAAATAAAATTTTAAAACTCTTGTTCCTTGGAAGGAAAGATATGACAAATCTAGACAATGTATTCCAAAGTAGAGACATCACCTTGCTGACAAAGGTATGTATAGCAAAGCTGTGATTTTTCCAGTAGTCATGTACAGATGTGAGAGCTGGTCCATAAAGAAGGCTGAACACCAAAAAATTTATGCTTTCAAATTATGATGCTGGAAAAGACTCTTGATAGCCCCTTAGATTGCAAGGAGATCAAACCAGTCAATCCTAAAAGAAATCAACCCTGAATATGCATTGGAAGGGCTGATGCTGATGCTACAATAGGTTGACCACATGAGGAGAAGAATTGACTCATTGGAAAAGACCCTGATGCTGGGAAAGATTGAAGACAAAAGGAGAAAGGGATGGCAGAGGATGAGATGGTTAGATAGCATCACCAGCTCAATGGACATGAATTTGAACAAACTCCAGGGAAATAGTGGAGTACAGAGGAGCCTGACATGCTGCAGTCCATAGCATTGCAAAGAGCTGGACACAACTTAGCAACTGAACAATAATAAATTTTCCTGGTAGCTTGGACAATGTGTTTTTCTTTTAAGGTGACCATCCCCAAATTCATAACTAGTGCCCATCATGAGTAGGCAGTTCACAGAAGCAGCATACAAAAAGATATTCATTCTCACATATAATGAAATAATTTGCACTTAAAAACGGCAAAATAAAAAATTTTCACCTAGCAGTTGGCAAAGAGCCACAAGTTTGATGCAACGCTGCATTAGCAGGAGTGGAGAACGTTTTGATGGGAGAAAATACTTGCATAGCCTTTGGCAATACCCCCACAAGGTAAAGTGTATATGATCCTTGATTAAGCAATTCTGCTCCTAGGACTCTCTCAGAACTACGGTGGCCCATGGCAACATTGCTGAAGAAAATTCCATGCTTATGCAGACTCGACTCACTGGATTCACCTCAAGTGTGGAGAAAAGGGAGCCTTTCTACACTGTTGAGAATGCAAGTTGGTGCAGCCACTATGGAAAACTGTATGGAAGTTCCTAACTAAACACAGAGTTTCCATATGATCCCACAATCCCACTTCTGAGCATGTATCTGAAAAGGATGAAAACTCTTATTTGAAAAGATACGAGTACCCCAATGTTTATAGCAGCATTATTTACAATTGCCAGGATGTGGAAGCAAGCCAAGTGTCCATCAACAAATGAATTCTTTAAGATATATATATATAATGAAATATATATGGCACACAATGAAAAACTACTCAACCATAAAAAAGGATGAAATCACGCCATTTGCAGTGGCATGGGTGGACCTCATACCATATGAACTAAGACGGAGAAAGACAGAGATTGTACCTCCTATATGCGAATCTAAAAATAATATAAATGAAATTATTTACAAAACAGAAACAGATTCACAGATGCAGAAAACACACTGCTGGTTACCAAAGGGGAAAGGGGAGGGGAGGGATAAATTAAGAGTTTGGGATTAACAGATACATATATGTATAAGATGGAGAAGCCAATGGCACCCCACTCCAGCACTCTTGCCTGGAAAATCCCATGGACAGAGGAGCCTGGTGGGCTGCAGTCCACAGGGTCGCTATGAGTCGGACACGACTGAGTGACTTCACTTTTACTTTTCACCTTCATGCGTTGGAGAAGGAACTGGTAACCCACTCCAGTGTTACCCAGAGAATCCCAGGGATGGGGGAGCCTGGTGGGCTTCTGTCTACGGGGTCGCACAGAGTTGGACACGACTGAAGCGACTTAGCAGCAGCAGCAGCAGCATATGTATAAGATGTATATAACAGATACGTTTATGCTTATAAAGGAGAAAAACAATAAGGATTTACTGTATAGCACAGGGAACTATATTCAGTATCTTATAGTAACCTATAATGGAAAAGACTAACACAATATTATAAATTAAATATAATTCTTTGAAAAATAAAAATTTAACCTCAGATCTGAAAATGCACCCCAAGAAGGCTTAACAATTCAACCACTCTTTCCTAGTCCAATGATCACATCATACTCACTTCTTAAACCTTTGAATTCTTTCAGCTGGAGACCGTTCTTCTGTCTTCATGGAGAAAGAGATGCAGATAAAAACTGTTTCCCCAATTTAAAAAACTGCGATAGGTCTATCATGGGCAGGGCGAGGAAGATAACATAGGCTCTGGCAACAGTCAGCCTCAGAGGAAAACAAGTTTAAATGCCACATATCAGCATAAGACCTTGGTCAGCATAAACACCCTGAAATTCAGGGTCTTCATCTTCATAACCAAGATCATGGCCATAGCCATAGAGGAAAGAGAGGAATCAATAATAACTCCCAAATAACTTATTTGGCCTAAGCAGTAGTACAGATGGTGGTACCATTAACTCAGATAGCAAAGTTCAATGGTTCAAAGTTCAAAAGTCAAGTGGGCCGCAGAGCGGCAGTATGAGCATCATCTCCCTCCCACCCCTGACCTACTGAATCAGAAAGACCGAATATCTAGCTAGTGGGAAGCTGCTGTATGTCACAGGGAGCTCAACTCCGCACCCTGTGATGACCTAGAGGGGAGATAGGGGGTGGGAGGAGGCTCAAGAGGAAGGGATAAATGTATACATGTAGCTGATTCACTCTGTTGTACAGCAGAAAAAAGAAAAAAAAAAAAAAAAGAACTGGACATGGAACAACAGATTGGTTCCAAATAGGAAAAGGAGTTCGTCAAGGCCGTATACAGTCAGCCTGTTTATTTAACTTATATGCAGAGTACATCATGAGAAACGCTGGGCTGGAGGAAGCACAAGCTGGAATCAAGATTGCTGGGAAAAATATCAGTCCTCAGATATGCAGATCACACCACCCTTATGGCAGAAAGTAAAGAAGAACTAAAGAGCCTCTTGGTGAAAGTGAAAGAGGAGAGTGAAAAAGCTGGCTTAAGCTCAACATTCAGAAAACTAAGATCATGGTATCCGGTCCCATCACTTAATGGCAAATAGATGGAGAAACAGTGGAAACAGTGTCAGACTTTATTTTTGGGGGCTCCAGAATCACTGCAGATGGTGATTGCAGCCATGAAATTAAAAGACACTTA
>NW_011491015.1:1271662-1278123 GCF_000754665.1 Bison bison bison | reverse complement strand
CTCTTGAGAGTCCCTTGGACTGCAAGGAGAACCAACCAGTCCATCCTAAAGGAGATCAGTCCTGGGTGTTCATTGGAAGGACTGATGTTGAAGCTGAAACTCCTGTACTTTGGCCACCTGATGCAAAAGAACTTATTCATTTGAAAAGACCCTGATTGTGGGAAAGATTGAGGGCAGGAGGATAAGGGAATGACAGAGGCTAAGTGGTTGAATGGCATCACTGACTCAATGGACATGGGTTTGGGTGGACTCCGGGAATTTGTGATGGAAGGGGAGGCCTGGCGTGCTGCGGTTCATGGGGTTGTAAAGAGTCGGACACAACTGAGTGACTGAAGTGAACTTAACTGAAATACAAAGAAGAAAATGTAAAATAGTGTATTAAGATTCTTGTTGGTTGCATGTTGAAATAATATTTTCGATATTTTGAGTTATTGATTTAAATAAAATATGTTTTTAAAATTAAAAAAAAATAAAGCAATCATACTCCAATAATTTTTTTTAATCTTAATTAAAAAAAAAAAAACCTCTATGATGGACCCACAAGTCTATTTTAACAAGATGTCCAGGTATTTCGATGCATGTTAGTGTGTGAGGGCTGGTGATTCAGAGAACATACCAAAAGTGAAAGAATTTAAGGTATTAAGCAGAAAAGGATTTAAGGTGGTTGGTACTTACAAAACCCTTGAAAGGGAGAAGGAACACAGATCTGGGAAGGTTGGTGTCCCTGGTAGCTTGGTTTACCTCCAGCTTACAGAGAGCCAGAAAGCTGTGGAAGTTCAGGAAACCTCTTGCACGAGTTTTAACTTCAGAAGTAGATGATTCACAGGAAAATGCTGGAGGCCACTGCAAAAACCTTTCATTTGCTAAAATCCATGAGGAGCAATTATTTGGTTTCTGCTTCTCCTCTTTCCTCCAAATCTCATACGAAGGCTTCCTGTTGGTGGAATCTAAACCGAGAAGCCATTATCAGGGATCTGGGGAGATGGAGCTGCCAGATTCCCAGCCCCTGCAATGGGAGCAAAGCGCAAAGGGGAGGCGGATGTTGGGTTCCTCAGCAAGGTGGGGTAAAATAAGAATCTGTTGGAGATGCTGATGAGCCATCCAAACCTGGAGGCCCTCGGTGAGGATGCTGAGTCACTTTAGCAGAACGGTGGGGCAGAGCATTTTGGGGAATTGGATGAAGAGAGAGAAAGCATAAAAGTAAGGGATACAGAGAACTGACAGCCCTTTCAGGGACATTTGCTATAAAAAGGGACAGAGAAATGGGCCAGTACCAGATTCTTGATTATTTACAGGAAGAAACTGAATTTCAGAGAGTTTATATGATTTGACCAAAGTCTCATACAGATGAGTGGTATTTAAACCTTGACCTCTGACCCTGACTGTCACTAAATCCTATGTTATCTTCCCTCGCCCAGACAGATCCTCCAGTTTCTCAGGTTTTTTCCTCTGGGTTTGTTTTCCCATAGTTACTGGAAAGAAACTAAATTCCCTACTTACTCGTCAAAGCCTCTTGTCAGGAGGTAACTTTTCTCATTAGAAAAGAAATCTTATTAGACAGAAGCAGGGATGAGGCCCCAGGCAGGTCTTCGTATCTTCAAAAGCAAAGGACTTCTACTAATTCACTCCCACAAGCACTTTCACAGACAGAGAACCTTCAAAGAGATAACGAGGAGAAGAAAGATAGACACTCCCTCCCTTTGATTGTTTCACGTTAATAAATCAGTATTTGTGCAAATGGATTGACTCTAATGGCCACATGAATCTAAGCCAGACTCAGATAAAAAGAAGTCCCAAAATGAGTATACCCGGAAAAGTTAAAGCCAGACTGGCTTGAGGTTACGATCCACCTGTCACTCACCGTCTTCCCAAGGACATTCGATGGTATTACTTCCCAAGGCCTGGGCCATCCGGTGGCTGTGAAATCTGAATTCATTCTGTGTGGATGCCAAATGCCCTTTATGTAGTCAACCCAAGAGAGGCCAAGCGCCAGTAGTGGGTTCCACGAAGGTGTTAAAATTATCTACTCATCAACTGATCTACTGAATTTACCCCTTTCTAAGTAGATGTTTGGAATCGTGATCATATATGCTACATTACACCCTAGAAATTATAATCAAATTGGTCAAAACAAATAAACTAGGAAAAGCTGATGTAAACTGAATCTCATCTTGAAATAAAAAATAAATGTCTTATTTTATTTTTTATTAATTTAGTTAGAAAAATAATACATGAACATCGTAGGCGAATAAAATGAGGAATTACATTTTACCAGTGAGGTGGACACGGATGCTGGAGAAAGGGATTAAAAGTCTCTGAGAAGAGGTAAAGCCAGAAATTTCAACACATGTTTCAAGGAAGTCTCAGAAAAGATACCATCTTCTAATGTCAGTGTTTGGAGAGTACCAGCACCACTAACAAGTTGAGGGCTGGCTCTCTCCTGTAAGCCAGGGCTGGTGGTGGCTGATGCAGAGCTAGGCACAGCTGAGGGCAATGGGGATAAAGGGGCCCTGGAAAATAAAACTAGGTGGACACAGTTATTGTGATGATGACAGGGCTATTGTGATAGGAATGGCATCTAAGGGGCTAGACTCACAGAAAATTCCTGTTATGCAGACAACAGAATGGAATGTCACTAGAGGTGAGATAGATGGGCATCCAACAATGGTAACTTCAGGCGTGCACCACCAGAGGAAAGCAAGGACAGATGAGCAGGAGGCTGAAGGCAGTCACCCCAATAAAACAGCACACCCTCTTACCTGTATGCTTGGTTTGAGCCAGTTTTCAGACTCAGACCAATCAGCTGAAGAGGTGGTTTGCCACCTCCTTCAGGAGGAAGGAGCCAACGCCACCATGGCAAATACACACAGTAATGACTCCCACAGTCCTTTCTTAAAGGGACCTACAGCCATTTACTTGGGTAGCTATACACCAAGAGAAGGGGGATAGTTAAACATTTGGATGACTCTTGGACACAAATCTGAGCCAACACTGATCTCAGAAACCTGAAGCATCATTACCCTTCCCTCTCTGTTAGAGTGGAGGGTACATGTGTTAGTTGCTCAGTAGTGTCCTACTCTTTGCGACCACATGGACTGTAGCCCACCTGGCTCCTCTGTCCAAGGAATTCTCCAGGTAAGAATACCAGAGTGGGTAGCCATTCGCTTCTCCAGGGGATCTTCCTGACTCAGGGTTCAAGCCTGGGTCTCCTGAATTACAGGCAGATTCTTTACCATCTGAGCCACCAGGGAAGCCCAGAGGGGACATGGGGTCATGTAATAAGTGGAGTCCTGGCCAAGATCTGACTTATGTCGGATACACTGCATGCATGAACCCACTTAGTGGTCACTTCTGGAGCTCCAGATGTATATTTGGTAGTTTTGCATCTGTATGGGTGCAATCCCCATATAGGAATCTTGACCAGTGGGGTGGGAACTATCATAGTGGGGAAGGCCAAGGGGAAGCTGTAGAACTGTATCCTTGTCTGGAGGTGATTCTTCATAATTACAGCATTTCTGATCCTCTTCTGAGCCAAGCACCCTGCAAGACTGTTTCTGTATCAGACAATCTTAGTAACTAAAAATAGTGTCTCCAAGATAGAGACCCTCAGTCATATTTCAGGATGATAAAATCTCTCTCTTCTCAGAAGATTTTATTACCTTCTAGAATAATAAGCTTAATCTTTCTCTGAAGAGGAAGATGGATGTGTTAGCCAGCAGCCTCATATAGGATTTAGGGTCTCCTAAGCTCAGTGTTTGAGCATTCTTTGGCATTGCCTTTCTTTGGGATTGGAATGAAAACTGACCTTTTCCAGTCCTGTGGCCACTGCTGAGTTTTCCAAATTTGCTGGCATGTAAAGTGCAGCACTTTCACAGCATCATCTTTCAGGATTTGAAATAGATCAACTGGAATTCCATCACCTCCACTAGCTTTGTTCCTAGTGATGCTTTCTAAGGCCCACTTGACATTCACATTCCAGGATGTCTGGCTCTAGGTGAGTGATCAGTCATGTATGGATGTGAGAGTTGGACTGTGAAGAAAGCTGAGCACTGAAGAATTGATGCTTTTGAACTGTGGTGTTGGAGAAGACTCTTGAGAGTCCCTTGGACTGCAAGGAGATCCAACCAGTCCATCCTAAAGGAGATCAGTCCTGGGTGTTCATTGGAAGGACTGATGCTGAAGCTGAAACTCCAATACTTTGGTGACCTCATGCGAAGAGTTGACTCACTGGAAAAGACTCTGATGCTGGGAGGGATTGGGGGCAGGAGGAGAAGGGGACGACAGAGGACGAGATGGCTAGAAGGCATCACCAACTCGATGGATGTGAGTTTGAATGAACTCTGGGAGTTGGTGATGGACAGGGAGGCCTGGCATGCTGTGATTCGTGGGGTCGCAAAGAGTCGGATACCACTGAGCGACTGAACTGAACTGAAGCTCAGTGTTCATTGCCTATGACATAGACATGTGTGTGTAGCATCCACTAAGTCCACTCATCACCACATGGAGCTTGGGGGGCAGTGAGAATCCATGCAAACATTTTGCACTATGACTTATAGACTGTCTAAATACATTTTGCCCCATTGTCCTCTTACCAAACGTATGGAAGTGCAGAAAACAAACCTTATTAATTGTCTGGTTGCTTGGCCTGACACACCCTTCCCCAGCTAAACAAGAGAACAAATCAAAAACATCCTGAAAAGGATGGCAGGAATCGCTGCTACTCTCAAAGACCTAAAGCAGGAGTTGGTAAATTACAGACCACATGCCAAAATCTGGGCCACCAGTGTAAATAAAGTTTTATTGAAATACAGCCACTCATTTGTTTACATATTGTCTATGGCTGTCTTTGTACTACAGCAGCACAGTTGAGTAGTTATAACAGAGACTGTATGGACACAAAGCCTAAAATATTTACTATTTGGCCTTTTGCAGAAAAGGTTTGCTGCCTCCTGATCTAAAGATGTCAGAGTATGCGATCTCCATAAATGATGCAGTCTGATCCTTGGAAGAAACCAGATGGATCCTGAAGCATGACAATAAACCACCACAAACTCGACCAAGCAGTAGCCCCAGTTGCAGCTGTCATGCCAGATGCATTGATTTTGTTAGTGGAAATTAACATGGCCTCAGGCACATGATATGTGGCCATCGATTTGATAAATGAATTCCTTTATACTCCTACCAGAAAAGAGGATCTGAAACAGTTTGCACTCACATGGAACAGGCAACAGTATGCATCCATAGCTTTGTCTCAGGGATGTATGAACCTACCCCCTCACACACAAAAGAGAACATCCCAAAGACCAGCACATTCGATCTTCCCTTGGCATTGATGATATTGTGATAAGTTGGGTTAGATAAAGAATTGGCTAGCACAGTGGATGCTTTGGTATGACACATATGCTCCTGAGGGTGAAAGGAAAAATCGGAGTTTGCCATATCGATACAAGTGTTAGAGGTACAGCGGTCAAGGGCATGCCAAGATATCTCCTCCCAAGCAAAAGATAAACAACTGCATCTTATACCTCCGGCCATGGAGAAGGAAGGAAGGAAGCCCAGAGCTTGACAAAACACTGGTAGATTTTGTCAAGTTCTGGAAGCATCATGTTCCATATTTTGCAGTGGTATTCTAGCTCATAGACTGGATGAAATGAAGTACTGTGTATCTTGAGTAGAGACAGAGCCACGAAGGAGTTTGCAGCAAGTCTAAGGAGCAGAGCAAGCAGCCTTGCCTCTTGCACTGTATGACCCAACAGAACCTATGTTATTGACTTGATGCTGGTGGTGGGCAAAAAAAGCAAATGGTAAAGAACAGGGCAATCACCACAAGGCCACAGCATTTGCAGTGTAGAATGATAGACCTTTAGAAAACAGCCTCTGGTAGAGATGGAGCACCATGGAGCACCAAGTGACCATGAATCCAGAATGTTCGATGATGGTCTTAGCCTGTCATCATGCCCTCAAGTTGGGCTGGCCCAGCAGCAGCCCGACAAAAATGAATGGGATGAGATTGAACAGCATCTGGCCCAGAGAATGCAAGCAGGCTGCATGCAAGCAGGATAGCCTAGATCCTCATGAATTCACTCTCAGCTCATCCTGTACAGGAGCCAGTATGACCAGCTGGAGGAAAAACCCAAGCTTGGTTTACAGATGGGTCAGTGTAATGGGCTGAATATTTATGTCCCCCAAAATTTCATACATTGAAGTACCCACCCTCAAGGTGAGGATATTAGGAGAAAGGGCCTTTGGGAGGTGATGAGGTTTAGATTGGCTTCCCTGGTGTTTCAAACAGTAAAGAATCTGCCTGCAATGCAGGAGACCCAGGTTTGATCCCTGGGTCAGGAAGATCCCTTGGAGAAGGAAATGGCAACCCAATCCAGTATTCTTGCCTGGAGAATCCCATGGACAGGGGAGACTGGTGGGCTGCCATCTATGGGGTCGCACAGAGTCGGACACGACTG
>NW_011491015.1:1268528-1271562 GCF_000754665.1 Bison bison bison | reverse complement strand
CAGGCAAGAATACTGGAGAATCCCATGGACAGAGGAGTCTAGTAAGCTACAGTCCATGGGGTAGCAGTGTTCATCTGCCAGCCCCAGAGACCACGCTGAGTGCTGATATAACAACATACCTCAGAACTACAACTGGCAGCTCAATCCTTCCATCCTGAAGAGCTAGAAATTCCTTGTAAGAAGAATAGACATATTCCAATTATGGGTTTGCCTTTCCTACCCATAATTGAAGCTATGGCCTCAGTCTATCCAAGGACCAAATATGTTTGAGTCCCACCAACTTAATATGTCCCACCAACATGGACCTTACAGAACATTGTTATGACAGGGAACACATGAGCCATGGTTATTGTCACTAAGTCATGTCCAACTCTTTGCAACCCCGTGGACTGTAGCCCACCAGGCTCCTCTGTCCATGGGATTTCCGAGGCAAGAATACTGGGGTGGGATGTCATTTCCTTCTCCAAAGGGTCTTCCCAATCCAGGGATCAAACCCATGTCTCTTGCATTGCAGGCAGATTCTTTACCATCTGAACCACCAGGAAAGCCATCATAGGAAACACATCTTGTAGCAAAGGAGGTATAGAAGTTGGCCCACATGGAACCACTTGGACAGATCACTTATGAAGCCGCCCAGAAGCTGCCAGCCTCATAGAGCAATGGAAGAGCTTTCTGAAGGCTCTGTTGAAGCACCAACTTGGATGCAATACTCCATGAGGATGGGTGCCACACTCCAGGATGCAGTGACCCCATTGAGTTAAAGACCTTTGTACAGTATTGAATGCACAGTAGGAGTACTGCATGGGTCTAGGAGCCAAGAGGTAGAAACAGGAATGGCCATATTTAACATCCCTCCCAGTGTCCCAGGGAAGAACACTAGGCTTCTCATCTTTCCAAAGCTGGATTTTCCAGAGCTACAGGTCCTGTTTCCCAATGGGGTACGCTATTGCCAGAACCAAAGCAAGAGTCCCACTGAATTAGAAGCTATGGCTGCTATCCGGTCTTGTCAAACTCTTTAGGTCCAGGGACCAAGAGGGGAAGTGAGGAGTCTTGATCTAGACAGCGGTAATTGTCCCTGAAACAGAGAAGGCAGAGCTCCAGGTCTGTCTTTCGGTCCCTCCCGGCCAACTGTGAAGGTAAATGAATAAATGCAGCATCCCTGGGTATTTGAGCAGGTGAGCCCCTGAGACCAGCAGGAGTGTTAGCAGAGAGTGAGAGGAATCTAGACGGGGTGGTGGTGCAGAGAACACGGAGCCCTAGGTGGGGACCCAAGACCAGCTGCTGTTAGTTGCTTCTCCTCTCGCTCTCCTAAGTTTCTCCCAGGAAGGGAGGAGTTCACGGGCATCCTGGGGAAGCTGCTGGAGAATGCGAATGAAGAAGCGGCTCTGAGTGGCGCGAATAGCCGACTGCGGGCACAGACGCCCTCCGCAACGGCTGTGGAAGTCCTGCTCCCACGGTACTGCATGCGGACAGCTCCCGGCTGTCAGCACTGCAGGGTTGGCCTCAGCTGCAGGGTGACCTCGCCCGACGGCCTGCCCTTCCTAGGCTAACACATCCGACTGCCCACTGTGGGGAAGATAAATCTGGCCTTTTCCACCCAGTGTGGGTAACTCTGATGGGCAAGCGTTCCCTGCGTGGTCGGCCGAGCTTTGGGTAGGTCCCCATAGCAACTCCCCCTCAGCCCAGCCTTGCTTTCCTTCCATCTTCTCTGCGGTCCACGCAGGAAGAGCTGCTCAAGAGGCCAGAAGGAGGGCGTGCTTTCCGGGGTTGGAGGTGCGGTCTGCAGGCTGTCTCTCCCTGCTGGCTCTTCCAGATCTGCGGGGGGAGTCAGAGGTCATGGCCTTCTTGGAGCAGCCTTCGTTCAGTGGCTGAGCAACAGGGCTACAGAGGTAACCCTCCGCAGAAGCTGCTCCACGTTACCCTCCTGTGAACAGTATATGGAATTAATTCCCTGTATTTAGTATCTGTTAAGTGAGAAGGTGCTGACCCCTCCTCAACATTGCACACATTCTGTGTTCTTTTCCAAACAACCATCTGAGTTTTACGTGGCTCCAGTTCATAGCACAACCATTCTGACCCCATTCAAGACACATCTGACAGAAAATATTGGCTGCAAAGTTCCCCTCTGGGTGGATGAGTCTTTACCAGACCTGCACAGTTGTTCACTGTCTCTTTCTACGCAGTCCCTCTCCTCCCTCTCCCTTCATGGGTGTTGCTGCTGCTGCTACTGCTGCTGCTGCTAAGTCGCGTCAGTCATGTCCGACTCTGTGTGACCCCATAGACGGAAGCCCAAACAAATACCTTGTAACCTAAGCTCTGTTTTAGTGCCTGCCCTCTGAGAACACAAATCGCAACAAAGAGGAAAATTAAGTGAATTAAGGTCACCCCAAGTCACACTCCCATCATAAATAGAGACCATACCTCAGAGACATAATGGTTCTGTCATAAGTATATGAAATCAGCCAAGTACACTGTAAACTGTTAAGTCTCCCTTCTGTTTATTCAATGACAGTGTCAAAATCTCACATTTTTCATCAGAATAAAATATAAAAGGTTGTCAGTATCACATCTAAGTGATTTGCAGCCCTCAAACATGTTAAGAATGCTATCTTTGTTATATTATGAAATGTTTTTAATTAATCTCCATTCAAGGGACTTCAGTTAACCAAAGGCCTTTATTCCTCTCTGTAAGTCATTTGGCTGTGAGGAAGTCCTGCTCCTCCTGGTGGGCCTGCATACTTTCGTTCTCACGGACCATCAGCTCACCCTAGAGAACAGGTGTCCCATAATACAGGGGTCCCCAGTGTCTGGGATCTACCACCTGATGATCTGAGGTGGAGCTGATGTAATAATAATAGAAATAAAGTGCCCAACAAATGTGATGCACTTGAATCATCCTGAAACCATCCCCTCCTTAGAAAACCTGTCTTCCACAAAACCAGTCCCCGTCGCCAAAAACGTTGGGGACCGCTGCTAACCTGACTTCCATTATGACACTAAATTGCCCTCCACAGAAGCTGCTCCAAATTACCCT
>NW_011491015.1:1264064-1268428 GCF_000754665.1 Bison bison bison | reverse complement strand
ACCCTCCTGTGAACAGTATATGGAATTAATTCCCTGTATTTAGTATCTGTTATGTGAGACGGTACTGACCCCTCCTCAATAAACTGCACTCGTTTTTCAAACAACAATCTGAGTTTCATGTGGCTCCAGTTCTTACATGACCCTGGAGTCAGGCACAGATCATACATGTGTGAATCCGACTAGATGTTAAAGCAACAGGCATGTTGAGGTTTGACAGAAAACAACAAAATTCTGTAAAGCAACTATCCTTCAATAAAAAATTAATTACTTAAACAACAACAGCAGGCACTGGTAGAGCCTATTGAGAGCTGAAAAGTCTGTGGCCCACTAAGGGCCTTTCGACTTTAAACACTTTTCTGGCCCAAGAAAATATTTCTGTCACTCAGATTAAACATGGGCTGTGAGTTTATGATCCATGGTTTATACTTGAAAGATACTTGTTGAAAAATAATTATTGCCTCTGAACATGAAAAGAAGCATTCCCTAAGCAAAGCCAACTGCCTCATACAGCTGGCCCTACAGTCTTTACTCCAAAAATGTCAGATGAAATGGGCTGGCAGGAACTCCAAGATGGACAAAGGGCTCGAAAATTAATAAGCATTCTCTTCTTGGGAAGCAAAAGTAGGTGTCATATGAAAACATAAGTGAATGAACAAACGGTGACTGCTTTTCTGCGCTCCCTTCCTCCTTACCTGCTACAGGCGCGGAGCTCTCTCACTTTCAGAACCTGGGAGTGATGGCAGATACATTTATAAATACACCCACACTTGTCGTGAACCTCAGCAGCTTCACTCCACATCCCTGGAGGACTGACTGTAAGAATCCATTAAGTTAATGAGGGGTTGGGCGCAGCTATATCTGTGCAACATGTGACAAGCATCACCCCCTAATTGAATCAGGAACCTTCTGCAAAGAATCTGAGGGAAAAGTTCTGCTTTCCATTTCTTGAAAAGCAGAGCACTGGGCACACAGCTGGGCACATAAGGGGAAGGTTTTACTAGGACCCGATGGCAGGTGTGTGAACTGTGAGAACACGAATACTGTATGAATAGGTCCCTTTTCCTCCTCCGTCAAGGAATCCGGTTTGCTGTTTCCCCTCCTTTTCTCTGGGGAGGGGAAGAGTTGTCAAGAGAAAGCCTCTGATTTCATGTCTAATTGTATTGTCAGGGTGTCTGAGGGATGTGGGGACATTCCCTATTTTTGGCTTTTTTATTTAAAAAGCTAGAAAGGGCATGTCTTCCTGTGGTTGTGCCCAAGTCAGGGAGAGGGTCAGATGCTGACTGAGTATTGATTTTCACTGAGGGTGTAAGGTGTTGTTCTATTACTGATTTTTGTGTTATTTGATTCTTTGAAGAACTGCTCAAATTTAATTTCTTCACCAGACCTAGAAGGGGCATTAAGAAAAGGACTCCTCTGAAGAAATAACTTGGGATTTTCCAACCAGTTTTTGATGATCCATGTCTGTCTCCCCTTGGTCTGTTTGCCTTGGAATACTGATTTCCAGAGATACTACTGTATCTACTTTTTCATCTCAATTGCAGTTACATTGTTTCATTTGCTTGTTTGCTGCTGGGTCTTTGTTGCTACAAGGAGGCTTTCTCTGAGTGTGGCGAAGGAGGGAGGGGACAGGGAGGGGTGAGTGGGCTACTCTTCCTTGCCAGGCACAGGCTTCTCATTGTGGTGGCTTCTCTTGCCGTGGAGCACGGGCTCTAGGTGCTGGGGCTCAGTAGTCGTGGCACAGGCGCTTAGTTGCCTGGGGCATGTGGGATCCTAGTTCCCTGACCAGGGATTGAACCTGTGTCCTCTGCTTTGGCAGGTGGATTCTCAACCACTGGACCACCAGGGGAATCCTGCAGTTAACGCTGTGACTGAAATTAGCTATTGAGACAGCTCAATGAGCAAGATGTAGGATTCTTGCTCCTTTAGGAGACTGTCTCCTCCTCACTATGTTCCTATATTCCCATTCTCCCAATTTCCCTTTTGACTCTCCCTGGCCCTGGTACTGCCTCAGCTCAGAGATGCCACTTCATTTTGGGCATCACCCCCCTGCAATCTTGCACGCTCTTCAATCTTGAAGAATTGATGCTTTTGAGCTGTGGTGTTGGAGAAGACTCTTGAGAGTCCTTTGGACTGCAAGGAGATCCAACCAATCCATCCTAGAGGAAATCAGTCCTGAATATTCATTCATTGGAAGGACTGATGTTGAAGCTGAAACTCCAATACTTTGGCCACCTGATGTGAATAACTTACTCATTTGAAAAGACCCTGATGCTGGGAAAGATTGAGGGCAGGAGGAGAAGGGGACAACAGAGGATGAGATGGTTGGATGGCATCACCGACTCAATGGACATGAGTTTGAGTAAACTCTGGGAGTTGGTGATGGACAGGGAGGCCTGGCATGCTGCGGTTCATGCGGTCACAAAGAATCAGACACGACTGAGCGACTGAACTGAACTGAACCATCTTGCACAGTGCCACCTGGTGGTTCCCCTCTGCTATTACAGCAGGACCACAAAAGCAGCCCAGCGGCAGGGGCAGCTCATCAAACGAATGGAAACAAAGCTTTGAGGACCACTGCATGAAAGAAATCAAATGACTGATAGAAAAAAATTCCTCCTTTTGTGGAATGGCCATAAATTCACGAGTTGTATGAATGCAGAGTAAGAATTGATTCTGTAGGGACTAGTTTACAAACATCAAAACTATATTCCTATCCACATCTTTTGAAAACACCTTTTATACTGTACTTTGTTAGTGAATGAGGATGACTTTGGAGTGGTTAACCACTCTCTATGGAAGTCCTCTCTTTATAGCCTTCTGAAAGCAAAACTGTAAATGGTTTTCTATTATCTAGCAAATTATGATGAATCATCAATATTATTGACACTTCAGAGTTTATCCTTTCAAACAGCTGCAGCGACCTCAGAACGAAAATTCCTGCTTCATACAAAGCCTCTCCTTCTCACAATGGCTAGCTCAGTACTGTCGTCCTGGGTCCTGGCTGATATTTCCCCACGTGAAAGAAAAAAGGACCAAGTGGCAGTAAGCTTTTTAACATTTATCTTTTTTTTTTCCCCTTTAGCTGTGCTTTGGAAATAACTGAAAATGTTTGTCAGTGTGATTTTTAAATTTCTCTATTTTAAAATATAGGTGCTGCTTAGTGATTTCTGCTTCATAGTTATTTGTGGTCAATGCCATTCTAGAATTGGAGGAAAAGAAGATCTTTACCACCAGCCTCATCTATCCCATTGATTTCCTCGCCCAACACAAGCCCCTAATGGAGCTTGAAATGAAGGCAGCTTTGCTTTGGTTTTCTGCCTCTGTCAGCACACCTCTGCTGGAGGCCAGCTGTGGTCTAAGCCTGGGGCACTCATTCTGCATGAAGGCTAGCTGCCCCTCCCAGTGCCTGACAAGCAGAAGGTAAGGGGGAGTGGGGGGGATGCAATTCCCTTGGCTGGGCCTGGAGCTGAACTACAGGGGGAAAGGCTTATAAAAGACATAGGACCCAACAAGTTAGCAATTCAGGTAGAAAAGCAGGGTGACGTTGCCGGGAATGTGGCGGTGAGAGGGCTACTATAAAAGGCCAGAGGAACCCACTCGTGTCGTAAAAACTACAAAATAAGACAGACAGTCACAGATGTAGCAAATAAAATTTAGGTTACCAGGGGGTAAGGGAGGAAGGGGGTAAGGGAGGAACCCCATCAACAGTATGAAAAGGCAAAATGATAGGATACTGAAAGAGGAACTCCCCACGTCAGTAGGTGCCCAATATGCTACTGGAGATCAGTAGAGAAATAACTCCAGAAAGAATGAAGGGATGGAGCCAAAGCAAAAATAATACCCACTTGTGGATGTGACTGGTGATAGAAGCAAGGTCCGATGCTGTAAAGAGCAATATTGCATAGGAACGTGGAATGTTAGGTCCATGAATCAAGGCAAATTGGAAGTGGTCAAACAGGAGATGGCAAGAGTGAATGTCGACATTCTAGGAATCAGCGAACTAAAATGGACTGGAATGGGTGAATTTAACTCAGATGACCATTATATCTACTACTGCGGGCAGGAATCCCTCAGAAGAAATGGAGTAGCTGTCATGGTCAACAAAAGAGTCCGAAATGCAGTACTTGGATGCAGTCTCAAAAATGACAGAATGATCTCTGTTTGTTTCCAAGGCAAAGTATTCAATATCACAGTAATCCAAGTCTATGCCCCAACCAGTAATGCTGAAGAAGCTGAAGTTGAACAGTTCTATGAAGACCTACAAGACCTTTTAGAACTAACACCCAAAAAAGATGTCCTTTTCATTATAGGGGACTGGAATGCAAAAGTAGGAAGTCAAGAAACACCTAGGGTAACAGGCAAAT
>NW_011491015.1:1262225-1263964 GCF_000754665.1 Bison bison bison | reverse complement strand
TTGGCTTTGGATACAGAATGAAGCAGGGCAAAGGCTAACAGAGTTTTGCCAAGAGAACGCACTGGTCATAGCAAACACCCTCTTCGAACAACACAAGAGAAGACTCTACACATGGACATCACCAGATGGTCAACACTGAAATCAGACTGATTATATTCTTTGCAGCCAAAGATGGAGAAGCTCTATACAGTCAGCAAAAACAAGACTGGGAGCTGACTGTGGCTCAGACCATGAACTCCTTATTGCCAAATTCAGACTTAAATTGAAGAAAGTAGGGAAAACCACTAGACCATTCAGGTAGGACCTAAATCAAATCCCTTATGATTATACAGTGGAAGTGAGAAATAGATTTAAGGGACTAGATCTGATAGATAGAGTGCCTGATGAACTATGGAATGAGGTTCGTGACATTGTACAGGAGACAGGGATCAAGACCATCCCCATGGAAAAGAAATGCAAAAAAGCAAAATGGCTGTCTGAGGAGGCCTTACAAATAGCTGTGAAAAGAAGAGAAGCGAAAAGGCAAGGAGAAAAGGAAAGATAAAAACATCTGAATGCAGAGTTCCAAAGAATAGCAAGGAGAGATAAGAAAGCCTTCCTCAGCGATCAATGCAAAGAAATAGAGGGGAAAACAACAGAACGGGAAAAACTAGAGATCTCTTCAAGAAAATTAAAGATACCAAGGGAACATTTCATGCAAAGATGGGCTCGATAAAGGACAGAAATGGTATGGACCTAACAGAAGCAGAAGATATCAGGAAGAGGTGGCAAGAATACACAGAAGAACTGTACAAAAAAAATCTTCACGACCAAGATAATCACAATGGTGTGATCACTCACCTAGAGCCAGACATCCTGGAATGTGAAGTCAAGTGGGCCTTAGGAAGCATCACTATGAACAAAGCTAGTGGAGGTGATGGAATTCCAGTTGAGCTATTTCAAATCCTAAAAGACGATGCTGTGAAAGTGCTGCACTCAATATGCCAGCAAATTTGGAAAACTCAGCAGTGGCCACAGGACTGGGAAAGGTCAGTTTTCATTCCAATCCCAAAGAAAGGCAATGTCAAAGAATGCTCAAAATATCGCACAAATTGCACTCATCTCACACGCTACTAAAGTAATGCTCAAAATTCTCCAAGCCAGGCTTCAGCAGTACGTGAACTGTGAACTTCCAAATGTTCAAGCTGGTTTGAGAAAAGGTAGAGAAACCAGAGATCAAATTGCCAACATCCACTGGATCATTTAAAAAGCAAGAGAGTTCCAGAAAAACATCTATTTCTGCTTTATTGACTATGCCAAAGCCTTTGGTTGTGTGGATCACAATAAACTGTGGAAAATTCTTTAAGAGATGGGAATACCAGACCACCTGACCTGTCTCTTGAGAAACCTATATGCTGGTCAGGAAGCAACAGTTAGAACTGGACATGGAACAACAGACTGGTTCCAAATAGAGAAAGGAGTACATCAAGGCTGTGTATTGTCACCCTGCTTATTTAACTTATATGCAGAATACATCATGAGAAATGCTGGGCTGGAAGAAGCACAAGCTGGAATCAAGATTGCCAGGAGAAATATCAATAACCTCAGATATGCAGATGACACCACCCTTATGGCAGAAAGTGAAAAGGAACTAAAAAGCCTCTTGATGAAAGTGAAAGAGGAGAGTGAAAAAGTTGGCTTAAAGCTCAACATTCAGAAAACGAAGATAATGGCATCCAGTCCCATTACTTCATGGGAAA
>NW_011491015.1:1261293-1262091 GCF_000754665.1 Bison bison bison | reverse complement strand
TGTGAAGAAAGCTGAGCACCGAAGAACTGATGCTTTTGAACTGTGGTGTTGGAGAAGACTCTTGAGAGTCCCTTGGACTGCAAGGAGATCCAACCAGTCCATTCTAAAGGAGATCAGCCCTGGGAATTCTTTGGAAGGAATGATGCTAAAGCTGAAACTCCAGTACTTTGGCCACCTCATGCAAAGAGTTGACTCATTGGAAAAGACTGTGATGCTGGGAGGGATTTGGGGCAGGAGGAGAAGGGGACGACAGAGGATGAGATGGCTGGATGGCATCACTGACTCGATGGACGTGAGTCTGGTTGAACTCTGGGAGTTGGTGATGGACAGGGAGGCCTGGCTTGCTGCGATTCATGGGGTCGCAAAGAGTCGGACACGACTGAGTGACTGAACTGAACTGAACTGAAGGGAGGAAGGGATAAATTGGAAGATTGGCTTTAACAGATATACACTATTGTATATAAAATAGATACCTAAGAAGGACCTACTGAATCGCATAGAGGACTCTACTCAGTACTCTGTAATGGCCTCTATGGGAGATGAATCTGAAAAAAGAGTGGATATATGCATATGCATACGTATAGCTGAGTCACTTTGCTATGTAGCAGAAATTAATACAGCATCGTAAATCAACTATACTCCAATAAAAATCATCTAAAAACACAAAACAAGAGTCATAAAACTCATCCCAAATGCCCCAAATGGGGATTATGCACACAGAGGAAAAGTGAAAAGGAAGGACATGTATAGAAAGTCTTCCTGAGTTCTCCAGCTGCCTCAGGACTCCCTCCCCTCCCT
>NW_011491015.1:1248800-1260946 GCF_000754665.1 Bison bison bison | reverse complement strand
TCTCCCCTCCCCTTCCTCCCTTCCCTCACTTTCCTCCTCCCCTTCCTCCCGTCCCTCTCCTTCCTCCCCTCCCTCCCTTTCCTCTCCTTTCTCTCTCCTTCCCTTCCTCCTAGGCTCAGGAAGCAGGAGCCCCACAAACAGCTGAATCAGTGAGTGTGGCCAAGGACCTCATGGACCCTACCAGAGATAAAATAACCCACAACGGGCCCTTCTGGATCTGAGATCCCAGTTTTTCCTTTTGGAAGAAAACTGAATGAGGAATTTGTCCTTCTTAATCTCTCCCAGACCCATGCACTGCTATATTGGGTAGACCACACAGCATTTCTCCAACTCAGTGTGTGGGTAACTGAAGTGCTCGGCTGAGGCAGCTGCTATGAGCCCAGGCTACTCTCAGTGATGTCAGGGGGCTGGGGGCTGCTCACAGGGCCACTCAGGAAAGCTTAGGAAATGGCTTTCAGTCAGAAGAGTGATCCAGTTCTCATCAGTCACCTCGGGGAATTTCCAGAAACCCAAGAATGGACTATTTTCCCCCATTGGCTTAAGATTACAACTGGGATTCTGTTGCTAGACTTGTGTGTGTGTGTGTGTGTGTGTGTGTGTGTGTGTTAGTCACTCAGTTGTGTCTGACTCTTTACAACCCCATGGACTATAGCCCACCAGGCTCCTCTGTCCATGGAATTCTCCAGGCAAGAATACTGGAGTGGGTTCTCATTGCCTACTCCAGGGCATCTTCCCGACCCAGGGTTCACACCTGGGTCTCCTGCATTGCAAGGAGATTCTTTACCATCTAAGCCACCAACTATCACCAAAGATATGTTGCTATAAAGGCAGGAACCTGCTACCACTCTCCATAATCATTCTGAATTGTCAAAATTATCTCCCTGTTGGTAAACTTTTAGTCTAGGCTTCAATATATGTGGGATTCCAAAGTGCCATGAAGAATGTATGTAACATAAAAACATGCAACTCTACTTAGTGGTAGAGATAATCTCAAACAATCATTCACCATATAAATGTTGAGTAGTAATAATGCCCTTTTGGAGTGTGAAGAGTTTGAGACAATTTGGATTTAATAAATTTCTTAAAAAAAAAATGTTGTCTGGGGAAACTTAAATTACTGCTTTCTTTCTCATATCAATAAATTTCCTCCTAGCAAAAAAAATGGAAGACATTTCAAAATGTGTAGTCATCACATAGGTGCATTTCAGGTGAGGATTCTTCTCAGAGAGAGCAGTGCACCAAAGGATACCTTGAAGACCTGGCCAAGAACTTTATTCGTGAAGACGTGAAAAGAAAGGATGCCTTTATAATCTTCACGTTTCTTTCACCCTCCACCCCTCATTTTAACAGATCGGCAGTGCTGTTGCCAGCATCGGACCATCGTCAGCAGAATTTGAGCAATGGCTGGGGGGAGGGGGCTTCCCAGGCGGCACGAGTGGTAAGGAACCCGCCTGCCAGTGCGGGAGACCTAAGAGATGCAGGTGTGTTCCCTGGGTCGGGAAGATCCCCCGGAGGAGGGCCTGGCAACCCACTCCGTTATTCCTGCCTGGGGAATCCCATGGACGGAAGAGCTTGGCAGGCTACAGTCCATAGGGTCGAGAAGAGTCAGACATAACTGAAGTGACTCAGCACACACGCAGGCACAAGGCCAGCAGGAAGTGGCCCCCTCGGCCCCTGGGAGTTACAAGATTTGTGGCACCCCCTCCTCTCCCTGCAAGTGGCTCTCTGAATCGCCCCTGTGCCCCAGAAGCTGGGGCTGGGCTGTGACGCAAAACAATCAACAGAGAAGTCCAGGTTAAGGGATGATCAGTGACATCAGGTGAGAAGACAGGAGTGAGAAGCGTCCCAGGGCTCCCGGGATTAGTGGGGCAAGTTTTTGTAGGCTGTGCTTTCCTTCACTGGAAATTGCAACGTGAATATTAGGTAGATGCTTACAAAACATCAAAGAAAGATTGGAAATTGTTTGCAAAACCAATTTCTTTACTTAATATGTGTGTTTATATTGGGTTATTGAGAAAGAATATTAAACTCTGGCAGAAAAAAAAATTCAGTGCAGAGAAAATAGGCACAACAAATTTTAATGACATTTTTCTTGATTATAGAGTCATTTATGATCATTGTAGAAAATTTATAAAACAGAAAAAAGTATGTAGAAAAATACAGATCAACCTAAGTTTCACCATCCAGCGATAACCCCTCCTCACATTATATATAGTCTTTCTTTTTTTGTATTATCCTAAGTGATAAATCAAAGTCCATATGGGATGAGCACTTTAGGCTAGGATTCTATGTACTTTAGATATATTATCTTAATTTGTTCTCACTGAAATTCGTGAGTTAAGTATTGATATTTTCTTCATTTCATATTTTGGAGACTGAAACTTGAATTGAGATCACACAAAAAGGTGAGTTCTGAACAGCAATTCACCTCGAAATCAACTCTAAACCAGAACTACTCAAAGTGTGGTCCATGGACCAGAGCCAGTGTGTTGACTGTCTGTTACGGATCCCTGCCGAGACAAGTACAGAAAAGTAAAGACAAGCACTAAGTAACGTCTGTAGCAATTTCACATTTGCAACATCAGGGGCTCCTCTGGATGAAGAGATTTGGGGACCCCCGACACACACAGTGAGTCATGGTGTGAACTGCGTTCTAGTTACCCAGGTGGTCATGCACTGGTCTGCAATCAGTGAGAAATTTGAAATGAATGAAAACCCTGGTCTTGCACCAAGAATACTTTGAGGAGCACTGCTCTAAACCACTTAAACCATGTTTTTAAATGTAGGTGTTATTATTTATTGTTCAGCTATGGTGAGCCAAACGGATCAAGAGGACCACTGAAAACATGGTTTGTTACTCACAGTTCCAAGAAGAGGGGGCACAACATGCTGTGCAGGGCCACCGAGGGAAGCATCCGGGTCAGTCGGGAGGCAGAAGGCGTAGGAGGAAAATGTGGGCAAGAGCCGTTGTGGTTTCCGTGGAAAGGAACAGGTGAGGCAGGATAAGCAGACTTAGAATTCTCGGGTTTGCATCATTCCAATGGGCGCTGGGGCATAGGGGCTGACCCTGGTGTCTGGTACTGGCCTTAAGATGCTTAGGACAAGGGGTTAGTGGCCCAGACCATGAGCGCACCATTAAGAGGTGGCTGGGGTGTGGACCCTGGATTGTTCCACTTGCTCGTGAAAGGCAAATCCTTTGCCATCTCTAGGGACTGACTACCTTGGGCAGGGCAGTCTCTCCAGGGTCAGGAAGGACTCAGATGTCAAAGTATTAAAATCAAAATATCTGCTTAAGACAAACAATTTGCGTTGCCTTCTAGGGTGATAACAATGAAATAAAGGTAGGAAAATTAGCTGCTAAGAGATAGAAAGTGCAACAATATGAAACAGCTACAGAAACACTCTGCTGCCCCCACACACATGGTCAGCAGCTTCTGGCAAGTCCTGTTTCACACAATCATTGAAGGCGGGCTGGATGAGGGCTTGTGTGCAAATCCGGAGGTGGGGGAAAAAAAACCTGCCAAGATCTTTTGCATCCCCATTGTGGCAGAGCCTGCCGGTTGTCCCTCACATCTGTCCTTCCCTTCGCTCATAACAGACTTAGCTGAGCACACAGAAGGCCAGGATAAAGATTTGCTCCACGCTTCCCTTGCAGCTAGGTGTGGCCACATGACCGTATTCAGAACAAAGTGGACAGATGGAGAAGCCAGTTTTAGACAGACACAGACAAACATGGCCAGTTTTTAAAATTTTTAGTCCTTTTTTTTTTCCTGTTGTTCTTCTTTAAAAGGGTAGTTTTATTTATTTTCCCCCCACCATTTACTCTCTTTACTTCAGTAACCCTAGAAAATACCCCCAGAGAAAAGCAGACCACAGTATCCTAGAAATCAGTACTGACATGGTGTACTCTCTTCCAAAAGCCCTGCCAGGAGTCTTGCTGCAAATCTTCACCTGTTGAGACCCACATTTTCATCTTTTTAAATCAATATTTGTTGGAGCATAGTCACTTTACAATGTTGTGTTAGTTTCTGCTGTACAGCAAAGTGAATCAGCCACTCGTATAATATATCCCCTCTTTTTTGGTTTCTTCCCCGTTTAGGTCACCACAGAGCACTGAGGAGAGTTCCTGGTGCTGTACAGCAAGTTCTCAGTAATTATCCATTTCATACTTAATGTCAATAATGGACATATGTCAATCCCGGTCTCCCAGTTCCTCCCAGCACCCCTTTCCCCATCTTGGTATCCATACATTTGAAGAACTTTCTTTTTGTGTTTATCTCTTCCTTCACTTTGTTGCCTGCAACCTGGGTGTGATGGATCATGAGTAAAGGGCCTCAATGTAGGGTGGGAGAGAGGAAAGTTGGGAGGACCTGAGTCCCTAAGGACCTTGGAGACCTTGTGGACAAACCAGCCCTGGCTATCTGCCTGGAGAATTACACATGAGGCAGGGTGCAGGGGGCTTGTTTTAAACAAGCCATTGGCATTTGGGGTTTACTGTTGTGTGCAGCTAAACTTCATCCAAACTCAGATACTTGCAGAACCACTGGTCTCTTGATCCTTCTGAAACTTTCCCAATCTGCTTCACCAAACCTGTCCTGGGGGGGACTGCGAAGAGAAGGTGTCCAACCACAAAGAATACATTTGAGGAGAAGTAGAAGAGGACTTGGAGAAGGCAATGGCACCCCACTCCAGTACTCTTGCCTGGAAAATCCCATGGACGGAGGAGCCTGGTGGGCTGCAATCCATGGGATCGCTAAGAGTCAGACACAACTGAGTGACTTCCCTTTCACTTTTCACTTTCATGCATTGGAGAAGGAAATGGCAACCCACTCCAGTGTTCTTGCCTGGAGAATCCCAGGGATGGGTGATCTGGTGGGCTTCCGTCTATGGGGTCACACAGAGTCAGACACTACTGAAGCAACTTAGCAGCAGCAGTAGCAGCAGCAGAATAGGACTCCTAATAGGATGCTGTACAAGAAACCCACTTGGGGCCATGGGCCACTCCCCTTTAACCAGTGTTTTGTGAGGAGATCTCAGCAGGTGGATATTACAATGAATGCTGCCATGGCTTTGGAGACTCTCATCTGCACGTCAGAACTGGTGTTTCACCAGCCTGCTCACCAGGTGGGTGTGACTGTGCAGCTTCCTGCTGCCACTGGTCACCATATTGAGCTGGAAATGGCTGTTAAACAAGGCCATCATTAAACGCTGAAGTATATAAGGTGAAAGTCACTGAGTTGTGTCCAAGTCTTTGCGACCCCATGGACTGTAGGCCACCAGGCTCCTCGGTCCATGGAATTCTCCAGGCAAGAATACTGGAGTGGGTTGCCATTGTCTTTTCCAGGGGATCTTCCTGACCCAGGGATTAAACCTGGGTCTCCCACATTGCAGGCAGATTCCTTACGACCTGAGCCACCAGGGAAGCTCCAAAAGTACATAAACGTGCATTAAATTAACTATATTAAAAACAAAGACAACATACTCACAAGGCACCACTTCCTAATTTTATTCTCCACCTTTTTCCTATGTTCTTGAGACTATTTCATGTGTGGTCTCTGATAGAAATACTATATCAACTCTTCTCAACCTTGCCTTCAGTGAGGTGATGGTTGTGGCTTGAGATTGGCCATGGCTGAGACAGGTATTGAGTTGGTTTCTACCACGATGGATAACATGGGACCAGACGAGAAACAAAAATCTGCTGCCCACAAGAATTTACAGTCTCATTGAAATGTCATGAAAAACTACTTAAAATTGGTTACGTGCAGGAGAGCTAGCGCTGAACTCAACTAGGAGACGGGGGCTGGATTCTGTTCCAGTTCTGAAATTAGCAGTGGGGCTGTGGTCAAGTCTCCTGGACTCTGGGTCCCAGGGTTTTCCACCTGTAAGTGGCCTCCCATCCAGGACTCCAAGCTGCACAAGATCCGAAACTGTGCCTACAGATCCCCACTGCATCCCAGTTCTCTGGCAGAGCTCCAGACACTTGGTAAGTGATGCAGCAACACTTGTTAAGTAAATAAATGGCCAGGTACTGCCTGTACCCACTCTTCCAGCTCTGAAAAAATGGAGGCCCATGATCCAAATTGAGGCCAACAGAAGTGACACAAGACTGAGGGCCAGGGGTGACTGACCCAGGCCAGTTTCCTTGGATGACTCCGGGGTGTCAGGGGTGAGAGGGTCACACCGGACTCTGAGCACAGTTGGGTGAGCTGACTCAGAGAAAGCTGATTCTGTGACCTCAGTGATAATTTCGCTGAAGCGCTGGTCAGAACAGAGAAGGGGTATTCTTTTGTTTTGACCCTGAGAAAATATTTTTAGCATGTGTATCTGACAAAGGACTGTTATCATGGATGCCTTTATTCTCAATTGTATGATTTTTTTTTTTTTGGTTAAACCCATTTTTATTGAAGTATAGTTGATTTACAAAGTTGTTTTAGTTTCAAATATAGAGCAAAGTGAAGGCATCCTTTCTGGTTTATCTTCTCCATCTGGTACCTGACTTCACGGTTTGGATCAAAACCACCTTTTTTTTTTTTTTGTAATTTTACTAGAGCACTAGTAAAAACCAGAATAAAGATTTGTTTCACGCTTCCCTTGCAGCTAGGTGTGGCCACGTGACCATATTCAGAACAAACTGGACAGACACAGAAGGCAGTTTTAGACAGACACAGACAGATGTGGCCTGTTTTTAAAACTTTTAGTTCTTTTTTTCCCCTGTTGTTTTTCTTTAAAAGGGTAGTGGCTAAGAGAAGTGACACAAGATTGAGGGCTGCGGTGGCCGACTCAGGCCACAGTTGACTTACAATGTTGTCTTGGTTTCAGATGTGCCACAAAGTGACTCAGTTATGCACGTATTCATTCATTTCTAGATTCTTTTCTCATATAGGTTATCACCGAGTATTGAGTCGAGTCCTCTGTGCTATACAGCAGATCCTTATACATTACATATAGTAGTATATATTATATATAGTGTGTATATTCATCCCAAGCTCCTGATTTATCCTCTTCCCACGTGTTTCCCTTTGGTAAACATAAGCTTTTTTTTTTTTCCAATATCAGCAAATCTATTTCTGTTTTGTAAATAGGTTCATTTGTATCGTTTTTCAGAATTAGACCCCACACATGAGAAATATCATATATTTATCTTTCTCTGACTTACTTCACTTTAAGTATGACAGTCTCTAGCTCCATCCATGTTGCTGCAAAAGGCATTATTTCATTCTTTCTTATGGTTGGGTAATATTCCATTGTATATATGTACCATATCTTCTTTGGGTTTCCTAGCTGGTGCTAGTGTAAAGAATCCACATGCCAATGCAGGAGATGGAAGAGATGTGGGTTGGATCCCTGAGTCAGGAAGATCCCCTGGAGGTGGGCACAGTAACCCAACCTGTTTTCACCTGGAGAATCTCATGGACAGAGTAGCCTGGTGGGCTACAGTCCATAGGGTTGCACGACTGAAGTGACTTGGCACACACATACCATATCTTCTTCACCCGTTCCTCTGTCAGTGGACATTTAGGTTGTTGCCATGTCTTGGCTGTTGTAAATTGTATTGTAAGGAACACTGGAGTGCATGTATCTTTTCAGATTCGGTTTTTAGTTTTATCTAGTTAGGAAATCATTTGCTTATTTCACAGGAACACATTGTCAAGAATTTAAGCAAGAGATGGTTTATGATAAGTAACCTTTATGATTCCTAGCCCCTAAATGTTTATAATTTCAACATTTTGTCAGTAGTTGAATGGTTACAGATTTCTACACTGAAAGTCAGTCACCCAAAGCTTAAATGTTCCATTTCATTTTCTTCCAATATTAAAAGCTGCTAACATTTTTGATACATGAGTTCTCTAGTCTTTCATATAAGACAAAACCACCGTAATACCATTTGAAGGGTTAGAAAATTCCTAACAAAAATGAACCATTTCCCCACTCTCCGCTAAAATCTCCAGTTCCCTGGGGAGCAGTTCCCAAGGCCCTTGCAAGATCTCCTGCTGATAATCCCAGAAAAAGTTAAAGCAATTGCCTGGATACATTTCCTTCCTTACTTTGACTAAGGTACAATGTTGCCATTTACAAAAGCTGCAAATGAAATGCAAATGTGCCCCTTTACCTTGTCCTGTTGTTGTTGTTGTGTGTGTGTGCACTCAGTCGTGGCCAACACTTTGTGAGCCCACGGACTGTAGCCCACCAGGCTCCTCTGTCTAGTCTATTGTCTGTTCTTGCTATAATATTCCAACTCTTCACACACACACACACACACACACACCCCTACCTCACTCTGCCTCAGGTATAGCTGTTCACAGCTTCTGCTTCAGAGATGACGAAGAAGTCAGATCATTACCACTTGGCAGATTCTTAACACTCTAAACTGCTTTCAGAGAGTTCAAAGCTGTTAGGTACCAGGTCAGAGTTTTGAATGGGAAAATTATCATATATTACTGAGTTTTAAAAAACAAGTTTGGATTGACTGAAAGGCCTACACTCTTCCATGCGGAAAGACAAAAATTGAGATTTATGATCATGGTGTTTCTACTGATGAAGAGTGTGCAGGGAGTGAAGATAAATTGGTTCCTTTTATCTTGACATCCCAGAACTAAGGGGATACGGCAAGAATCAAAGGCAATGCAGGCTTACAAAATCCATTTAGTAATGCCCGGGGTGCTGGAGGGGCCCTTGGCAATCCGATCCCAGAAGTTGCTGAGGCTCAGGGGAGACGGACTGAATTAAAAGTTCTTCTCTGATGGGTGAACCATTGTGGGCAGTTTCGCTCCTTTGAGCCTCAGATTCTTCAAATGTAGAAGGTGGGGACCCGTGTGAAAGGACTGCCAAGACGATTCTTCTGAGAACCTGAGAAGCAGTTCTGTGAAAGTTTACATACATACCTTGGGGGCGGGGGGTAGTTAAATGTGTAAATGATACTTGCAGTTTTGAGTTTCCCTGAATTTCAGCTCTGGGTGCCAGGTCCCACTCCTGGTCCCTGAAAGGGGAGCCAAGCCCTTAGCTAGTGTCGGGATGAGAAGGGGCTGTCCCATGACTGGGTATAACTCTGTCTGGCCCCTCTGGGGCTCTGCTTCCTGCTCCTCTTTTCCTCATATTAAATATTTCTGGGGACCTGATGAGGTGCCTGAATAGCTAATAGATTTGATATGCATGAGTGCTCAGTCATTCAGTCCCTTTGAGACCCCATGGACTGTAGGCCACCAGGCTCCTCTGTCCATGGAATTTTCCAGACAAGAATCCTGGAGTGGGGTGCCATTTCCTACTGCAGGGGATCTTCCCCACCCAGGGATCAAACCCTTGTCTCCTGCATTTCCGGCATTGGCAGGTGGATTCTTTACCTCTGGGCCTCCTGGGAAGCTCAAAAGACACTATTAATTTGAGTTAAAATGTTACTGGTTGGTAATGACTTTTGACTTGCTGCCACTCCCATAAACTCCTATATTTTAACCCAAACAGTCAATGACTTAGCTTAAAGAAATGATTACTTTGGGACCTTCTAGTTTCTCCAACAAACCAAGGCAGGAAAAAGTAACGTGTGTAAACAGAAGTTTCAGAAAGAAAGGAGGCTAGTGCCAAGCGTGTGCCCACACACACTACCCAGCATCAGCAGACTTGACTCTTCCTATCCAATCATTCTTCCTCCTCCAGATCCCAGGAACAAACTCAGTTTTCAGAGAGAGCTGCAAGGGGCAGGGAATGTACACAGATCACTGTAAAAGCAGCTGGCTCATGAGGATTCAAACCTAAGTGCTTAGGGACAGCATCCCATGATCAACTATCACAAGGGTTCCCTACAACTCTCAGAGTAAAATCCCATCTCAATGGCTCTCAGTGCAAGGACAGCCTCCCGGTTACAAAGCTAGTGCTACTTCCCAGCAGATATACTTGAAGAATGTTGCTCTGTGGGACTGGTTACAAGATTTCTCTATAAGAGAGCAGTGTCCAACCTTTCTGGCACCAAGAACCAGTTTTGTGGAAGACAATTTTTCCATGGACAGGGCAGCGGGGGTGGGGGGTGATGGTTTCAGGAAGATTCAAGTGTAAAACATTTATTGTGCATTTTATTTCTATTATTTTTACATCAGTTGCACCTCAGATCATCAGGCATTAGATCCCGGAAGCTATAAGGGATGGAACTGTTCACCAAGTTTCTACTCCTCCTGGCCACTTATAATGACTCCTCAAGTGAGTCCAAGAAAGGAAGCATCTGACGCTGGAATGATAACACAGGTCACCTAATAAATAATGGAAATAGACTGTTGTAGCAGTGCTTGTAACAGTGACGTTTACCTGACCTGGGATGAATTAAGGATAGTGGCAACCTCTCCATGATGTTCAGCACAGTAAGAATGTAATTTGTAGAGAAGCAGAGGGTTAAGGCCAGCCAGTTTCTTCTTGCTTTGGGAGGAGAGGGCTGATCCCATTGATCAATTGTAAGCCATTCAAGAGACCATAGCTGCATTGTAGCTCACATCCCCTGTGTATGCATGCTAAGTTGCTTCAGTCATGTCTGACTCCTTGCGACCCCATGGACTGTAGCCTGCCAGACTCCTCCGTCCATGGGATTCTCCAGTAAGAATACCGGAGCGGGTTGCCATACCCTTCTCCAGTGGATCTTCCGGACCCAGGGATGGATCCTGCCTCTTTCTGTAGTCTCCATTACTACAAATGTGTCTTCCTCCTGAACCATGAACCACTAGGGGGCAGAAAACATGTGCCTCTTTGTAGGCCATCTCTAGCCCCTAGCACAGAGCCTGGCACAGAGTAGGCGTTCAGTAAATATTGCCAAATGATGGAGTGAATGGGGGAGTGATTGAAATATGGAGCAGCATAACAGTTGCCTCCCATTCTGTCCGCTCCTCTTCCAATATCCGAACCATTTATCTCAGAAAAAACAAGGTTAAATGATATCAAATAAACTCCTACACACAAGGAGGCAGAAGGACTCAGCACAGCCAATGCTTTGGAGAAGAAATCAAAAAGGTCAATTCGTACCACCCCAGGGGTCTTCTGAAGGGGCTCGCCACAGTCACCTCTGTTCCAAGCCCCTCCGGGACCTCGCTCGGTGTGGGCGAGCCGAGCTGCCTCTCCCATTCATTCTCCAGTGCTTTCCAGGGAGGCCCTGGCATGTAGCCTCCCTTTCCTAGCCAGCTGATCATTTCTGGGAAGTTTTCTGATTTCAGGATTGTTACCATTAGCACAAGAAGAAGCAAAGTTGGGTAATTATCTAATTCCTGTAAAACTTAATGGGGCCCTTCCCACCCCAGGCTAATGGGTGATGCAAAATGTAATTTGAGTTAAGCGGTCTAAGGCTGGGGAAGTGTAACTATTCAGCGGGAGAGGGGGATATTACCCCTTGTGGAGGCAAATTTTCTAGCAGACCTTTAGATCAAGGTAGGATCCCCCCCGGGGGGTATTGATTTTGCCAGAAGAGGGCAAGAGCTGGGAAGATGAAGCCCAGCTCAGAACTAGCACCCGTAGGGCCCAGGCAGGGTGAGCGCTGTGTCTGCCACTGTGGACCGAGGAGCCACTCCGGTAGGAGTCGGGGATCTAGCCAAGGCTCCAATAGCTCAAGCAACTCAGCGAGCCCTCTCTGGACCCAGTCTCCTTGGGTCTGTCAGCGGAGACCAAGAGGACCGCCTGGCGGGGCTGATTTCTCTCGGTGGGGTGGGGGGCGGGGCGAGCACCTCACCCACAAATTGCAATCAGCGTCCCCGCCGAAGTTGGCCTGTCTCGGATGTCTTCTCCCCTCCCCTTCCCCCACCACCCCTCCTAATTCGTCAACTGCTGAAACATCTGCCTGGCTGAAACCAGCTCCTCGCCGCGCGCCGGGGGCTGTTTCCAGGTGTTGGTCTTTGTGTTGGGAAAACTTTGCGAGAAACCGAGGACGCTGGACAAAGATTGAGAGAGGGAGGGCGTTTGCCAGGCGGTGGGGCACGCCGAGCGGTGCGCGCTCTTCCCTGGGGCTCCGCTTGGTACCCGGACGCACGCGGTGCTCCGAGCCCAGCCTCCCTAAGCGGGGAGTGGCTGGCTCCGGCCACATTCCTGCGCCCTCGGGAACGAAAAGAAGGCAGGCGGGAGAAGCAAAGGCCGAAGGCTGGACACTGGAGTTGTCTAGAGTGGGAGGAGGAGAGCAGGGGCGC
>NW_011491015.1:1247854-1248349 GCF_000754665.1 Bison bison bison | reverse complement strand
GGGGGCGCGGCTGCCGCGGGAAGTAACCGGGCCGGGAGGACTGGCAGCCTCCAGCTGGCCCGCGTAGGGGAGCAGACTCGCCCACCCTGCCTCCCTTCCTCGGCCTGTCCGCGCGCGTTGTCGCCGGGGTCGAGGGAGGGCGCCGGGGAGTGTCTGGGGCGGGCGGAGAGGCCGAGAGTGGAGGAGGTTGGAGTTTCTTTGTCTCCGGCTCGGCCGCTTTCTCGCCTTAGCAAAGTGGGCAGGGGGCGCGCGGGGATCTCTGTGCTGGGGGAGGGGATCCCCGGGGCCAGGGCGAAGGGCGGGGGCTCTCCACGGGCTCCCAGGAAGGCGAGGGTCCCCAGGACACCCAGATACGCACACGCGCCTCCCGCCTGCCCGGGAGCCCAGCACTGGGGCGCGGGCTGGTAGGAGCGCGCAGGGGTTAGCTGTCATCCCTTCCCCACCCTCACCTGGTTTTGGACGTTCAGCTAATTCCGCCGCGCCCCCTGCGCCCCC
>NW_011491015.1:1245943-1247735 GCF_000754665.1 Bison bison bison | reverse complement strand
CTGGTCGCGGAGACGAGACCTTTGGGCAAAGTCTATACCGCCCCCCGCTTGTCCTGGCTGGGGATTGGGGCGGGGCGGGGGCGAGGGGTTCCCAGGCACACGGTCCTGCCCTCGCTTTTCTCCCGATCTCTCTGGGGGCGGGACCGCGAGCCCCAGTCCTGGCACAGGACTTCGAGGAGTGCGCACTCGCGGCGCGGGACGCACCCGCTGTGGGTCGGGGAGGCTGAGGCTCGCGCCCCGCCCCGCGGCCGCCCGCAGGCTGGCCAGCCCTTTTCCACAAAGAACCTCCACCCCGCGGTGGGCAAGTGTGGGGAGGGGGCTATCCAGGGTTCTGAGAGGCCCTTTGGAGAGCTTCCTGGCCCAGGGCAGAGAGAACGTGAGGTCACAGAGTGGGCAGAAAGTCCCTTCTTCCGTGGGGCTAGCTTCGGGCAGGCTCCCTCCCGCTGGTCCCGCGCCGCGCGCGCCCCTCCATTGTCCCGCTGGGTATTTCATTCACTCTCGGCGCTAGTTGAGGGCCGGCCGAGCCGACAGGTTCCTCCGAAGGGAAATGCCAGCCCTGGCCCAGAATGCCAAGGCCCTAAGGACCGAAACCCAGGGCGGTCGCCACTGCCTGTTCTCGCCTTTGCTCCTCGCCCCTGCCCGGGTTGGCAACCCCAGAATTTCTTCTGGGAACTCCACTGCTCTTCAAGAACCCCGCTCTCTTCCTCTCCCTCCTCCTCCTCCTCGATTTCTCCAAGAGCTCAGAAAACTTTCCCAAATACTGTTCACGTAATACACGACAGGCTCCTACGCGGAGATAAGAGAAACGCTCCTTTCGGTAGCTGTTCGTCTCAAAACTGGATCGGAAAGAAAATCCGGCAGGACAAGTCGGGGTGAAGGAGGACGCGGTTGGGAGGGCCTTCCTCTCGGCACCCCCCCCACTTACACACACACCCATTCTCCCCCAAGATGTGGGCTCTGCGTGGCCCAGGCCACTTGCTGACCTTGACCCGCGAGGGAAGGAACAGCGGCTGCCCATTGTGCTAGGAAAACTTAAGAGCTGGGCGCTGTCAGGCCTTGCTCGCTTGTCCCTCCACTGAACTTTTACCGAATTTCTTCTAGAGGCCAGTGACTTTTAATTTTTTTAAACGCGATCAGGAAATCACTTTGCATATAATGCTGCGCTTTCCTGCCAAATACCTTGTAAACCCACTCCCCACCTTAGGTTGTTTCAATAGGGTATCCGGAAATAAGCTCCAAAATGGGAGCTAAGAAGGGCACTTACCATATGCTCAAAAGCCAGGGCTCCTCCGCTGTGGGTGTTTCCTTAGATCTGTTTCACTGGGATTGGGAAAGGGGCGCATTCCTGCTTGGGCCCACCGTGGGGAAAATTGTCAAACAAGTCAAATGTGTTATCTCGTATGGCACTACCCACCCCGCCCCCCAGCTCCAGTGCCCCTGTCCTCAGGCTGAGCCCTGGCTTCCTCTCCCTCAGCCCTCCTCCAGTGCCACCCCCAGTCTGCCCCACACAGGGATCACTCATCTGGGATTTGCCATGACTCGGGGAGGAAGAACATGGAGCAGAGGACCGGAATCCAAGCTTACAAGCCAAGTTGCAAGCTCAGTCACTTATTTAATCTTTGGGAGCACCCCAACTTTGGACAGCCAGCGGGGGCTCAGTGCAGTAAGTGCCCTGGCACAGTAGCCAGTGAAGGGCACCAGGCATCGGACTCCTGTCTTCCTCAACCTATGCCTTGCCTTCCTGGGAGACCCGGAATCCAACTTCAGACCATGGGGCTATGGCGCCAACCCT
>NW_011491015.1:1240716-1245843 GCF_000754665.1 Bison bison bison | reverse complement strand
TTGCAAATCACCTACCAGTGCTGGTCCCTGGGAGAAAATAGAGGTTCTGTTAAAGGATGACTGTTTCTGGAAGACAATGGTAGGACCCTGTGATCTGTTAGGAAGGAAGGGGGAAAAAAATATCTCTTTTGGAGTAAATTTTCCAAGGATTAACAAATGAGAAGTAAAAGAGGAAAGACGATTTCATGTGTGTTATCTAGAGGAACAAAACTGAGATACATTTTTGCTAAGCTCTTGATTCCTTTTAGTATTAAGCCTTTTGATGTGGTGTTCTCAGAAGTTCTGTCCTGCCCAAGGAATCGTCTAAAGGGTTGCGAAGGGCACGGCTTTCTTCCAGGGGCTATTTCCCTAGAGACACATCTCTTGCTAAGTAATGATTTTCACAGTTCCGTTTCTAACTTACTTGCTTGTGGAAATGCCTCCCTGGGGTTGAATGGGAAAAGAAAATGTAAAAAGATGGGTTCTTTGCAAAGATTTCGAAGAGTGAATTCAAATTCTCAATCAGAGATTGGGTGAAACTTTGGTAAAAGCTCCCATCAACTCAGGCAGCACCCCCAAATTTTAGAGTCCACTGGACAAAGTCATAAGCCAAACTTTTTCTGATCATCCCCTGAGCTTTAGTCTTGAGTGTAACCTTCAAGAGAGAGTTGTGAGCATGGCTGTTGTGCCCACCATGGTGGGCTCAGAAGCTGACACACAGAAGGCATTCAGTAAGCATCTGTTGGATAAATATCCCCTAGGGTCTGGCCCAGTGATGGACATGCACGGCATCTTTAGGGAAGGCTAACAACTCAGTCTTGGAACAAAAAGGGGGTGTAGGGTTCCACTTAAGAAACCTCCTCTCTTTTTGTAATTGGGGTAAATTTGACCCAGAGAAGTAGCATCACTTACCAAAGATTACACCCTGGCTGGTTGAGGACAGAGCAAGCCTGCTCATTTGAGCTGGTCTCCTCATTTATAACCCCATGCCCAGTCCCCAAGTGAGTTCTCTAATCATAAAAGAATAACAGAACTCTGGACAAACAGGATGTGCACGCATGCTGATGTGCACGCATGCTAAGTCGCTTCAGTCGTGTCCGACTCTTCTCGACCCCAGGTACTGTAGCCCACCAGCTTTTCTGTCCATGGAGTTCTCCAGGCAAGAGTACTGGAGTGGGTTGCCATGCCCTCCTCCAGGGGATCTTCCTGACCCGGGATTGACCCGCATCTCTTAATGTCTCCTGCATTGGCACCTGGGTTCTTTACCACTGGGAAGCCCCAAAGAGGATGTAGCTAGTAATAACAGTAATAATAATAATAGAAAGCATGGCAGTGGCAAAGATGAAGACGATGATGGTCATTAATGTTTATTGATTTATTGAGTGCTTGAAGCAAGAGCTATTCCAAGGGTTTTGTAGATGTTAACACGTCATCCTTGTGGAAACCCAATGGTCCCCTACTAAGTGGCCCCAAGAGCTACTATTTGTTGAGCACAAATAGTGCCAGACACCATACTTACTGCTTTAAAGCACTGGTTCAGGGACTTCCCTGTCAATCCAGTGGTTAAGACTCCGTGCTTCCACTGTAGGGGGTGAAGGTTTGATCCCTGGTTGGGGAACTAAGATCTCACATGCCCCCAGGATTATTTTTGGCATAGGAAGATCAAAAAATAAATTTAAAAAATGAAATCAGTAAATGACTTTTTAAATAAATAAAATGTTAGTTCACTCAGTCCTCACCACACTTCTTGGAACTAGCTAGGTACTGTGGCTACCTTTAGGTCATCAGTGAAGACACCGAAGCTCTGAAAGACTGTATAACTTGTTCATGATAAAGCCAGTGACCCTAATTCTATGAGAAGCCAAAGTCTCTGTCTTGATTGACATCCTAGACTGCCCTTTCTCTGAATTCTGTGCCTCCTGTAGTGGCATTACAGAATAGGTCTCAGAACTGGCCTTCCTAGCTCATTCCACTGAGTTCTTCCAAAGGTCCAGTTTCCCTAAGGATGTGGTCTGACTTAGTAGTAACCACCCCCGCGCCAGCAGTTTAGAATGAGGACAGGTGAGTGATGAAGACTGAGAAGGACTTGGGGCTCGTCTCCCAAAAGTGCCCCCGGTCCGGTCAGGTTCAGTGTGGCAATGTCCCCTGGTTAGCAGACAAGTTCACTGGCCATGAGCTTGAGCATCCCAGACTCTCGGGTGGGGCCTGGGACTGAAGCTTCTGAAGGAGGAAAACTCCCATTCCATTGCAACTCTGATTCTGATGTCAGCTGAATGTACCTTCCTCACTTCTACACACCATGGGATTGGACATCTGGACTAGGGCTGACAGTACAGATGCTTAACAACTGGTCCCTCTAGGGCACCGCTCTCTTAGAACGGACATCTGATTGGTCAGAACTGATGCCGTCTAGTACATCATGGCCAGGGTCCTGGTGCACCCCAGTCAGACATCAGACGCTGTCTGGGAAGGTAATGAATGAACCAGCTCTGATCATCAAACCCGTGAGCTGGCAACTACTGCCGTAAGCCAAGGATGAGTGAGGTGCACCTTTTGGTGGATGAGTCCGGGTGGGGACAAAAGGAAATGACCTTGGACAGTTGCTGTCCAGGCACTCGGTAAGAAACACACATACCTGTACAAGATGAGGCAATGTTTGTTTTTTTTTTAGCCCAATCTTCACCCCACTCCTCGTGTACTTTGCTCAAGTATAAACATGATTGGAGGATAAAATAGGACAGAAAGAAAGTCTGGTTTTTAACTGACTTGCTCCAAGTCCTTGTTGCCAACTGTTCCTAGCATCAAATTTAAATTGTAAATAGATATCCTTCTTAGAAACCATTTCGCCACTCAGGGCCTCTTTCCCCTTGTAAAGCAGGGTTGCTAGGTTTTAAAATTGCTTAGGTTTTACAAATTGGGGATGTTGTAGATTACAAATTATAAATACTTGTCAGAGAGAGTGGAATTCTATAAAGGCTCCCATTGCTTTTAGTGTGGCATACAAGATAATACGTAATCTGGCCCCTGCCTCTCTCTTCAGTCTTCCTGGGCTCCAGCCATTCTGTATGGCTCACAGTTCAGTGGAACATACCATGACTTCAGGCAGCTGTGCCTTTGCACGTGCACTTACTGCTTTCTGGAACAACCTTCTTGCACACACTATTCTTCCTGACCTCACCCATCCATCCTGCCTTCCTCTGACTCCTCCTTTAAGGCTCAGAGCTAGTATCACCTCCTCTGCAAAGCATTCCGGGACCCCAGACCTTCCTTGGACCGTCTGGTGTAGCTGCTCCTTCTCTGTATACCTTTAGCATCCCAGTATCCTATGGAGATGGACTCAATGATTATGTTTTCCCCGCTTCCCTGGCCCCTGGTGATAAGTATTGCCATTTAGTTGCTAAGTCATGTCCAACTCTTTGCAACTCCAGACTGTAGCCCACCAGGCTCCTCTTTTCATGGAATTCTCCAAGCAAGAATACTGGAGTGGGTTGCCATGCCCTCCTCCAGGGAATTGTCCTGACCCAGGGGTCAAACCCACATCTCCTGCATTGGCAGGCAGAGTCTTTACCATGGAGCCACCTGGTGATAAGTATATGGTTTAGTAAATAGAACCCATAAAGTATTTTTAGAATGAACAAACTTGGGCCTCAGTTCAGTCCAGTTGCTCAGTCATGTCCAACTCTTTGTGACCCCATGGACTGCAGCACACCAGGCTTTCCAGTCCATCACCAACTCCTGGAGCTTGCTCAAACTCATGTCCATCCAGTTGGTGACGCCATCCAACCGTCTCATCCTCTGTCGTCCCCTTCTCCTCCTGCCTTCAGTCTTTCCCAGCATCAGGGTCTTTTCCAATGAGTCAGTTCTTCGCAGGTGGCCAAAGTATTGGAGCTTCAGCTTCAGTATCTGTCCTTCCAATGGATATTTAGGACTGATTTCCTTTATGATGGACTGGTCTTGGGCCAAGCACGTGGGAAATACGAGCATTCACCCTTCTGCTCCCAAAGGTCTGTGTGTGTTAGTTGCTCAGTTGTGTCTGACTCTTTGACACCCCATGGACTGCAGCCCGCCAGGCTCCTCTATCCATGGGATTCTCCAGGCAAGAATATTGGAGTGGGTTGCTGTATTCTACTCCAGGGGATCTTTGCGACCCCAGGGATTGAAACCAGGTCTTTTGCATTGCAGACGAATTCTTTACTATCTCAGCCACCAGGGAAGCTCTCCCCACCAAAGGTCCACTCAATTGTAAAGCAATTAAATACCCTCCACTTGCTCAGAAAGCCCCTTGCTTTTCACTATATGTGTATCCAACATGGAGGTCAGAGCCCAGTTGAGGGCACAGTTTTGTCATCTCAAATGTTGGGGAGTGGGCCATGGGAATGAAAGGAACTTTCTAGTTTGTAAAAGAGGGGGACCCAGTGGTAAGGCTCCTGCTGCCAGTTTAGATAACAAAGCAAAGATGTAAAGCTCCACTTCCAAGACCCTGTCCAGTTTTTTTTTTTTCTCCAGAGAAGCTCTTTCTAGCTCTGCCACTGCCTATAATGCCAGCGCCCCCACCATCCTCCTCTTGCCTGGAAAGGAAGTGCCCGCTCTGCCCATCTTTATCACCGTAATGGCCTCCACACTGGCAGTGAGAGCAGACTTGAGGCCAGCTGTTTCCTTCCATTGGCTGGCCCCCGGAAAGGATGCTGAACAGAAAGGATGTGCTGTGTGTTTGAAACATTGAGGGAGAAAGAAATAAGAGGTCAGATTGATGCACTGATGCCAAGTTGTGTACGACTCTTCGCAACCCCATGGACTGTAGGACACCAGGCTTCCCTGTCCCTCACCATCTCCTGGACTTTGCCCAAGTTCATGGCCACTGATTGATGTGCATCATCTCAAAGATTTTCTCTATGAAGCACCTTTAAGTTGTGTTTTGATTAACACTGGTCAAACCAGGGAATCCTGATGGTTCGGCCAAGACTTCTAAGCAGCTGCGAGAACCCTCAGTGGGATTCAGGAGCCTTGCACCTTTCAGCTGCCTCAAGCAAAAATGACTTCATGAGGCAGGTGGAAAGATACAGTGAAGAGAGTTGGGGGTTGGGGGTGCCCTTCCCTGGTGAAACAGTGGTTAGGTATCCGCCTGCCAGTGCCGGGGATATGGGTTCG
>NW_011491015.1:1226735-1240616 GCF_000754665.1 Bison bison bison | reverse complement strand
GTGCCGGGGATATGGGTTCGATCCCTGCTCAGGGAAGATCTCACATTCTGCGGGGCCAACTAAGCCCGTGTGCCACAACTTTTGAAGTCTGTGCTCTGCAACAAGAGAAGCCACTGCAATGAGAAGCCCACACGCCGCAGCTAGAGAGTGGCCCCCACTCGGCACAACTAGAGAAAAGCCTGCATAGCACCCCAGACTCGGCACAGCCAGTAAATAAATACAAAGAATTGGGGTGGGCAGGAACATGAATGCCACTGGGGGCGGGGGGCTGGTCAGCTGGCAGTCTCCCGTGAGGAGATGGGCACAGATCCATGTCTCCAGGAGAAGCCCCAGGGTGAGACACTGGGGTGCCATGTGCAAGCAGGGAAACCATCCCCTGTGTCTGAGTGACTGCTGGTCTGGGGCTTGTCCTTAAGTGCTGAGATTAGTCACTCTCCTGGGCGGCAGCTGGGCTGGTTTTAAATTCTCCCCAGTCTCCTGCAATTCGTCACTTGGCTAGGAAACTGCCCAGTGTCCTGACGGGACCTGTTTGTCCTAGTATTTCTTAGCTTCAGCTGTCGCAGACTTTGCAGTGGCAAAGGAAACTGCTCCAGAGGTGTCTGTATTCCATGGTGGCAGGGAGTGGGCTCCTCCCAGACACTTCTACACTTGGAATCCTGGTTGGCTGCTCCTGGAAACCCGGAGTCCCTGTGTGGGTGTGTGTTTGAGTTCGGAAATTGCTCTTTGAGAAAGAAGCTCTCTGCTCTGTCACAGAGTTCTCCAGCATTTGGCTATCATTATTGCAGGAGCAGGGAGGCACACAGCTCTGGTTCCTGGTCCCCTTTAAAGGCTCAGGGCTGCAGTTTCTCCTCCGCCTCTTAGTTGATGGTGGCAGGCTGAAATGACCCTGAGGTCAGCGGTTCCCAATGCTGATCTGCAGATGGGTGGTGACCCAGAAGGAAAAAGGAAAGAGAAAATAAGAGATACAATGTAGCCATGACGATTCTGTTAGTTTCAAGTTTTCAACCTGTCATTTTCTGAGAACTCAGCTATCTTCTGAGATGATGTTCTTCTTTTGGGTGAAAGAGGGTGATGGTAGATAGTAGTGTTACATTTTTCCTAAACTTAGCCCCAAACTGTTTTTGGACCAGTGCAGTGGGGGATCTTAGTTCCCCACCCAGGGATCGAACACAAGCCCCCTGTGCTAGAACCATGGTATCTTAACCACGGGACCATCCTGGAAGACCCTCAGCCCCAGTGTTTTTGGAAATGTTATTGATGGGTGAAATCTATAGTTTGGGATCTGAGTTTACCTTGAAGAGTAAACAGAGGCATTGCTTCTAGAAACAGGGGCTCACTCCTCACACATCTTTTCTCAGTGGAGGCTGACGGCAGCAAAGAATAACAATGGTCTTATTTATTTATTTATTTATTTATTTATTGGTGTATCTGTCGCGTGCATATGACAGCCTAAGCACCTTAGCTCTGTTCGCACCTGTAATATTCCCAGCAGTTCTATGAGGTCCATGTTGTTATTACCTCTGTTATGATGATGATCAACCTGAGGCAGAACAGTTAAGCAACTTGACCAGAGTCACACAGCCAGTCAGTGGCAGAGCTGGGGTGTGAACCCAGGTTCCAGTAAATCAGGAGAACAATCTATAACTGATGTATGAAATGATATCCAGTGAGGGAAATATACATGCTCATTCCCCCAAAGGATAAAGCTGGGAAAGAGAGAGGTCCGCAGGAAAGAGAGAAACCCAGGGAACAGCCACGCTCGAGGAGAGCTCTGGAGACAGGATGCTAGAGGCGGGGCTGTAATGGAATATGGCAGCCCGGGAGATGGAGGCGATTCAGGGTGGCCGGCTCCACGGCATCTTGTTTTGGATGGTGCTCCCCATGCCACCTTCCCTCCTTCCCTCTCCCCCAGCCCCCTCCTTGCCCCCACCAGGTCTCATCAGAGTGGCTCTGCAGCATGTTTGTTTGATCAGCTCACTATAGGAGACACACACACACACACACACACACACACACACTGATGGAAGAGAAAAAACAACACAAATGATTAAAGCCTGGAAGAATTTTTTTCTGGGGAAAGACAGAAGGGCTAGGGTGGTCAGCTTCCTGGATCCTGGCAAGGAAGGAAGGAAGCAGGTGGGGAGGAGACTTCTGCAGGGAGGTTGTAGGGGCCCAGGGAGTCTCTTTCCTAGGGGCTTATATTGTACTCGGAGCTGCCAAGTTGGTTCATCTACAGATGAGGGACTGGAGGCCCAGAGAGGGACCAAGTCTTGCTGAGGTCACACAGCCAGTAACAAGGAAATGAGATGCCAACCAGCTTTGCCCAACTGCATCACCATGCCCTTCATAGTCACTTCTGTGTCCCGGAATCACTGGGCTGCCTGCGCCTGTTCCCCCTGCCTCCCGCCTCCTGCCCTGGGCCATTTCCTGTACCACAAAGACAGTTTGCAAAGGGAAACTGGAAACACTGGGACTTCAGCAAGGGCTCACGGATGGTCAGATGAGCCTCCTGAACACCATGGCAACCCCATACTTGGGTGCAGCATTTCAGCTCCTGTTGAGAAGAGGCACACATCCTTGGACAGTCCAGTGATGCGTGGGTGCTTGCCGTTAGGTTTCCCATCTCCAGTTTCAAGCACAAGAATATCGGCCGTGCTCGGAGGAGTGATCCGCAGGATTAATTCACATCTTCTTGCTTAGTAAATGCCAGAGTGGCTTAAATAATGGAGCGGGGAGGCTAAGACACCCAGAGAAAATGAGCTGGTAAACTGATCGGGCAGGTGACCTGCATTTGCTCTTCTCCTATAAGCAGCAAACCCTCTCCCACTGCACTCTGAGGCTCCTGAGGTTTGGGAGCTGAATTTTAAGTGGACTCTGCCTTATGTACAAACTACACCCCAGTCCATAGGCTTTGTTCGAAGGAGAGGTAAAGAGAAGGGCGGGAGAGGAACCCACAGTGGTGTGAGGGTCCTGGCCGGAGCTGGGAGCCTCTTCCACCGGAGCAGCAGGGCAGCAGCCCTCTGACAAGTAGCTCCTTAAAGAACAGCCAGCCTTGGGGATGGAGCCAGCCCAAGGTGTCACAGCCCCATCCCCAGCCTACGGGCACCCAGGCCAAAGCTCTGCTCTCCAGCATCGTTAGAATATGACTCCCTCAGATCTTCATTGTAAATCTCTCCCAGCTGCCAGCCTAGGGCCTTCCTTTTCTCCTGTCTGTAAGAACTGGGGCTTCCCTGGTGGCTCAGATGGTAAAGAATCTGCCTGCAATGCAGGAGGCCCAAGTCAGGAAGATCCCCTGGAGAAGGGAATGGCTACCCATTCCAATGTTCTTGCCTGGAGATCCCATGAACAGAGGAGCCTGGTGGGCTACAGTCCAGGGGGTTGTAAAGAGTTGACTGAGTGACTGGCACCCACACAAGAACTGGCAAGTCTTCCTTACGAGCCAGACTCAATGTTCATGCTTTGAGACACTGGACCGCACCTTTGGAGCCCCTGGGAGCTGCTACGGGAAGACTAAGGCAGTGATCACTGATGACATACTTATTACCTGTGTGACCTCAAGGCAGGTGGCTTCACTTCTCTGAGCCTCAGTTTCCTAAACTTTCTAAAGGAGTTAATAGTATCCTATTCATAGTGTTCTGAGGCATCAGTAAAATATAACTGATGGGAATGTAAAATGGTGCAGCTGCTGTGGAAAACAGTAGGGTGGTTCCTCATAAAATTAAAAATAGAAGTACCATCTGACCCAGCAATTCCACGGCTGGGTACATACTGCAAAGAATCAAAAGCAAGGATCTGAACAGGTATTTGTACACTTGTGTTTATAGCACTATCATTTTCAGTAACCAAAAAGTGTCATCAGTGGATGACTGGATAAGCAGAATGTGGTATATACGCAAGAAAGGAATGCTGCTGTTATTCAGTCGCCAAGTCATGTCCACCTCGTTGTGACTTCATGAACTGCAGCACGCCAAACTTCCCTGTCCTTCACTGTCTCTCTGAGTTTGCTCAGACTCATGTCCAACAAGTCAGTGATGCCATCCAACCATCTCATCCTCTATCATCCCCTTCTCATCCCTCTTTCAATCTTTCCCAGCATCAGGGTCTTTTCCAATGAGTCAGCTCTTCGCATCAGGGGGCCACAGTATTGGAGCTCCAGCTTCAGCATCAGTCCTTCCAATGAATATTCAGGACTGATTTCCTTTAGGATTGACTTGATCTCCTTGCAGTCCAGCGGACTCTCAAGAGTCTTCTCCAGCACCACAGTTTGAAAGCATCAATTCTTTGGCGCTCAGCTTTCTTTATGGTGCAACTCTCACATCCATACATGACTACTGGAAAAACCATAGATTAGATGGACCTTTGTCAGCAAAGTGATGTCTCTGCTTTTTAATATGCTGTCTAGGTTTGTCATATCTTTTCTTCCAAGGAGCAAGCATCTTTAATTCCATGGCTATTTAATTCATAAAATAATGTAGTACCAAAAAGCATATGGGGAAGGAGCAGAGGGAGAAAAAAGAGGAAAGAACTGGTACTAGAATTAGAGAAACATCAATGTGAACCATTACTTTGTTATGAGTATATTTGGATACGCTTGCCAGAGGGGGAGGGCAAATTCCCAACGCCTGGGATTTAGGACTGTGTATGTACACGTAAGTGTATGTGCAAACACACACTTTTTGTGGACACTGTAAATACTCATTGGCCTGCCTTCCTGTCTAACTTCAGTGGAGGGACCCATATGGCCTGGTAAAAGTCTAAACTGCATGGAAGTCACGGAGTGGTGGGGAAGGGGAGCAGGGGGAAGAAGGGGAGGCCCACGATCTGGGCAGACAACCCAGATCACCCCCCGTCCCAGACCAGGTTCCCAGAGGCCCTTTTCCTTACCACCTGTGTGTGAGTAGCTTTCGTCAGTGTCTGTGGCTCAAGGGTGAGTCTGAACAGAGACCCAGAATGCTCATCCCCAGAGATCATCCTGCTGGGCTGGGACTTGCTGAGAGGCAGCTGTCTATCCCCTTTCAGGCTCAGGCCAGACAACGCCCATACAACCACAGACCTGAGCTAGTGCTGCGCTTTCCAAGGGCAGGAAGTGCCAGAGCTGGAGGTTGTTACAAACAGTGCTGGCCCCACCCCCCAGCTTCTGATTCAGCAGGTGGAGCCTGAGAACTGGCCTCACTAACAAGTTGCAAGAGATGCTGATACCTTTGGCCCCTCCCTCCGAGAACCCCTACTGGGAGAACCATTGAGCTAGAGCCTTGTCAAAGTGCTATCCTTGGCCCAGCAACAGGGGCCTCATCTGGGGTTTGGGTAGACAAGCAAAACCTCAGGCCTCACCCTGGAACCCACACCTGATGAAATTGAATCTGCATCGGAACAAGACCCCAGGCAAATTGTATACACGCTCCCTGCATTGGTGGGAATAATTGGTCTCCTGGCCTTTCAGCAGAGCCCCAGCCCAAGGCAAAGACCTTGACCCGTCAAACCAGGGGAAGGTTGTCTGAGGATCCCTGTTGCCCATCAGAGTTGGCCTTCACCCTTAGATGGATGTCAGAAAAATCAATAATGGTTATTATTACAGCCAGATGCCTGTGTGCACACCAGGAGTTTGCATATGCTATTTCACACATGTATTATAAAACCCTGGATAAGACTTCCCTGGTGGGTCAGTGGTTAAGACTCAGCTTTCCATGCAGGGGGGCACAGGTTCGATCCCTGGTTGAGAAACTCAGACCCCACCTGCCACATGGCAAGACCTAAAAAAAATACACACATTAAAACCCTGGAAAGAAACCATTTTATGAATGAGTAAACAGACTCGTGTAAAGTAACTGCTTAATCAACACAAAAAAAGAACTGAATTTCATCAGGGTCTAGCTGGTCATTTCCAGAGTGTCAGGGTTTAGCCCTGTGGATTAACCTGCTTCTCTTTCTTTCCCCTCCCAAAGTGAGGTCCTGGCCGTGAAGTAAGGCAAGAAGAAATCTTAAACAAGTGTTGAATTGACGTTTTAAGTGAGCTTAAGGAGGCTGCAATGTCTGTACCAGAATAACCTTGATCCACGGCTGGGGCAAGTGATAGAAATTTCCAGAGAAAACTGCTCAGCCACCTGGCCTGTGTCATTAAACCCCTTCGTGCATTTGGCCTGGATGTGATCATTCACACAGCTGACGGCCCCACTTCACAGTTGGCACACGCAGTTAACAGTTCCCTAGAGTTCTTGGGGTTCCTGAGTGGCTTTGGTGGCCTGCCCAGCCAGCAATCCCATTCCAAACTCCATTCTCAGTTATAAAAAGCAGAGGAATTGATGAGGGAGGCCTCTAGGGGTGATCGAAGGCCAGTAGAGGGGAGCCTTTTAAAACCAATCTGCTACTTCAGATAAAGACAGCCTCGAGACAGGCTGGAAGCCAGGAATTTAATTTTATTTATTTTTGCCGTTAACTTCTATTTAGGGCAAGGGATATTGGTATTCTATTTATGGCAGTGATATTAAGGGTTCCTTTGATGATAAACTCATTTATGTTTTTAAGTGAGTCAGTTTAAAGAAAATACTGTCAGTAAAGTGGGATCAGCAAAACACATGGAGGTAGACCCAAAAATGACTGAAGTTGATGCCGTGATGTTGTGCTTGCTTGACTTCTCTTTGGGACCATTATCTGCCCCCTTGGCAGCAGAGCCGTGACAAGTCCTTGTAGAACTTCTACAGAGGGTGAGTGAATCTTCCAAAAAAGTACCTAGTTCCAGATACAATGTCTCACTGTATCTGGGAAATTGCCCAGTGCACAAAAAAAAGAATCCTCCAGTGAAACAGTATTGTGGATGACTCAAAAGCAAGGACGGTTGAGCTCCTGCCCAGCCCCCAGCAGCACTACTAGGTGAGACCCCCTCCACCCCGTCCCGGCCCCCCAGGCTCCCAGCATCCTTTGCTGTTGCTGCTCGGTTGCTTGAGTCGTGTCCAACTCTTTGTAGACCCCATGGACTGTAGCCCACCAGGCTCTTCTGTCCATGGGATTTCCCAGGCAAGAATACTGGAGTGGGTTGCGATTTCCTCCTCCAGGGGATCTTCCTGACCCAGGGATAGAACCCATGTCCCTTATGTCTCCTGTATTGGCAAGTGGGTTCTTTACAGCTAGCACCACCAGGGAGCCCTGTTTTTCACAATTCACGTTTCTTGCATGGTGCCTTTCCTGCCTGCTAGACTGTAGCTTTAGGAGGGCTAGGACCATTTCAGATCTGTGCTGTGTTGGTTCAGTACTTTCAGCCCCTTGCACAGTGCCTGGCAGAGAGTAAGTGCTAGTTTGGAGAACAAAGAAAGTAAGGAGGGAGAGCGGGAAGGGGGAGTCAGTTCCAGAGAAATGCTCAGAACAGCCCCTGCCACCCGCCTTCCACAATCATTTATTTATTCCTTTCCATGGTCAAAGAAGAGAAAATATAGTGGGTTATATGGGCTCCCGTGTAACTGTCTGATTTGAGACCCATTGAGGTCCGTCTGGTTTATAGAGGAAACCTACTTTTCCTTTTTCCTCGATTCCATGGACAAAGACCTGCTCACTGGTAAAGTTTTCTTAGCAGGGTAATTCATGGTACTATACAAGCTCCATGGCCTGGTACGCAGAAGCCAGGGGGGTGTGGATGTGGCCAGAATTGGGAATCTAGTAAGCTGGCTCCTGGCAGGCTGAGATCATGCTGATAACAAGGAGATTAATAAGGGTCTGCAACCTCCTCCATCCTGTAGTATCCAGGAGGGTTTTTCAATCAATGCTGGTCTAGCCAGCTTAATGGTACCTAATCTTAAACCTTCTGAAGCTGGAGCATTTGAGAGTTGAGATCAATTGAGATAAAATAAAGTAAAATGTGTTAAACTTTTTGGATTTGGGGTCTTCATCAGAGTTCCATTGTGCGGTGTTGTTTTTATTTTCTGTCTTGAAAATAGGCAGAGATTAGCCACTGAAGAGTGTTGTTCTGCCAGGATCAGATGATGATATATTTGCTTTTGTTCTTCTTTTTCTTCCTCTTGCACAAGATGATTCTTCATGAGGGAAAGATCCATTCCATCTTGTTCATCTCTATATACCCAGGGCATGTCACCTGGTAAATGCTCAAGGACTAAATCTCAAATACAGCGTTTCAGTGTAACCAGCACACTCTGTGCCGTGGGTAACGTCTGCTGGAAGAGTCAGTCTGTTCCCGATTTGGTGCAGAAACAGCAGCCTTACATGGCATCCAAGGACCCTGGAGAAAACCTCAGGAAGGCTCACTGGTACCTGTCACCATGAGCCTTGTGTAGTCATCACAAAACATCTGATTTGTCACATGCAGGGCTCACAAACCCTGTGCAAGATGCTGGTGACATGCAAAGATGTTGTTGTTTAGTCACTAAGTCATGTTCAACTCTTCACGACCCCATGGACTGCAGCATGCCAGGCTCCCCTGTCCTTCATCATCTACCAGAGTTTGCTCAAATTCATGGCCATTGAGTCAGTGATGCCATCTCATCCTCTGTCATCCCCTTCTCCTTTTGCCTTCAATGGTTCCCAGCATCAGGGTCTTTTCCAATGAGTCGGCTCTTTGCATCCAGTGGCCAAAGTATTGGAGCTTTTGCATCAGTCCTTCCAAGGAATATTCAGGGTTGATTACCAACATTTGTTGGATCACAGAGAAAGCAAAGATGAACTCAGCACAGAAAAAGTGCTTGAGGAGTTTGTGATCTGATGGAGGAGAGAATTCTTGTGTGATGATGAGAAACATGTCATCATCACAGGTGAGTTAAGAGTTGGGAGAGCTGCCACCTCAAGGGCAGGCCTGGAGCTCCGAGGACCTCAGTTTCCCCATCTGTAAATGAGGTTCCAGAAACCAATGATCTTCAGCTCCCCAGCATCACCACTGGATACCTTCCCTGTTGAGTGAGTTCAGACTCGCTGGAAACATCTAATCCTTTTGCTATGCCTCTAAATTCCTTGCCCTGAAATGCTAGAGCAGGATAATAAATAGGTGCTGAGCTATTTTCACCTACCACCTGCTCTACATTTAAAAGGAAAAAAGTCACTCTGAAGGAGGAGGAAGGCAGATGTACACACAGAGGGTCTTCCACATGCCCAGCATCTCAGTGGGTGTTCTCACATCTCAGTGAAGCCTCTTGGTGAGCAGGCAAGATGAACTCACAGCATCCTTATTGCCCACATCTCAGTACCACTTGGAGCATCATCCTGTTACAGCAGGATTGGTGTTCCAGATAAAGCATGCTCAGTATACCACGCTTCCCTGATGGTAAAGAATCTGCCTACAATGCAGGAGACCTGTGTTTGATCCCTGGGTCAGGAAGATCCCCTGGAGAAAGAAATAGTTACCCACTCCGGTATTCTTTTTTCTTTTTAATTAATTTATTTATTTTTTAAATTGAAGGTTAGTTGCTTTGCAGAATTTTCTTGTTTTTCTATCACAGATTGACAATAATCAGCCATAGGTATGCCCATGTCTCCTCCTTCCTTAACCTCCCTCCCATTTCCCTCCCCATCCCACTGTGATAGACTGTTACAGAGCCCCTGTTTGAATTCCCTGAGTCATACAGCAAATCCCCATTGGCTATCTATTTTACATATGGTCATGTAAATTTCCATGTTACTCGCTCCATACATCTCACCCTCTCCTCCGCTCTTCCCGTGTCCATAAGTCTGTTCTCTAGTTTCTCCATTGCTGCCCTGTGAATAAATTCATCAGTACCATCTTTCTAGATTCCATATATATGCGTTAGTATATGATACTTATCTTTCTCTTTCTGACTTACCTTTCTCTTCCTGACTTACTTCACTCTGTATAATAGGCTCTAGGTTCATCCACCTCATTAGAACTGACTCAAATGAGTTCCTTTTATGGCTGAATAATATTCCATTGTATATATGTACCACAGCTTCTTTAGCCATCCATATGTAAGTGGACATCTAGGTTGCTTCCATGTTCTAGCTATTGTAAATAGTGCTGCAATGAATATTGGGATACATGTGTCTTTTTCTTGCCTGGAGAATCCCATGGACAGAGGAGCCTGGCGGGTTATAGTCCATGGGGTCACCAAGAGTCAGACATAACTGAGCAACTAACTTTCACTTTTATACTATGTTTTAGAAAATATGTGGGTGTGTGTAATAAAATATAGAAAAGCTGGCTTCACTCAGAGCCCAGCTGGAGCATTTTGGAAGCCTTCTTCCTTCAGTCATAATCAGGAAGATTCATTATCGCCAGTAAGCATTTCAGCCTAGTGACAGTCCCTGGCCTCAGGGGTGAGCCTTGCCATGTCGTAGAACAAAAACTGACCATATGGTGCTGATGGCTGATGACAGACCTACAGGAGCTCCAGAGAGGAAGCCCACACAGGGCAGGGAGCAAGAGAGACCTTTTCTGGAGAAGGTGGGATTGGTGTGGGACTTGAAGGAATGGTCCAAGACTTAGCTGCAAGAAGAAAGAAGTTGATGATTCAGATGGGGAGAATGGCCTGAGCCAAAGAAGGTTCATGTGCCCATCAAGGAACTGCTGCTACCTTTGGGGCTTGGCTGGAGTGGGGGCTTCAGGAGGATCTGAGGCTGGAGGAAAACAGGATAGAACAGAGGGTGCAGAGTCAAGTTGTCAGGGGCTCCAGAACTCAAAAAATGAGATTCTTTGAGGGGCTGCTTTGGTCTAAGTTGGGGTTGAAAGATCTCTAAAGAGCCTGTGATACATTTCGGGAGATCCATAGTCGCTCAGTCAAGTCCAACTCTTTGTGATCCCATGGACTGTGGCCCGCCAGGCTCCCCTGTCCATGGGATTTCCCAAGTAAGAATACTGGAGTGGGTTGACATTCCCTTCTCCAGGGGATCTTCCCGACCCAGGAATCGAATCTGGGTCTCTTGCATTGCAGGCAGATTCTTTACCATCTGAGCCACCAGGGAAGCCCATGGACCTCTTGAAGTTTTAGGCATTTTTCTGGATGGAGGATCCATACATTTTAAAGGATTCTCCAGGGAAACCACAAAGCTGAAGAGGAGCTGCTATGAACAATTGGGACCCTTGAAATGTTTTGAATGTGCAGATTGTGTGTTGCTGAAAGGGACAGAATCTGCAGGGGACCACCTGGGTCATCTCTAGGAGCAGCATGGAGGGAGGGCTGGGGGGCAGTGGGCTGCGAATGGAAAGGAAGAGAGAATTAGGGAGTCTTGGTTATAGAGACAAAATGAAAACACTCTGGGATCATCCAGGATGGCTGAGCCCACTGTGTGTGTCAGAATCCAGAGGGGTAGCTGTGCCTTAATGAGGAGTTTAACTTTAAACATGATGATTTTAAGAGGACAGAGTTCATCTATGTGGGAATGAAGACATTTAAAAATCATTGAGTCACTAATTATTGGAGTTTAGGGACAAAAGAAGCCAACCAGCCCATTTCCCAGTATTTTCCAGGCATGACAATAACAATCCAAGATGGGGATGGACTTCTCTAAGGTCCGCTAGATGGTAGATAACTGTGATCAATATGTAAGGAATAATATGTAGTGGAGAGATCAGAGCTGAGATGGAGATTGCAAGCCAGCTGGAGGGAGACAATTGAAGCCATGAGTGTAGCCATCTTTAATGTTGCTGAGATCCCAGGATTAAGCTACGAGAGTTGGAAGCAGGAACAAAAGGAGAAAGGCCATGGTGAAGGACCAAGAAGTGCGAGAACCAAGAGACCAAAGCAGTCACCCAGGTGGTGCAGGGTGGGCACGAACACCCCCTGCAGGAGTGTGCCTGGGGCGAGGGTGCTCCAGGGCCACCGGCTGGGGCATCAGCGGGCTCCTGGCACCAGGAGGAGAAGGGGACAACAGAGGATAAGATGGGGGGATGGCATCACCGACCCGATGGACGTGAGTTTGAGCAAGCTCCAGGAGTTGGTGATGGCCAGGGAGGCCTGGCGTGCTGCAGTCCATCGAGTCGCAGAGTCGGAAGCAACTGAGCGACTGAACTGAACTGGTGCCGCGTGAGTGATTCCTTTCCTCGGTGTGGTGAAGTGATGCGAAATTTCAGAGAGCTCCCTGATCAAAGCGGGCCGTGATTACAGTCCGGCCTTGCCAGAGGGTTGAGAAGCAAAGAGAAGCAGCAGGTCAGGGGCAGAGAAGAGTCAGAAGGAGAATGTTTTACAAATAAAAAAGCGTATTTGTAAACATAAGGTAAAGAAACGAGGGAAGAGAAGGAAAGTGGGAGGTTGTAGGAAAATGCCACAACCTTGAGGCAAAAATGGGACCAATAAACAGGTGAGGATGAAGATTCACAGGCCATCTTAGTGGGTGAGGAGGTCCCAGAAACAACATAAATTTTCAGTAGGGAAAACTGGGATGCATTAACACATCAGGCTCCTCTTGCTTTGGGACCCTGGCTTGTGCACACCCTTCTGCCTGATGCTCTTCCCATAGCCCTTCTGAGGCTGCCTCCCTTGTATTTTAGGGTTCTGACAAAATGCCACCCCCCAATGAGCTCTTCCCTGCCCACTCCCACATACACCCTCAGTTTCGAATCACTGCTTCTCCTGGCTCCTTCTTAGCGTCACCCCACGTATGGCTGAGTGGCTGTGATTATGTTCCTTTGTTGGGGTGTTTCCTGTGTATGTGTATGTGAATGTGTGCTTCTTGTCTCCAAATTTCAATTTTAAGCACCTTCAGAGTGGAGACTGTCTCCATCCCCTACCATGAGCCCAGAGCCCAGCCTGGGGCCCATTACAAAGTAGGGGCTCCATGAACACAGACTTATTGGAACAAAAAGAAGAGAAGGCCTCTTCTCAAAAAGGTTTACCGAGAACAACAATGAAAATTAAATAAAAGCAGGATCTGCCAAGTTGTTTACACATACTCATCTCTTTTACCCTAAACGGTTTACTCATTTTAACGGGTAAGGAAGCTCCATTTTAAAAAGTCCGGTACTGAAGGGAGAGTTAGAGATCTTATCAAAACCTGTGTTCTTTCTGGCAGCCTCATTTTCTAACAGTTTTGGGTCAAAGAGGCATTTCCATCAAGAGAACTAGAGGCTAGATCTCGTTCTCTGGTCCCTGAGGCCAGGTGCTAGGTAGGCCCGTTCTCGCCGGCAGCATCACGCTTTGAATGTGCCCATGCGAAGTGTTCACGTGCGGGTGTTTTACTAGGTAGGAAAAAAGGATTACATTTCCCATCCACTTGTCACTCCACTGCGGACAGTCCACTGGGAAGTCTGCAAGTAAAGAATTTTCTTTGCATCTTTTTTATTTACTTCCGGCCTCACTGGGTCGTCGCCACTGCGCGTGCGCTTTCTCCAGTTGCGGTGCGGAGGCCTCTCAGTGCAGCGGCCTCTCTTATTGCGGAGCACAGGCTCTAGAGTGCAGACTCAGTGGTTGGGCACACAGGCCCAGGGGCCCTGCACGTGGCATGGGGAATCCTCCAGGACCAGGGATCAAATTCGAGTCTCCTGCTTTGGCAGGCAGACTCTCAACCCCTGGCCCACCAGGGAAGTCCCTTCTCTTTGCATCTTGATTATTCTAAGCCCCAGGGAGGGGCCAGGGTGTCCCCCACTTCACCCTGGCCTTCTCCCCCAGCATTTACTGCAGGAATGTGATAGCAGGAGAAATGGAAAGAGGATGAGGCGCTGAGGGAGCCCCCAGATACGGAGCCCTCAGTGAGAACTTGGGCCACTGTCCCCTGGGCACCACCCAAAGCTACCAGCCCAGACCCTGGAGGTAGGGAGCCTGTATCTGTGATGCCGTCTTGGGCCCCAGCCCACCCTGGACGTCAGGACCAATGCTCAGGGCAAAAAGAAAAGCAAAGGAGGCGGTACCCTGTTAACCCACCTTTGTTCCTCTCCCTTGTGCTTGTTTAGAACAGAAACCAGTTTCCCAGCCTTCTGCACAGCCTGAACATCCTGTC